>NC_140490.1:6172421-6499921 GCF_964271855.1 Acomys minous
AACTACTTGTTCCTTGTAATCAAATACAGTATCATCTTTATTATCCCTATTAAGCTGCATCACCTTAGCAGATATTTCTAGCTGATTAACATTTACAGCATCTGATTCTGACATCCAACTTACTTGGTATCATTAAGGTGTTGCACTATTTGACTTTGTATTATGTGCAAATGCAGCTTCATCCAACGGCGGTGTAACACGCAGGGCAAACACTGCTCATCCCACCAGTCAGCTGCTTGTTTATCAGACCTTTAGAGACGACTTCAAGAAAATACCACACATATCTCATCGCACTGAAGCACCTTTACTCTACAGCCCACACCATGACAGATATTACAAGGTACTTGGCTTCTATTAGCTATTGATTTACTGTAATAGGCCTCACTACATAAATATTTGTTGGAATGAATGCAAATGAACAGGATTCACAAACAAAAGAAAGGAAGTTGTTCAACGTGACATGCAGCCATGTAGCACCTTACAGTTGTCTTTTAGGCATGGAAATATTATTTAATAACCTATACTAAGAACTAATCCAATGCTTATGTCTTAGTATGGATTATTAAATGCCATTAAATATTATTTAATAATCTATATTTAACAATTTATACTAACAACATAATAATCATTTTGCCTCAACCTCTGGCTATTGTGAATAACACTGTTATAAACAACGGTGCACAAGCCCCTGAGTTTTTGCTTGTAGTCTTGGGACAGACTAAGAAGTGGAATTGTTGAATTCTATGTTAACAATTCTATGTTCAATTTTTGGGCAATCTACTAAATTATTTTCCCTAGCAGCTATAGTGCTTTACATTCCGGCCAGTGCAATACACAAGGTTTCAGGGTCTTCAGCACCTAACGGGTGTGAGGCAGTGTCTAATTTTAGGTCCATTTGTGCTTCTCTAATGATCAGAGATGTTGAATGTCTTTTCATGTGCTTACTGACCCTCTGTAAAGTGGCTTTTTTTTTTTACGATGGTGTGGGTAAATGTGTTTATTTAAGTATACATGTGTGTTTTAAGACATCTCCCTATACACAGCCCAAGCTGGCCTAAGCTTTTGATCTTCTGCGACAACCTCTGTAGTGATATGTCTCCATACCCAGTTTCTGTGACTATGTTAAAAAATTTGCTTATTGGATTTCTTGTTGTCTTTGAGGCATATATTTGGGCATTAGTAACTACTGTCTCCCACTGTATGGGTGTTGTTTCGCACTCTGGAGCTTGTTCTTTGAAGCAGAAGACATTTTGGTTAGTCACCGTCTCTCCTAGTAGCCTAGCCTTAGTCATGCTATCCTCCTGCCTCTGTATACTCAGAGACGTGTTACAGCTGTGTCTTGGCATTCTTGGCTGTTGCAGGATACTTTACCCCATTGTGATCCCTGAGACTGTGAACTGATTAAAAACCTGTCTTTTGTTTGGTGTGGTTTGGCCCTAACACACACCTTTAATTCAAGAGCTATCAGTACACAGGATTAATAAAGTTAACCCTAGGTCAAGAGGCGGAGCAAGAAACCAGCTCACAGGGATTAAAGAGCAGGAGAGACCTTGAGGTTTTAGGATTGTAGCTTGAGCTCTTTAGCTTTTAGCTCTTTGGCTCTTAGCTCTTGAGCTCCTCACGCTTCTTGGCCTTTGGCTTTTTGGGCTTTGAGCTAGCAAGCCTTTGGTTTTGTGTTTTTTGGCCTTTTCTTCCTGGGCAGTCAGCTGAGTAGGAAGGTCGGCTAGGTGCCTTCTCGGCCTCTCTGAGCTAGCAGGTTTTCACCACAGCATCTGCCTCCTAAGCCTTTATTGGTAAAATAGAGTGATCTGGGATTTTCAATTAAAACAATACTTGGCCATAAAAGTATTTATTTCTGATTAATTCCAATTAATCTTTTACTTTTGACTGTTGTGCTTTATACACTTGCCTTTTAAAGTGAAGACCATTTTGACATCATCAACATTTTCTGTAAACATAAAGGTCACTTTGGGGGATTATTCTTTTCTGTTCCCCTAAGTCTCTCCTCTGCCAAACTTTTAGTATCAATCAGTGATAAATGCCTTTATACATAACGTTAGTCCTTTACAATTTGCATTTACTTATTTGATTATGTATTTATTGTATGTGCACACCAGGCTGCCCACGTGGAGATCAGAGGACAACTCTTGGTAGCAGTCAGCTCTCTACCTTGTCTGTTTTGGGCGTCACACTCAGGTCACCAGCTTTGGTGGCAAGCACCTTTACCCATAGAGCCATTTTTCCAGCTCTTCTTTCTTCTCTCTCAATCTCTCTTGGTCTCTTTCTCCTCTCCTCTTCTTTCCTTCCTCCCTCTCATGGATCTGCAATTTGAGCTTCTACTAAAGAGTTGTTTGTGGTACCTGCTATTTTTTCCCAATGGCTCCACCCTCACTCTCTTACTGATTAGAGTCACCTGTGACTATCAAGTCCCACTTGCACTGATAGCATTCTACTCCTGAAGTCCCACTCTGTGGAATCACACTTACCTTCTGAACAGTCCTTACAGTTTGTCTTCCTAGACTCTAGAGTACTTATGTGTTGCCAGTCTAATATTCCTGAACTATAAAGGGTGAACACCAACTTTCCCACAGCGATTCTCAGAATGCTATCCTGGTGACGTATTCCTCTAATTTAAAGGGCTAAAATAGCACATCTCTTACCCGCTTCATTGGCCTTTTACGAAACATGAGGGCTCAAGAGTTGGTTCAGTGTTTACGAGCACCGGCTGCTCTTCCAGAGGACCTGAGCTCAAGTCCCAGAACCCACACAACCTTCTGTAACTCCCCCTTCTCGTCTCCACAGGCACCAGGCACACAAATGGTGCACATGGAGGCAAAAATACTCACAAACACAAAAATAAAATGTAGGTAAAAATTAAAACCCCACTGTATTAAAAACAAAACAAAACAAAACAACAACAAGGGCAGATTTTTGTCAAACGAGACTCCAGCAGTTATGTATAAGTCAAGCTTTTCACCACTATTTCTTGTCTCAGTGTTCCTTGTTTGGATATGAACTGTCGTCCCTGACAGGTCACTTGTGTGGATGTGCGGTCCCTTTGGTGGAGTTGTTTCGGGAAGCTCCACATCCTTTAGGAGCTGAAAGAAGGCTGGAGGAACTGGGCTCGGAGGGTTGTAACTTGGCCTGCTTCCCAGTCCTGTTTCTTAACCTCCTGAGATGTCTGGCAACCCACTTACACACTCCTCTTGCCATAAGCTCTGCCACGCCTCCCTGCCATGATAAGAGTTATCTGCTACCCGGCTAAAAGTGTCCTCCTCCTCTTAAGTTGTCTGCTGTCTGGTATTTGGTTGCAGCAAAAGAAAAGCAGGTGATGTGGTTGGATGTGTAAAGAGGTAGCGTTGGTCTTCAATGGTAACAGCCTTCGTCTGTCCACACAGTTGACATTCTTTCTACCAGACCGACCCTTCCAGTCTTCACTCAGGTGAAATCTCAAATTACTCCTAGGTCAGTTTTCAAGTTTCTTTAGGCAGAGTGCACATTTCTTACTGCCATATAGAGTCCATGAATATATTAAAATATTAGGACCATAGAATTAGACTCAGAACGGATTTCCAGGGTGATCAACGTAACGCATCATTTTATACACAAAAATTCCAACACTCGCTCGCTGATGTGGCTAGCATCACATGAAGGCCCAGCCAGAGCCTCCTCTGTTCTAGTTTGCAGATGTTCAAAGTGTCCCTTGATTTGTAATGGGAGAAAATATACCACTGCTTAAGAGAAGACGCTGTAATACTTCAAGTGAAATTCTATTACAATGTTTTCAACTATGATACACAAAGAGTTCCAAAATGATCTCAGTAATAAATAAAACGGAAATTATAGTGTCAGCATTTACTCATAATCTGTTAACTTTAAATGATTTTGACAGAAGATTTTAAAAGTGAGGGAAGTTTGTGTTTTTGTTTTTTTCTAAATCTTGGTTGTGGTCTTAGTTACAAGTCACACATGCATTTGCAGAAGTGACGATAACTAGAGTAAGAAGGGTGAGTTTTACTATTTGTAAATTAAATTGCAATGTTTTCATATTAAAAAAAATTTTTTTTAACTAAGAAACCAGTCTTTAGGAAATAAAGAAAATACAGTGCTAGAGAAATTCAAATTGAGTGAACCTTGTATAATAATCAAGAACACTGACCCCAAATTTAGGGCTTTATTTATGCATTCCTAAACATATATACACCCCAGAAACAGACAAATTATTTGTTTTGTTTTGTTTTTCAGAGCCAGGATCACAACTCATAGAGATATACCTGCCTTTGTATCCCAAATGTTGGGACTAAAGGCACACACTACCACACCTGGCTTTAGTTTGTTTTTCTAAAGCAGCTTACCGTCTCATTTCCAAAGAGGAAGTCAACATAAGGCATGACTTTCATCAAGGAGTCCTTGAAGAACTGGCTAATAAACGGTGCAGAGAGATTCAGTGTGAAGATCCTGTTGCTCTCAGCAGCATACTGAGCCACTTTCAATACGGACTCCGGTGAGACTGTTAGAAAAAAGCCCTGGACAAAAAAAAAAAAGGAATTAGAACCGTCAGGAGCCTGTACAAAATACCAATGTCAGTACAAACTTAATCATAAAATCCAAGGTAGAAGTGGCTGTATCTAACTAGAAAAAAGTTTACCATGTGAGTACTATGTGTTTGGTACATGCCATTACTAAAAAACATTATTTATTTAAAATTAGATTATATATATATATATATATATATATATATATATATATATATATGCGCATTACTGAAGAATACTTGGAACCTACAAAACAAAAGTACTCAAGAAAATAATAAGTACATTTAAATTTTAGAAATACAAACAGAGGGAGATGTAATTCTTTTAGCTTCTTTTAAGCTTTCAGCATATTTTCAGTGATTTTAAAAATGTTTATTAGGAGCACAGCCTATTTATTACCTTAAAAATATCTTAACTGAACTATGAAAGAAAATTATTTTAATTAGTTTCATGCCAGGGAATCAATATTTTAAAATACTGTTTGTCTACATTTCTCATGGCAAAATCTTATAGCATATATTAATGCCTTCTAGATGGAAACACAGGCAAAGATATGGAGAAGCTTGGAGAAGGTGGTTAGGAAGGAACAGAGGCAGGACACAAGTGAAAGCACTGTAGCAGAAAGTGAGGGCGTGTTAACACAGAGGCCCTGGGGGCAGTCAGGATGCACTGAACAGCAAGATGGGAGAGTAGTGAGGACGCAGTGAGGGCAATGAACGTTTCTCAGAAGAAAGGACTATGATTAGAGGAAAATGCAAGAAAGGCAAACTGCACAGCAATAATTTACCAACAACTAAAACCACCCTGCATTTGGATATGTGAAAGGAAAGCCACACTGGAGTTGTAAGTATGGGGCTACTTAGGATGTGAAAGGCAAGGAGTAGAAATCAAAGGCGATGTTACAATAAAACAAAAAACAAACCAACCAACCCTGGCCTTATTATTAAATAGAAAAGTCGAGAATAAGACTAGTGTTGTGTTGTAGACAGAGCACTCAGTATTGGTCATACTACTCAAAAGTTCCTATAAAAAAGCTTGGTTAAAACCGCCAAGAGTCGTGGCGCACGCCTTTAATTCCAGCACTCAGAGAGGCAGAGGCAGGAGGATCTCTGTGAGTTCCAGGCCAGCCTGGTCTAGAGTCCAGGCCAGCCTGGTCTACACAGAGAAATCTCACCTAGAAAACGAACAAAAGGCAAACAAAAACAAAGTCTGACTCATGAGAAACACGTTAGAAGAACGTTGTGGTTCCTTACCAAGGAAGGGAACATGGAGCAACAGAGAACAGCTGAAAGAAAGACAGAAGAGGAGAGGACAAAGGAAGGCAAGCAAGGAGAAAACGGCAGAGCAGCCTGACAGGGACTCTCAAGACGGTGCGTCCGTGTTCAGGGCTCCAGGGAGGCAGAGGTGGAGGCACTGAGCAGACACACAACCTTATGACGAGAAAAAGCACTTAATGTGAGAGTAAACGACAGAGTGTTTGAAGGACTGGGGAGGGAATGAGGGTAAAGAACACCAATCAAGCCCAGAGATAAGCAGTGAGCACTGATAAAACCATCGGAAACCTACTGATTAGTTCTGGTGTTCCAGGAACTGGGACCAGCTAACTGAGTGATTATTATGAAACCTATGGAGGAGATGCTGTTTATTACTCTTATTTTATGAACAATTCTGAAATCAAAACAGAGAAATTTTCTCTGCATGGGAGAGAGGATGAGAGGACAGTTCGTTTTCAGGGTTTGCTTGTTTGAGACAGGGTCCGGCAGGAAGTGCAGGCTGGCCTTGGACCCCAGATCCTACAGTCTCCTCCTCCCAAGTGCCGGGTAACAGGCACAAGCACCACGCCTGGCTTTAGAGGACGGTTCTTCTTGGTTTTTCGAGACGGTAGAGGACGGTTCTTAAGGATTATTTTGACCATTCTTGCTTTTCAAAGAAAACAATCAAGTGAAGAAAGCAAAGAACCAGAGGAGGGAGTCTCTTTAAACCAGGCAAAAAGGAGAGGAAATTATGGCAACATGCCTGGAAGATTGCAGAGCTCAAAGCCAGCCTAGGCAATATAACAAAGACTCTGTCCATCTCAATAAGCAAACCAGAGTCGCACAATGTTATGAACTATTGACTTGTGTTTGAAAGACTACTCACTTACATCAGATACAGAACCTTTTTTTTTCTTTTCTCTTTTTGGTTTTTCGAGACAGGGTTTCTCTGTGTAGTCCTGACTGGCTGTCCTAGACTAGTGCTGAAGACCCAGCTGGCCTTCAACTCACAGCAATCCACCTGCCTCGGCCTCCCTTAGCGCTGGAATTAAAGGCATGCACCACCACCACCACCACCACCACCACAAGGTGAGGATACAGAACTTTTAAGAAAGAATGAAAAAAAAAAAAAAAACCCAAACACCTTAAAAAAAAACCACACAATTACTTTCCTATATCGAGTTGAAAGTAATATTCTATTAAATTTTGTGGTAGCAGTCACTTGTATAAGGATCTATTTGTGAAGGGGTTTACTGCATTGGAAAAATTAAGGGAGAGTTTTAAAGTTGTAATTGCGTTGGGGCTCAGAACCTGGTACACCAAGCTATGGTACCTAGGAAACAGGAGAAAACCACAGAAGATACTTCGGCATAGAGTTCCCATTTCACAGGACAGCAGGCCGCAAGACCCTTATATTCCAGGGCCCTGTTCCATTCCTGGAGGACAAGAAGATTCTGGAAAGACGAGGCCTGCTTGATGCTATTCCCTCACCTGTTGTTTATTACCATTAGACATTATATCATATTCCTTTTGCCAAATCTGGATTCTTTAAAAATAATTTCTTCAGAATTTTACATAAAATAGTTTCCCCAAAGCTGTGAGACTTTACTTCTAAATGCTCCTGTGTCACATGAAAGTTTGCCACATAGATTTGTTGTGCTTTTTTCTTGTGTCATATGACATCAGCCATGACCACTGCAATGGCTATCTATCACAATGTATGTTTCTTAACATACTAACACAATGTTTTCTCATCTAGAAACTCCATGCCACTAATTCCTAACCACTATTCAATTACTCTAAAAGGTAATGTTTTAAGCACCATTTACAAATTATTTTCACCATTCCTTTTCTTTAGACACATGCCGCTTGAAAACTATCAGCATTCAAGCTGCGTTCTTTGCCATTTCTGTGACTAAGAGAATTAAATGCAGTGGTTTATACAGCATCTGTCTCTGGAGTAGTACGCATGCACTTGCTTTTTCAGTCTTTTATTTCATGAGAAGGGTTTCAAGATTCCCTCTCTTATTTTTCCCCAAACTGTTACAGCATGAAACAGAACCCTCCCAGAGCTAGCGTTCTGCCAGCTGTGGATTAGCCACAGACAGCCACAGAATGGTCTATATAAATAGTAACCTGGTCAAATAATTAGGCTTCTCACCAACTTCAGACTGAAAACTTGATCTGTGCTCAAATACATATGATTGTAATTTAAGTCACGGAACCAGTATGCCTCTAGAGTCTCAGCTTGGCCTGATTCCAAATCTATGTATGTTGTGTGTGTTTTACTTTAAAATATAACATAGTTGTACTGTAATATGAATAGTCCATACTTGTTTTTTTGTTAATTTACAATGAATAGGCAAAGCATTAGCTTCTAAATAAATAATAAATGTATACCTTAATTATATTTTAAAATAGGCTCTTACTTTGTAAAGTAAATATTCGGAATTTAAACAAGTTGGGATTTGGACTGTTAGATCGCAAAGACTGTTAAAATGCATGCCAACCATAACTTTTCTTCCCAGATTTACAACCTTTGCTAAGGCAAGTGTCCCAGCCTATAGCATGACACAAAGTAAAAACAGGGCTGCTACAAGAAGAGCTGTTTTGTTCATGTCAGGGTTGTAATGAAAACAAGTTGAAAGTCTGTATGTCCCTGCTTTAGAAAGACACTCTATATATCCATTAAAGGCTTGGGATTTCGTAGTTAGGGCTGTCAGTTTCCACAGACAGCTCCGTGTCTCTCCCTGTCAACAGCTCACAACACAGTAAATTCTCCTACAGGTTGAACAACACGAATCTGAACTGAAAACAAAGGGATGACTTTGTCCATTACAAACAAAAAGGAGGAAGGCAGGAGTGAAAGACTAGGTCAAGCCAAAGGCCACGTGAGCAGAGCTTGACTTGATGCCTGGGAACCTCAACCGCTCTAAGGGACTTCTCAGGGTGTGTTACATAGAGGAAACATTAGAAACAATTTTTTTCCCTCTTTAAGTCAGAGGGTTCTCTTCAAATGTCTTTACCTAAGAATGCAAGCTTTTTAATGACACCCACTAACAGTTACTTGAGGTATGAAACATATGTGCATGTGTGTGTGTGTGTGTGTGTGTGTATGTATACACAGACACCTATGTAAGTATAAGTTTTTATTGATTCACAAGAAAATAGAAGAGTAGGCCTGTTGGCACATGCGTACAGTCCGGGCACTTGCGAGGCTGATGCAGGAGGTTCAGGAACACAAATCCGTTACTGAGTTTACTGGAACTTCAAGGTCAGCCTGGGCTAAACAAGGCAACCAAACAAGAAGTACACGGAGTGACCAGGCCTCTAACCAGACAGAGGATATACTAAGACAGACTTGGTGGGGAAGGGAGGCCCTTGCCTGTGTTATCAAAAAATACCCTAAAGAGCGCAGAAACAAACAGGGTAGTTTTATGCCGTCGAGACGCGTTTGTGTCTACCTAGTCCTAAAGCAAATACACAAATAAAACTTGTGAGCTGGTAGCTGAGTGGGTTAGCCTCCCTCTGCAGTTCACATACAATTAGCAAGCAAGCACTCACCTTGGCTGAAAGCTAAGTCCCCTAAGGCACCTGACAGATACACAGCCATATGAATTCTGGTTTGGGGCCGGGCGTGGTGGCGCACGCCTTTAATCCCAGCACTCGGGAGGCAGAGGCAGGCGGATCGCTGTGAGTTCAAGGCCAGCCTGGTCTACAAAGTGAGTCCAGGACAGCCAAGGCTACACAGAGAAACCCTGTCTCAAAAAACCAAAAAATAAATAAAATAAAATGAATTCTGGTTTGATTAAAGATTTTACAATATATTGAACTCTTATTCTTCTAATCTCAGGTGTTCTGGGAGCCACAGGTTATCATGCAGACATAGCCAAGTCCCAACAACTGAACCACACACAACCAGCCCCACAAACGGCACAGACATGGCACCAAGAAACCCCAGTCACAAAGACTTGAACCTCTTAAAGGGGTTGACCGCAAGTTCCTGAGGAACATGCGTTTTGCCAAGAAGCACAAGAAGAAAGGCGAAGGCAGGGAGTGCCGTGCAGAGGCCCTTGTGAAGCCCCTGGCTGTTAAGACCAAGATGCCAAATAGCCCCAGCCGCAAACTGCGGAAGTGGATTCGAAGCTACGTGGCTAAGGGTCCTAGGCTCTGCCAACCAAAGCCAAGGTTCAAACCAACGCAGAGGCCACACCTCTAGCTGAGGCCCAGGTTTCAGCCCCAGCTCAGGCTCCCAAAGGTGCCCAGGCCTGTGAGAAGGCCCCATAGAAAAGGCTTCTGCCAATGTGAAGACAGGTGGACAGGTGTGACACATCTACCTACACACTATTTACAGATGACCAGTGTCCTATGCTGTTTTTTTTTAAACAAATAAACCTAAGGCAAGATCTGTACAAACAAACAAACAAATCTAAAACAAAGCTGGGCATGGTGGTGCACTCCTGTAAGCCCAGCACTTGGGGAGGCAGAGGCAGGCAGACCTTTGTGACTTCAAGGCCAGCCTGGTCTACAAAGTGAGTCCAGGACAGCCGAGGCCACACAGAGAAACCCTGTCTCAAAACAAAAACAAAACAAAAAACCACCTACAAAAACAAACAAACAAACAAACAACAACAAAACAAAAAACAAAAAAAGGAAAAATCTAAAAGAAAAGTAAATATACTTAAGTATAAAAATATTTTGAAGGCCAGAACTAAAGAAATAATTTATGTTAGAAATATTAAAATCTCACTCATTTTATTCTATGGCCAGGAGGCAAAGAAACAAACAGAAGCCTGGGAAAATGTCAAAGGACAAATAAATATATCAACTCTGTAAAGATCCTGAAGAAGAGCAGGGCATGGGGCAGTATTGTGAGTCAGGTCATCCTAGGAGATCACCTGGCCATTTTAGGCCAGTCTGACTTGTCTCCCGAGAAGAGAAATTCCTAGTAAAGTCCTAAGCAGGCAAAGGCTCTTTTCTAACAATTAAAGAAACAATTCTTAATGTTTAAGAAAGCAAAAGGTGGAGCTGAGATTAAGCAAGGCCTACATCTAGGCCAGTGGTCTACACGGAGCAGCAGTCCTAGCCCGAAGCAAACACATACCAATACTGCTGAAGAGAGAGTAACTGGTAGTCTTGGGAATAATCTGAAATACTTATGCTCCCCCGCCCCCCCACGACAGGTCTTCTCTGTGTAGCCTTAGTCATCCCGGACTTGCTTTGTAGATGAGGCTGGCCTTGAACTCACAGAGATCCGCCTGCCTCTGCCTCCAGAGTGCTGGGATTAAAGGCGTGCGCCACCATGCTTTTGCTCATGCTCTTGACTCAGTAATTCTTCTGACAACCCATAGGCTCATGAGTTTGAACATGTCATTTCCTCCTGGGGGTGCGATTAATTGTCTGACACGGGCCTACCTGGCAGACAGAGGGCAGTAGGGACAGGCATTTAAAAGGTACATCCACTGTTTTCTGGCCTGTGTTTGAAACAGTCAAAGCAGACCAGATCAAAATTAAAAACAAAAGAAAAACACAAAGCAAAACCAAAACCTAAGAAACAGATCACCTGTTGCTAGGTGATTTGATGTTAAAATGAAGTATATTATTAGCTTGCCTTTAAAAATGTTTGAATGTTGCTATTATGTTTAAATTACTATGTTGTTCATAGTATCTGTATGGAAGAGTGCTGCTTAGGGGAATATTTTGAAGACATCACAAAATATGAAAACTAAGTAGCAAAGGAAAATTATTATGGTACATATTTATTCAATAAAACATAAGACAAGAATAGTATATGTACTATTAGTGTGATTAGACACTACATTACATCAATGGTGAAATAAAGAAATAGCTGGGCATGACTTTAATCCCAACACTTGGAAGGCAGAGTGAGTTCAAGAACAGCCTGGTTTACAGAGCAAGTTCCAGGACAGTCAGTACTACACAGAGAAACCCTAACTCGAAAACAAAACAAAAGACATGATGAGAAGGGATGCATCAAGAGTAGAAATGGTAAATCCTGGGTATGAAACTACACATGCTGCTAATAAGTTATTTTAAAAATAAAATAATTCTGGTCTATTGAAATAAATATCAATACAATCAGAAGACACTTATAAATACTGAGAATATTAATTCAATAAACAAGAATAAGTAAGCAGATAAATGGCTGAGAGTAATTCTACATTTCTTCTTGCTGAAGGCTCAAAAAGGAACAAACTAAATGTGTGATTAGTGATTTTAGTAAGTATAAACCACTATTTACAGAGACAGAAGGGAACAAAAAAAAAGATGTATGCTTAAGAAAAGAAAAGAAAAAAGAACAACAGTCACAGGAAGCCTAGACTAGCACTGCACAGGGAAAAGCTCCGAGTGCCAGATGCCTGTCTCAAGATGTACCGCTGCTGTCTGTTTTAAAGAATATAATTAGCCTGTTTCCAGTGCTGTAACTAAGGTGCCATAGTAACATCAGTTGGAGAGCAGGGTTGTGAGAATGAATAAATTAGAAGTCAAAAATAACCAATACAACGCCCAGATAACATGTTTTTCTCCTCTTAGTGGGTCCTAGACGTTTTGTGAATCTCCCAGAGTATAAAACACATTTTCTTGTAGGAGTGGGAGAGATCAAATATAAATTATGACAAGCCATAGTTCACTGCTGCTATAAGGACAATGTTAGATTTGACAACTATTAATATATAAACCATTTACAATTACAACACTATGATATGCAATATTTCAAATGAACGACAGCAACAGAACTGCTAAAAGAAAGTTACAGCAGACACACCAGTGAATGCTGTGAGGTTTGCCACCACAGACTGAACGCAACGCGTAACGGGAACAGAGGAGAATAATTCTCTTGTCTTTCTGCTGGTGCAGACCGTACAAAGTATCAACGCCTGGTTCTCAAATATCTAAAGCCTGTCAAAGATTAAAATACCAGCAAGTTTAAGTATACCATGTTTACCATAAATGAAGGAGCCAATTTTCTTTTAACACATGTAAGCCCCTCAAACACAAACACATGAACAACCAAACAACCAGCCCAAAGACAGAGCAAAGGTAGAAAGGTGTCGTCAATGGAATATGGATCTTAGGAAGGCGACATATGTGAATATTTATCCTCATCTTGCTGAGCTAAGAAAATACAGGATATTCTAGAAGTCTGTTTAAGGGGAAAATATAAGGAGGATGCACAGCAAACTGAAACACACTTTGAAATACTATGTATACTGTAAACACACACACTAAGAACAAGGCCACGGAGTTTGGGGAGATGGCTCAGCACCCAAGAGTGAGTGCTGTTCTTGCAGTGGACACAAGTTCAGTTCTCAGCACCTACACTTGGCAGCTTACAACAGCCTGTGACTTTAGCTCCAGGGATCAAACTACTGGCCTCTATAGGCACCTGCACTTATGTGCACACACCAAACGTACAAATGCTCTTTAAACTTTTCTATGTAAAAAAAATATATACAATAATCCAACAGTTTCAACAGTTACTGTTAGGGATCAGAAATGGTATGAAGAAATAATATAGATGGAGCTGTAACCAGGTCAAGTGGCCACAGCTCAGTGAGACCTGAGGAGATGGTTTAACTCAGTTTTCTGTGATCTTTTCCTCTTTCCCTCCCTCCACACTCACTGGTCTTGAACTCGTGGGTGGAAGTAGCTCCCAGACCTCCTAGTACATTTACTTTTACGTTTTGCCGACCTGTCTCTAACTGTGGGCTTTGGGCAGTTTAACATCTTCAAGGTTGTAAGACCTAAATCAGAACACAACACAGCGCAAAGACACCAGAGTATGAATTTAAGCATATCTACACTGTATTAGTATATTACTACAGAAGTACCAAGTATTAAGAAGTGCTCCTCCCTTAGGAATGACAAGTTCTTTTTACAGCCGTTAGTTAAAACGCTGAACAAAAATGTGCTCTTTAACTTAGATCCTTTGAAATATAAATACATAAAACAAAATCCATCATTCCGTTTCCAAAAGCTCTCCGTGCCTCTCCTCTCTCCTTGATTTAATCATCCCATGTCCTGCTGACAGATTAATCACCCTAATCATTCTTCTTTTCCTAGTAAATTAAATCCACATGCCTCACACCCCAGCACTCTAGCTCTCTCTACAACCGCACCCCAACTTCCCTAGTAAACCAGCTGTGACCTCCACGACGTCTCCACAACACATGTCCACGGTTCGGTCACAAACACAAAGTGTTTTGTCCCTCCCAAAATAAATCTTCAGCGTCTTTACATTGTTTCACTTGAAATGTCCATTACTTGGCCAGTTGCAACTGTCCCACTACCTCTACGTCTGTTAAAAAAAAAAATCTTTCATTCACCCCACAAAGAGACCTACTCATTCTTCTTTGAACTTCCCAAACAGGCAACATGAGTCAGATAGCTGGTCTTTTTTACTTGATAACATAAGGAACTCACATCTGTCTTACCGCCCTTAAAGGGGAGAGCACAATGGTTTTGTTTCCTGCAGCACAGAGCGCAGTGCAACTGAGCTTTTTTTTGAGACTTTAAATGAATTCCTCTGTCACTGAAGTGCTATTTTAAAAACAATGAAAATTAAAGACTGATGTATTTCTACATACTTGTAGAAGAGTATATCCATTTTAGAGTTAGGCAATTCCTTCTAGTTCATAGGATCTGAAACTTCCTCGGCTCACAGAATCTTTACAGTTTGTTATTTTTTCACGGTATCCTAGCAAACGCCTAACAGTTCTGTTTGGTAGGAAGTAGGTCCAAACAACTTAATGAGTACCATCTTAACAATTTGATGCAAGTCTGAGAAAAAAACATTACATATAAATTGAAAAAGAAGGAAAAAATTATTTAAGTCACCGCAATATATACTCCTGGGATATGTGAGTTTATGGGGCCTGCGTAAGTAACCCTTCCAGCCTTTCATTCCAAGCATGCGTTGCTGCTCTCCTTCTTGCTGCAGTGTTTTCCAGAAAGTATTACCTTCTAAAGAAGCCACACCAACCTTTCCCAAATTATGACGCTATCCCAGAGGAATGTAGGTCAATCTGATGTTGAAACTGATGCAAAGTATCCCGGAGCGATCTTGGGGGGTTTTCTCTGTGATGTCTCTGTGTACAGTTTGGGTTCTTTAAAGTTATTTGAAGAAAATACCTCAACGTAAACTATTTTTATTTGAGAAGGCTAAAGCCATTCATGGCCACAGTTCAGAGCATTTAGGAAAAATAAATACTCTTCTCTGTATGAAGCAGCACAAGTAAACTCGTACATTCGGGTGGCACTCTGTGAAGAGACGGACGCTGAGAAGTAGACGGCAGGCAGATAGATGCCACCACCTGTCCGTGCTCGGACGACCGAACAGCTTCAGCCAAGCTGACGCTTCACAACAGTTTTAATTTATCTACCTTATAGTTTATTGCAATCTTTCTCTACTAAAACACTCCACACAAAAGAGCTCCTTACTTCCTTAAAATGTGTAAATGACAAACAGACAGCAGGCATCGGTGTACTTTCCGATATAATCTCCAGTGGCCCACACTGGAAACTCTTAGAATCAACACCTGGGGCTGTGTGCTAACTGAAGCACAAAGCCTGTGCCACTGACACCCTCTCGTGTGTCGGTTGTGCTGTAATTTACACATACTACGGAGTCGGTTCTTCATCTTCCATTTGGCCATATGAAGGGATGCTTTTTGCAAAGGTTCAGTAAGTATTTAGCTTCCTGAGTCCCGCCGAACCTGCTCGCCTGTCAGTGTGGCATAGGGGGAGCAATCTACAGTACTTACAACGAGTGTGCTTGAGCCATAATAAAACTTTATTCACAACAGCAGCTAGTCATTCTTGTTGAAAACAACTTAGATAACAATTATGTTGAAGAAAAATTTCTACAGGAAATTCACCAGGCTAAGGAAATTATTAAGTGAACCTTCATCTTTATAATAAAGAACACTAAAAAATAAAATAAAATAAAAAATTAAGGGCTGTAGAGATAGCTCAGGGGATAAGAAGTTTTGTTTCCCTTGTAGAGGGCCCATGGGGGTTCACTTCCTAGGACCCATAGAGCAGCAAACAAACATTTGTAAGTCACTTCCAGAGGATGTGAATTCAACTTCTGGTCTCTGTAGGCATGGCACGTATGTGCTGCACAGGAAAAGTGCTCATGTGTAAAATGAAAATAAACAATTTTTAAAACCGTCATCTGTTTTATATTTGAGTGACTTATTTCTTATATTTTATTTTATTTAAAAAAAATACTTATTTATCATATATACACAGTGTTTTGTCTGTATGTACACCAGGAGAGGGCACCAGATCTTATTACAGATGGTTGTGAGCCACATATGGTTGCTGGGAATTGAACTCAGGACCTTTGGAAGAGCAGGCAGTGTTCTTAACCTCTGAGCCATCTCTCCAGCCCATTTCTTATCTCTTATGTTCACTGGCGTTTTGCCTGCAAGTATGTCTGTGTGAGAGTATCAAAAGCCTGGGACTAAAGTCACAGATAGGTGTGCGCTGCCATGCAGGTGCTAGAGATGGAACCTGGGTCCTTTGGAAGAGCAGCTAGTGCTCTTAACCACTGAGCCATCGCTCCACCTGAGAATAAACAAAAATTTTAAAATGTAAAATTAAAGTGTCAGAAAAAGAGAGAACTTTACGTTTTCTAACACCTTATTTTGAAGTGAGAACAATTATTTTCTGCAGCTAGCCCTAAATCTACACAGGTCCTTACAACTGAACATAACATGTTATTTCCAAAGGGTAGCTTGTCTTTTTTTCCTCTTTAGTCTGTGGTGCCAGCTCGGGATTGGCCCCGTTGTCCACTGAGCGACATTTCCTGTACTTATCCTGACCGTGTTGCTGCTGCATGCCACCTCAGCCTTCTACTCGATTCAATGCTGACCTTCACTGATGACAGACCTTTTACACTGGATGTGATGATGCAAGTCCAGGCACTTGGGAGGTGGAAGCACGAGGGTCAGAAGTTCAAGGCCAACCTCGGTTATAGAGCAGGGCCGAGGGCAGCCTGGCCAACATGAGACCTGGTCTCAAACAAAAGGAAAAGCAAAACCAAAACGGCTTTAGAGCAGACCCTCTCACCCTGTGCTTCGGCACATAGGACAGGGCCATTTATGCCCTCGGAGCGGAGTTTTCTATAATGGAGTAAGGACAACTGTCGGGAAACTCTTAAGACCCAGAGGCTGGCAATGGTCACTTACACCTGTAATCCAAATACTCAGGAGACAGGAGGATTAGGGCAAATTCAAAGGTAGCCTGGCCTATAGGGTAAGACCCTGTCCCAGAAAAACAAAAAGAGATGTGTAGTTGTTTGTTTGTTTTTAAATAGAAAAAAACCCAGCTAGACATAGTGGTCAATGCTTTTGTGACCCCAGCATTCAGGAGGCCGAGAAAGAAGACTGTAACCCTGAAAGTGACCTCACGTAAAGTGTGAGACTATTTCAAATGAAAGAATCAACACCATGGTATAAATTTAGGGTTACAATGTGGCCTAGATTTAACACATAGGGTGCCAGTGCTAGAGGCATGGCGCAGCGGTAGAGCGACTCCTAACACACCTGGGGCCTAGCTTCAGTCGGCCCCAGCACTCCTTCCCTACAGCCCCTTGGGTTGCCAAGGCTTTCTACTTCTTATAGTTCCAGATCTGGCTTATTTTATGGTAAATGACTGCACTAAACACCTTTTATGTTTGCCAAGGAGGCTATGCTGGCTGACCAGCCACAAAGCCCCGGGGAACCACCTGTCTCTACCTCCCCAGGGCTGGCCTAATGAGCTTGTTGTCACCACATTCAGCTACTTTATGTGGGTTCTGGGGCTTACACTCAGGGTCTCATGCTTGGACAGGAAGAACGTTATTGACAAAGCTGTCTCCCCATTCTCCTCTTTGACTTTATTTTTATTTAAAAGAAGCACTTGCAGCAATATAGTCCCCTACATTAAAAACAAAAGGACACAACAAAAGATGTAATATTTGGGCTAGGTGATTTAGTAATCTTAGCATTTAGGAGCCAGAGGCAGAATGACTACTGCAAATTTCAAATAATCCTGGTCTAAATAGCAGGTTCTAGGCCAGCCAGAGATATATATATCAAAACCCTGTCTTAAACAAAACAAATAAAAAAGAACAAACACATAATAAAATACTATGTGACCTAGCCCCCAACCCTCAAAACTTGACAGGTTAGAAACCTTAACACTTAAAATTTGGATGGCTAGCTACTGTGCAACAAGAGATCTAATGAATCTTCACAAACAGCAGGATTTTGCTTTTTTTGTTTTTTCTTCCATTTTTAAAAAACAGGCAGGAGACTGGATTAGAGGACCGACCCCCCTCCCCGGCCCCGCCACCCCCTATTTCCATTTGAAATTTTCTAAAGTTCAGTTCAGTTTTAAAAGAAATGAGGTATTTACCAAATGCAGGTGAATGTTGTGTGACTGATTCATACAACATAAACTTATTTTCACGATTTTATGGAATCATTATTCACATTTTTACCATACACCAAAATTTCCCCATTCATAAAACGCTACCCCTAAGGGGCTGGGAGGGCAGCTCAAGGATGGAGCAACTTGCCTAGCATGCACAACTCAACACAGTGAAAGCAGAAATAAAGCAGCAACAAACGCCCTAGCCTCGGCAACCACCTTATCGCATTTCTTCTTCAGTGGATGTAGCTATTCTGGAAATTTTAATTAATGGCCTGAAATAATGTGATCTCAGTCTGACTTCTTTCACTTCTCAGTGACTCAGAGGTCCATTCACAACATAGCATGTGTCAGGACTTTCTTCTTCCTCACTCCCCGCCTCTCTCATACACCGTGCTATTGTATGACTATATCACAATGCGTTTCTGCTTATGAACATGTAGGCTGTATCAACAGCTGATTAAAAAACACCCCAATTTTTATAAGCAATAAATGACATAAAAGATGTGCTTTTGAGACAGGTTTGGGATTCTGAGGAGGGAGTCCTTGTGATACACAAAGGGAAAAATCTCAATGAGCCAGAAGTGAAAATAGTTTTAAGCTTGGCTCATAGGACATTAATTGAGATTTTTAGTAGAAAATGAAAAATCACTAAGTGATGAGAAAGAGTAAGAATCTTAAGAAGCAGAGGCTGGCATGAGCACTTATGCCTATAAGCCAAATCCTCAGGAGGCTGAGACAGGAGGATTAGGTATAGGGTAAGACCCTGTCTCAGAAAAACAGAAAGAGATATAAACATAGGGCACGGATGTCCTTACAAGTGCCCAGTGGAATGATTACTTCATTGAGATGATCTTCAGTAGTTTCACTTATTAAAACATGAAATAGTGACTTATCCCCAGTTACAAATCTACAGGGTTTAAAACGTATTTAGTGTGTGTTCGTGTGTATGCACGTTTGTGTTCACATGTGTGTGTGTGGGTATACTGGATGGTTTTATATGTCAACTTGACTCAAACTAGAGTCATCAGAGAGAAAGGAGACTCAGCTGAGGAAATGCCTCCATGGGATCCAGCTGTAAGGCATTTTCTCAATTGGTGATCAGTGAGGGAGGGCCCAGCCCACTGTTGGTGCTGCCACCCCTGGGCTGGTGGATGCCGGTTCTATAAGAAAGCAGGCTGAGCTAGGCATGAAGAGCAAGCCAGTAAGCAGCACCCCTCCATGGCTTCCACATCAGCTCCTGCCTCCAGGTTCCTGCCTTGCTTGAGTTTCCTATCTTGACTTTTTCCAGTGATGGACTATGATCTGGAATTGTAAGCTAAATAAACCCTTTCCTCCCCGGGTCACTTTTTGGTCACAGTGTTTTGTCACGGCAACAGAAACCTTAACTAAGACAGTGTGCGTGTGTGTGAGCTCACATGTGTCACAGCACGCTTATGGAGGGCAAAGGACAACCTGTGGTAGTAAGTTCCCTAGTTCTACTATGGGCTCTGGGGACTGAGCTCAGGTCACCAGGCTTGGTGGCAAATGTCCTTATCAGTGAATGGTCATGCTTGCTGGCCCCATGGCTGTTTAAATTCTGAGTTTAAAAATGCAACCATTTTTTTTTCCAGGATAATTGCTTTGGCTCTTTGAAGTTTGTCTTTTCGTTTTTATGGAAGTATCAATTTACAGATGGAAAATGAATAAGCCGAAAACTACTGTTTTATCATTGTGAGTGACCAGTGTTTTTATTTTTAGTAAAAGCCAACTTTCATATCACTTTTGGGAACACAGGAAAGAGCAAGACTGTCAGTAAATGTACTTATTTTGACCCTGACATTTTCTTCTTAGGTGCTGCCAGAATGTCATAAAGAGAGGGTGTTCTTAGACATGAATAATTTCTTTATTGCTGATTGCCGCTGGATCAGTCCCAACCCACTCACAACAGTAGCGCTGAAAGCCAGAGCACACAGCTCTCGACATTGGACAGGAAACGGATCAAACCAGCTTTTCACTTCATGACACTGAAAGGTCTGTAGGCCAATTAAGTTTTTTTTCCCCCCAGAAAAAGTTACCTAGATATTGCCTTATAGATGTTGCTGAATTCTATGATTTGATGTCATTTTTAAACTGTGGAATGTGGCCAAACGAATTTAGCAATAACACAGGACAGTGGCTCTCAAACTTGTGCAGCAGGACACAATGGTCTGTGCTTCTATAGCCCTGCAGGTGATTTCACACAAAACAAATGGCTCGAACAAATCCATCCATTCTCCATTACCAAGACATTATAATTTTCACGAAGATGGCAGAAAGAGTCCTACTATAAAATACCAGCCTGGTGGCTGCAGTGGAAACAACAGAAATGATGGTGCTGCTTGCTCTATGGGAATCTCCAGGATTATCCGGAAAACTTAGTTTCCCGGCCACTATACCATCGGCCTAACCACAGCAGTCCTACTATTATTTGGGGGGCACCTCAGGCTTCCAAGTTGCTTCCTGTTAAAACACTGATTCGTAGCTAAAAATACTTCGACACATTAACCTTGTCACTTTGCATGTCAAGTTAAAACTGGGAAAAGTCACTCAAGGTGTGCAAGGTTACATAACTAATGGGTTAAGGAGCTGCTAGAATGCCAGTCCACTGCCCAGCTGCTCACACAGACCCCTGCCACCATGCCACAGCCAATGAGACAGCCAGGGGAAGACGATGATCATGGAAGAGATAACTCAGCAACTCTCAAAGACGGCAGCACAGTAAGATGAAGCAGATACCTGCCTCCCAGTTTATTACATAAGCAATCTATAGAGAAACTGAAATGATCTTGGCTCAGTACCCAGCAATGCCTTTCCGAGAGACTTCGGATGACCACGTATTCCACACTGCTTACTGTCCTTCAGGTTTTAAGATCGATCAACTTATTTCACATGGATTTTTGATTAGTGAGTGATAAACTCTTATGATTTATAACTCTAATATAAGGAGCTGTTTGTTACTGTCCTATAACAAATTTGCTCAAATAATACTCTTTAAAAGAATTGCAGGCACAAAAATAAACTAAGGAGAAAAATTGTGGGCAACACTAAAAACTCAACTTTATTTTTA
The DNA here is from genome assembly GCF_964271855.1 of Acomys minous. Classification (NCBI taxonomy): domain Eukaryota; kingdom Metazoa; phylum Chordata; class Mammalia; order Rodentia; family Muridae; genus Acomys; species Acomys minous. Next base: position 6,193,739 of record NC_140490.1, read on the forward strand.
TCTGATGTCATGGAGATTATTAGTCTTTCTAGAGATTTATTTTTAGTTTATTTGTGTAAGTATTCCTGGGCATGTGAGTGTAGTGCCTTCAAAGTCCAGCAGAGAGTCCATTCAAGACCTTGTCTTTTAAAGGTAGGAACTCATGACATAGCCCTGGCTGACCTGGAACTCTCCATGTGGACCAAGGTGGTTTAGAACATACAGAGACCTGCTTGCCTCTGACTCTGGAGTGTTGAGAATAAAGGCTTGCACCACCACGCTGGGTAATCACTGACTACTTTAAAAACCCCAAACAAGTAAACACCTCCAGTAAATCCTAGGGTAAGAGATCTATAGCTCTCACACTTACACAGCACTAAACTTTCTATTATCAAAAGGCCCTGTCGTGTTTTGGGATAGAGCAGAAACCATGAAACCAAACAGGAGGAGGAGGAAAGACAGGGGAAGGGGCAGGGCTGGGGATGCCACGCAGTAGGAGAGTGCTTGCCTAGCCTGTACGTGGCCTGTGATCAATCACCATGAGGAAGGATGGATCCACCCATCCATCCGTCCGTCCGTCCGTCCGTCCGTCCATCCATCCATCCATCCATCCATCCATCCGTCCATCCATTCATCCACCCTTCCGGCAACACACGAAAGTTAAAGAATATTAACTAAAAAGGAGATAAGAGAGTAAAAGTACCATCCTTAATGACCTTTCTGTCTTGCTAGGTAACAGAAGCGGGGGTGGGGGATGGGGGAGGGTAAAAGTAAAAAAGAAAAATGGGACAAACAAGTAAAGCTTAACCCAAGGAAGTTAAATTTAAAAAAAAAAAAAAAAGCTTTTTTTTTTTTTTTTGGGATAGAACAGCAATACCATCTAAATTTATAGAGGTTGATTAACTAAAAAATATAGTAATAAAACGATATCTACCTCATAGTTATATATTATGAAATTTTAAGAAAACCACATAGATCCTAGAAAAGAGGTAGATTAATTACAAAGTCTTAAGAAGGGGGGAGGGGAGGGGAAAGAAATTAGACTTCTCCAAAGGTAGTTACTGTTAAAATATGATAGAGCAATAATTTCAAGACTCCAAAGGAGACAAATTTCTTCCAAGAACTCCATAGGAATAAGTGAAAACATTAGACATGCTAAATTTAAGAGACTCTGTATTCTTTCTCATAAAATTGAAAAACAGAGAAGGGGGAAAGTAAGCTACCAAATAAAGCGTTCACACAAAGGGAATGTGTGGGAGTCCTGAAATGGAATATTTAGCACAGATTTAACATGAATTTAGAAATGTGAGAAAGAAAAGTCCTAGTCAATACTTAGAGAGTAAAAATGAACGGCCTCAAAAGCAAGGTCTTCAAGACAACAAATGACAAGCAAATAAATAAAAATAAATAAAAATGCCAATGGCAGGGTTAATGGGCAACTGACAATTTTACAACGCACACAATAATTTAGAGCTATTTGAAGATACATGTATACAAGTTGCCAGGAGCACAGAGAAGCTAAGGAAACAGGAAGATAAGGGGCTTCAAAATGCCAACCCCCCCCAAACAAAAACCCTAAGATTATAAAACAAATGCATTTATGTATTTTTGTATATATGTAAATGGTTACAGTACTGGTTATGAATATTCTCCAATACTCTATTGGAGAACTAGTGAGCGACAGTGTGCAGGATTCCTGTGTGCAGGAGAGCCAAGTGTCCATCTTTCATAGTAAGCAGGTAACTAATAGAAATGGCTGGGAGAGGTCACATTTAATACTATAGAGGTAGCTAAGTGAAAAAACCCTAGCAAATTTCTTAATAGAAAATGGGTCTGGATATATTTCCTTTTTCATTGTGAACCCTTAAGCACAAAATGAGTTAACTATGTACATATGTAATTTAAATTTTAACTTAATAAATTTTAAAGAATTAAAGTCACCATAAATAATTCTATTTCATAATTCAGTGCAGTAAATGAAAACTTAATGTGCTACATCTCTCTCTTATTTAATGAGCACATTATAACAAGAATTTTAAATGCTGCATATCATATGAACGATACTGCAAATACTTTAGCAAATTAACTAAGCAAAGATTGTCCTCAGTAAATAAAAAGATAAACACGTGGCATCTATTAGATCTTCTCAATTATGACTTGACTGACAATGAAGTAAAAGATGGTGGGTACATAAAATGATATTTTAAGATTTCATATGACCTTTCCAAAATCTTGAAAAATATTTCTTGACCTGTGACATAAATACTTTGGTCATAAAATTATCTTTTTTGAGAATTTTATTAAATCAATATCATATTTTATGTACATTAGATAGATATTATCCAAAATTTACATCAATTAGATTTACCTTACAGATCTACAAACTGAGGCTGAATGCACAGGAAAATATTAGGGAATAAAAATATTCACTATTTGGTCATCTCCACCCTTAAATTTTCAAAAATAATTAATAGCGGCCAGGCATAATGGCACTCTCCTTTAATCCCAGAACTTGGGAGGCAGGCAGATCTCTGTGAGTTTAAGGCCAGCCTGTTCTACACAGTGAGTTCTAGGACAGACAGGGCTGCATAAACTCCATCTCCTCTCCCCCAAAAGGATACCGAAACTAACACAGGAATACATGAAAAAAAAAAAATAGTAAGTTTACATCATCTAAAACTACATTTCCACAAGATAGTCATTATGAAAGAAAAATAATGACCTCTGGTAGAGAAAGGTGAAATTATTATTATTTTGTTTTCTTGAGACAGGGTTTCTCTGTGTAGCCTTGGCTGTCGTTCACTTGCTTTGTAGACCAGTCTGGCCTTGAACTCACAGAGATCCGCCTGCCTCTGCCTCCCCGAGTGCTGGGATTATGGGCGTGCGCCACCACACCAGACTGGAAAACTGAAATTATTGCTTTTTTGTTTGTTTGTTTGTTTGTTAAAGACAGGGTTTCTCCGTGTAGCCTTGGATGGCTTGAAACTCACTATGTAGACCTGGCTGGCCTCGAATGCAAGAGACTTGCCTGCTTCTGCCTCTGAAGTGTTTGGATTAACTGTCAGGCCTATTTTGCTTTGAGGTTTTGTTTGTAAACAAGCAGGTGTGTGTGAGCCATGGTCTGGGTGTGGAGGCCGGAGAACAACTTTTGGAAGGTGGTTCCTGTCTTTCACCTGTTGGAGTACAGTCTCTGGATTCCAGTGCTGTGCTGCAAGCTCCAGGCTAGTTCACCTGTGTGCTTCTGCTCCACCTTCTCCACTTCCTGTGTCCTACGCTGGGATTACGGATGTTCGCCAGGACAGTTAAATAGGCACTGACTAGGATCATCTTCCCAGCCCACTGGTCTTTTTTGTTTCCTTTTATTTTCAAGACAAGGAGGTACCCTGTTCTTCCTGCCTTTCCATCTAGAGTGCTGGGCTTATAGGCACGTGTCACCATCCCTAGATAAAAATATAATCAAAGCCATATCATCCGAATAAAGGCAGCAACAGATACGTGCTGCCTCTAAGAGACATGCAGGACCTCTACTTGCCTTCTACGCAAAGTGCATCATGTAACATAACCACGCAGAAACATAAGACTAACATAAGCAGCACCATAACAAAATAAATACACGCATTTTTCTAAAACAATGTTACAAAAGACAAAGGAACTCAGATTAAATGACAGAGAAAGACAACACAGAAACATCTTCAATCTTTTGTTCAGTTCTACCAGGAGAACTATAAGACAAAGGTCAAATGACTTGTCCAAGGACTAAAATCAAAACAAAGCAAAAAATCCCTACTTATTCTAACTATGGAAGTAACTATTGAAGCTTATGTTATGGTCCAAACTGCTGAGATGATTGTGGCAGTGCATTGTGGGACACCACATGCCGCGTAAAAAACACAGTATACCTGGTACCTGCTAGATATAAGGAGAAAATGTAAAAGGACAAAAGTCACTGCATCTAAAAACTACCCTTTTCTTCTGTATAGTTAAATTTGTGGTTGTTGGTAAATTCCTGGCGAAATTTTGTGGGCTCACATAACTCTACACCATCATTAATTATATAATACACGCCATATGTTAAACCTTTCCTGGTTAGTAGACAGGCATTTTTACAAAATAACATTGATAAAATCAGTATTGTTGCAAAAGCATAAAGTTCTTATTTCTTTGGCTTATTTATCTAATTTGAAAAATCTTTTCTACATTAAAAAATTCCAGTTATTCTCCCATGTTGAAGTTAGGATGTTACTCATTTACAAATAATAAAGAGAAGAATTTTTAAAATATTTTATTTATTCATTGACAATTCTGTAAGTGACAACACCCAACCTGTTCCCTTCCTATCAAGAGAAGAAATTTTAAAGAAAATAGATTCAGATTAATGTTTGGGTTCAGCTTGCAATCATGGAGTAAATGCTTGAATGTTTTCAGAACATTTGCAGGTATGAACCACAGTGGCTGCTGGGAACTGAATTCTGTTTTGGCCTCATTCAGCACATTCACCACGATAAATTCCTGATGCCTTTCTCCGGGCATTATTCTCTTCATACTTTTAAAATAAAATTCTCATTTCTGTCTTGAACTGATCCCTACCTTTTACATTATAGAGCTCGGTATGTGGAAAGATGATTAAACGTATGTTAAGTAGTCTATATGAAATTTCTTTTAGTAAAAAATGTGTTAGATATCATGTCTGTGAGCCAAGACTGCTACAATGTGAACAGCTCAATGGCTGCCCAAGTAATATAATAACAATAATGACCTCACACTGTCAGCTATGACCTTGACAGAGTCATCATGTGCTAGCCTCTTTCTCAAGTCTCCCAACTATATTAACTCACTTAACTAAACCTAAAACCCTTTGGGAAAGGCATCGTTTTTGTCTCACTGGATACTAAGGACACTGACACAGAGACAGGACAAATGGCTTCTTTAAGATCACAGGCCACAAAGAGACGGCGTCAGGATTTCAGCCAGGACACTCACTGCAGAATCTTGAAGGGCTGTTCTAGACCTGTTTCTGCCGGGGGTGATGAGCAAAGCTACAAATGGAACCCCAGGCAGACAAATCTTTCCCTGGCCCCCTCTGCTTGCATTCGTTTGTTCTTTCCTTCCTTGCTTGCTTTTTTTTTTTTTTTAAAGTATGGTCTGACTTCATTGCCCATTCTTGCCTCAAACTTGTGGCAATCTTGTGAGTGCTGAGATTACAGGGAAGAGCCACCATGTCTGGCTCAATCAACTGTCTGTAATGTATTAAAAGTTGAGTTTTACTGACATTAAGAAATAAAATGAGCCGGGCGTGGTGGCGCACGCCTTTAATCCCAGCACTCGGGAGGCAGAGGCAGGCGGATTGCTGTGAGTTCGAGGCCAGCCTGGTCTACAAAGCGGGTCCAGGACAGCCAAGGCTACAAAGAGAAACCCTGTCTCAAAAAAACAAAAAACAAAAAACAAACAAACAAAAAATAAAATAAAACGAGAGAAAAAAAAAATCTTACTTAGATACATCTATTTCCTCCATTTGAAATTCAGAAAAAGTAACTTCAGGAGCAGGGGAAATGTATGCTATCTAAGTGACTAAGATTCTGTGAAAACCCACAGAAGTTATGAAAAGCACATTTAATGCTGTTAATTTACTATTGCCATATTTAAAAATGTGTTTCACCCCATAAATTTATATTTTGAAAAAATACTAAAACAACAGAACATATAATAACGGAAAACTCCCAGAAATTTACCTATATATACCAATTAATTGCAAAATGTTTTATGCAACATGCATGCACCTGCATACACGGACCTTTCACCCCAGGAGCAATCGAAAATTAGCTGCAGACATGTATTCAATGCATAGTTCCAAAACCTAAGGTAATTTTCCTAAATAAATAGAAATCACTACAGTAGCGCTAGATATTACATGGTACAGTCTATGGAAGTTCTTTTCAATCATCTCAAAAATATCCTCTGCAGCTAGTCTCTTAGTTCAAGTCAAGGACCCTGCTTATATGCCTTCTACCTACAAGGTCTTCTTCACAGGGCGCCATGCACAGGATTCTAGGCCACTCTCTTGTGGAAATACTCCAGAGGGCAGATTTGCCTGATGCTTTCCTTATACCAGGTCCATGCCAAATATTTTAGCAGAGAATGCAGATGGACAATACTTATTACCTCTCACTGCATGCCACCTAGAATCAATTAAGACTTTATTAGAACATTATATTAGCTAGTGACTGTATAATCATATTTCTTTTGTTAAAAAAAAACCCAGAGATTAATGTTTAACTAAACTGACTTAAAAAAAAAATACTTATTTTATTTTTAATCATATGTATGTGTGTTTTCCTGTTTGTGGTTATGTGCACACACCTGTCAGTGTAAGAGGACACTGGGTCTCCACAGCTGGAGTTACAGGCAGCTGTGGGCTGTGCACATGGGTGCTGGAAACTGAACTTGGCCATTCATAACCATCTGTATGTCCAGCAGCAGGAGATACGATGCTCTCTTTTGGCCTCTGCAGATGCCAGCACATATGTGATGCACAGACATACGCAGGCCAAACACCCATATACATCAGATAAAAAAACAAACAAACAAACAAATACTATATTAAAAAACTAGCTACACTAAGTTTAGGGAATGATACAAAAAGCTCTGTATATGCTCAGTATAGACAAAGTTAAAAATTTCCTTTTGGGGGCTGGAGAGATGGCTCAGCAGTTAAGAGCACTCACTGCTCTTCTGAAGGTCCTGAGTTCAATTCCCAGCACCCACATGGCAGCTCACATCTGTCTGACATCATTTTCTGGTGTCTACATGTACATGCAGATGAAGTACCTATATACATTAATAAATAAATAAATCTTTAAACATTACTTTTGATCCTCAGCTGGCTGAGTCTGGATGTGATGGCCAACGTGAGTTGAATTTGACTCTCTTTGTCAACCATTCATTCTGAAGTGAGACATCAAACAACTTAAGGGCAGAATCTTCTAATTGCTTCCTTTAATTAATTATAACCGGGTTTAGAATATCAATGATTCCAAGGCTTTAGTTCCCCCCCCCCCCCGCAAGAAACAGGGCCTCTCTATGTTAGCCTTGGCTGTCCTAGACTTGCTTTGTAGACCAGGCTGGCCTTGAACTACTGCAATCCACCTGCCTCTGCCTCCCGAGTGCTGGGATTAAAGGTGTGCGCCACCATGCCCGGCTGGCTTTAGTTTTATAATGCGATAGTAATTAGTGTCTAGAAGACCTTTGTATGAATACAGGGACTCTTCAAAACCCACAAAAACAAATCATGGTAGAGGAGGTTTTTTGAATAAGGAGGTGAATTAAAAAAAAAATTAATGGCAACTATGGTAAGACAGCACAATTTTTAACAAGAAGTATAATACATATCGCACACAGATGTGTAAAACATGAAATGTTCTCAAGAATAAAAAGAACCTTTGTGTTTGTAAGAAATGCCAATTATTATGGGTAAAGCATGTACTTGCAGGGTTGTACTTGGTATTTCTCTCACCATGACCCTGGGAAGTCATTTTATAGGCGAGAGACTGGATGGCTGAAGAACCCTTGAGAGGCAAACATTTGAGGGCTCAAATTGGGACAACGGACATGAGAACTGACGCTTGACTCTGGCTTTTAAGGGCATAAGATCTGACTGAAAGAACACAATGCATTTTCATCCATAGTTTAAACATTTATTGAAACTCAAACATTAATACACACTACTAACGGACACGTTAATTCAAAATCAAGGATGCCTGTTATGGTTCTAGGTTCTTTATTCAGTTCTATTATTTTTAAAAAAGATTTCTTTATTTTAATATGCAATGATATTTTGCCTGTACGTACGTTTCTGTGAGGGTGCCAGACCCTCTGGAACTGGAACCACAGCTGCCATTTGCTGGGAATTGAACCCGGGTCCTCTGGAAGCGCAGCCAGCGCTCCTCACTGCTGGCCATCTCTCCAGCCCTCAGGTCCACTACTTCTCACTGTCCCAGCATATGATGTCGTTATTATCACAACTTTAGGAAGAGTCTAGTAAATGACTTCCTTATATCTTGCTTTTGAGGATCTTGGCTACTATCAACCCACTGAATTTCTGAGAGCATCTAAGAAGAGCATCTAAGAATTAGCTTCTCAGCATACCACTTATTAGGTTTTTAATTAGAGTTGCACTGAGTCTACAGATTAATTTGAAAGCTGACAAATTTCAGTCATTATAATATTGAGGCTTCTAATCAAGAGCTATCTTAAAAATTCATCTCTATTTCAGTTTCCACTTATCTCAATTATGTTTATGATTTCCTGTGCAGAAGCCTTGTTCATACTTTATTAGATTAAATTCTAGATATTAGCTATAATGTCCCAAAGCAACATCATTTTGAAATGGTGGGAAATTTAAAAAATTAGTTTTAATAATAATAAACAATATCAAAGAGGTTTCCAAAGTGTGTAAGAGTTATTACTTCTAATATTGGACAACATTTAACACTTTTATCAGCTGATGTTATAACTGGCGCCTCACGGCTGACTTCATGTGTATTTCTCTGATGGAGCAGAAGAGCTCTTCATTACTTTAATAGATATTATCTTCTAATATAGAGTTTCTGGTGTTGCCTTGGGACTAATTATATTCTGTGTTCTCTTTTTCATACTGACATCTGGGAGTTCTCTATTTCTTATGGACACTAATTCCTTCTGGTTATTTGTGTTATACTCATCTTCTGCTCAGTGGCATGGTCTCTGATCTTTGAAGGGCATCTTTTGTCTTATAATTAATTAGTTCTTGTCATTATACTGTTTAATATCAGCGCAAGAAATATTATTCAAAGTTACATGCACTTTATCTTAGCCAAAAGGGCGAAAAGCAACTCCAAAGTTATAGTTTAGAAGCTCTATCAATCTGATTTTCAATGATCCCCTTAATGTGACTTTTGTGTATATAGAGCGCTACAATTTGCTGATGGTTTGTCCCCTTAAGGTTTATGTGTTAGAGGTTGGGAGCTTAACTTGGTGACATTGGGAGGCAGTGTATGTTACTAAGGAGAAAGTTGCTAAGTGTTTGAGCAACTGAAGGGACTTCAGCAGGGTTTTTTTGGAGGGAGGGGAATGGAAGGATGCAGATGAAAGGATCTTAGGCCTTGCTTCCCTAATAGAGTGTTTCTGATGACTACTGTATTGAAAAGAGAACTTTACAGTGGAGTAAACTGACAGGTCCCATCTTCACTAGATGATCAAGATTAACATTAATAATGATGAGAAGGTAACATCACACCATGGAATTCTACCATCAGATCCACATGGTCAGTCTAACCACAAGAGACAACACACTCAAACTGATGGACAGTCTACAAACTATTGTCTACACACGTCAAGATTGTTAAAGAGGAAAGACAGCAACCTGTCAACCAAATGCCAAGTGGCATCCTTGAATGGATTCTGGAACAGAAAAGAGACATTACTTGAAACACTAATGATCAATGTTATTTTAGTTTGGAAGAGGCTCCACAGTTATGGAAGATGTTAACACTAGGAAAATCTGGATGAAGACCCCAGGACTTCTTTGTGCTGTCTTTACAAATGGTATTGACAGAATCAGGATATAGATGACAAAACAAAATATAGAAAAAGACAGCCAGAAGCTTTTCTTCTGACACCAGAAGATGTCCCTGACCACTTTGACAATGACAGAAATTCTCCTTTTATTGTCCAATGTTGTAGCTACTAGCTATTGTTGCATTAGCTATTGAACACTTGATATATAGCTACTATGGAGGAATAATTTAATTTTTAAATGAATCATTTAAAGATTAAAAGATACTTAGGTAAGATGGTGTATAATTGTAATCCTAAAACTTGGGGGCAGGTGTAGGCAAGAGGAATATGAATTCCAGCTTATGCTAAATCAAGAATCTTTATCACAAGCCCACAAAAATGCACAGTACTTAAAAATCTGACATCAAAGGAAATTTCCTCATCATAACTTAAGTCCAGGTAGCACACTCAATGATGAATACTGAAAACCTTTCCCTCTAAGATCTGCAACAAGGAAGGCAAGGATTCCCACTTACACTCAACATAGCCTAGAAGACATAGCCAGAGAAATCACACAACACAAGAAAGAGAGAGGGAGAGGAAGGAAGAGAAGAGAGAAACAAAGGAAGACATCAAAATAAAAAAGTTTGACAGCATCATCTTGTAGAAAACTCTAAAGAATACACAAAAAAGCCAGTTGGAACAAATATATTAATTCAGTGAAGTTACAGTATATAAAATCAACTCTAAACACATTCAAAGAGGCATAGTGTTGCATGCTCACAGTCCTAGCTACAGAGGAGGCTGAGATAGGAGGCTCATTTAACATGAATTGGAGGCCAGCCTGAGCAAAACAGCGAGACTCTCAAAGCACCAGGGTAAGAACAGCAACAAGAACTAAGAGAATTCTTGAAAATTCTTTCTTTGTTTTTGTTTTCTCTGTGCAGTCTTGGCTGTCCTGGAACTCACTCTGTAGATCAGGCTGTCCTCGAATTCAGAGACTCACCTGCTTCTGCCTCCCAAGTGCGCAGCCACTTCCGGCTTAACAATTCTTAACAGCAAAAAGAATAGGAGAATTAAGGAGACAATTGCACTTACAATAACATCAAAAGGAATAAAGTAAGGGCTAGAGAGACATTTCAGAGAATATGCATTACCCTTGCAAAAGACCCAAGTTTGGTTCCCATTATCTGGTGGCTTCCAGCTACAGGAGATGCGACACTCGCCTTCTGACTCCCACAGGAATGTGTGTTCAACATTAAAAACCAAATACGTAGTCACCGAAATGAATAAAATACCTGGGGCAAATTTAACCCAGGAGCAGAATGAAAAGTATGCTGAAAAACAGTGCTGAAAGCAACCACAAGTGGTACAAGTAGACGAAAAAGCACAAATTAGACAAATGGATATGTATCAAACTTTGGTTTAACACTGGACACAATCAACAGAGTGAAAGGTAACTCATAAAACAGAATTAAACACTTGATGTGGAAACAAGACTGCCCAAATACTTAGAACACTAAAATTCAAACAGATAGTAAAATGGGGGTGGGGCACAAAAGATTGGACTGAACATTTTTCCATGTGACCCTGCAATCTCATACATTTAAGGCAACTGAAAATATGATGATGAAGAGCTATCTGCATGTGGGCGCTCACTGCAGGGGTATTCAAAATGGCTAAGACGAGAAATAGAAATCTAAATGCTGTACCAACAGATAAGGAATAAGGGAAGTGTGCTACATAGAAACATGAAATAATGATCACAATTAAAAGTAGGAAGCTGGGCCCACTGGTACAGGCCCGAAGGTCAGCTGTCCTGAGGATGAAAGAGCAGAGGGATCTTACAGTCAGAGGCCAGCTACAGAGTACATTCCAGGGCAGCAACCTAGTGTGTCGCTTTCTCAGAGTGAGAAGCAGGCTGGGGACAGACATAACTCAGTAGTAGATGACTTGTCTCCTGTGTGCAAAGCAGTAGGCTCATTCCTTGATACCTCAAAGTAGGGGACAAAAGGAGTGTCACCATGCAGACAACACAGATGGTAAGTGAGTGAAATAAACCAGCCCCTCAAATATAAATACGGTTCTCCCCACATGAGGTATCTAAAATAGTCAAAGTCATAGAATCAAAAGCTAAAGAGAACAGTGGTTGCAAGCAGCTGTGTGAAGGAGGCACGAGAGAGATACTCACACAGAGACAGGCCAACCGGAAAGATTTTTGAAGTGCAAGAGAACTGTTGTGCTGTCTTTTATTTGAAACGATCAGGATAGCGATTTGCTTACATGTTTTTAAATTATTTTTCTTTCTTTCTTTCCTCCTCCTCTTTTTTTTTTTTTTTTTTTTTGGAGACAGGGTTTCTCTGTGTAGCCTTGGCTGTCCTGGACTTACTTTGTAGACCAGGCTGGCCTTGAAATCACAGTGATCCATCTGCCTCTGCTTCCCGAGTGCTGGGATTAAAGGCGTGCGCCACCATGCCTAGCTTAATTATTTTTCAATATAAAAATATATTATGTGTATATGCTGCTGTAGTTAGTTTAAATTATGAAATAAGTGATTACAATGTTAATATTAATATGTGAAGAGTGGTAATAGGCTCACAGGAGTTTATTCTGCAATCTTATTCTATTTTATGTATTATTAAAATATTTCCATACTAAAATATTAAAAACTACAGCCATACAGACATTAGTGGCAAGCTTATTAATGTGTTCTTATTTATGTCTCTGTATACATGCCCACAGAGGGAAGAGGAGGATGTTTGATCCCACAGAGTCTACGTTATAGATGTTTGTGAGCTGTCCAGCATGGGTGCTGGGAATTGAAATCACAGCTTCTAGATGAAGTGCCAATGCTCTTAACCACTGAGCCATCTCTCCAGCCTCTTACCTTTCATGTTTATAAGAGGAAAACTATTTGCCATGTTACACGCGCTCCAGCACACAAGCTCAGCAAAAGTATTCCTGCCAAAACCACCTTTACTGACCTGGGCATGGTACCTCATACATATAATCCAAGCCTACGAGAGGCTGAGGTAGAAGGATCACTGTGAGTTTGAGGCCAGTCTGCATGATGCTGTAAGTTCCGAACCACCCTAGAGTGACTGTAAAACGAGACTCTATTTCAAAAAGGAAAAATAAATAAAACTCCTAATCTACTCAAGAAAAATGGCCCAGCCCACAAAGTACTTCCTGCATAAGCATGAGGACCTGACTTCAATCTCCAGCATCCATGTAAAAAAGCTGGGTGTGGTGGCACAGGGCTGTAATCCCAGTGCTGTGGGGATCAGGACAGAGAAATTTCCTTGGGGCATGCTAGCCAGTTCGTCTAGCTGAACCGGTGAGCTCAAGCAAACACAAAACCATTGTGGACAATAGTTGAGGAAGATGTCTGACATCAACATTTGGCCTTTACATGTATGTATATATAACATGCACATGCACCTTCAGAAATGTGCACATTTAAACATACATGCATGTACACACATGCTTGAAACTACTACCCCAGAAGCAAGGGGAAAAAGTCCCCAATCAGTGGACATAAAAGATAGTTAATACATTTTAATGATTATAGCTATCCAAATACAATTAGTAGATGTTTGGAGGCTACAAACCTGTTAAAACTACAAAGGAGCTTTGGGGCTATTTTCTCAAATAACAAAAGCACAAAAAGCAACCCAAGATGGGCACACTTTAATCCCAGCACTTGGGAGGCAGAGGTAGGCAGATCTCTGAGTTCGAGGCTAGCCTGGACTACAGAGTGAGTTCCAGTACAGTCAGAGCTGTTACACAGAGAAACTCTGTCTTGAAAAAAAAAAAAAAAACACCGGAACGAATGAACAAACAAACAAACAAAAGCAACCCAAAGCAAAAGCATGAATCTACCTGGCCTTGAGTCTGACGCTAGCCTGGGCTATAAAGTGTGTGTATATCTCAAGAAACAAAACCCAAAATCCAAACCATGAGCCAAAAGTAAAGATGGCAATAAAATGAGCAGACAATCTTTTCCTGAGGAAGGGCACAGCTTCAGGACCTAAGGTTCATTCATCCCCGTCCCTTCCTACGGGCAGAACTAGCTACAATACATCTCTTCCTCTTCCCCAATCAGGATCGCCATCCATGAGAGAGTCTTGATTAGAAACAGGACTGAATTGGAGAGGGCACTTTAAAGGAAGGGTGTAGTTGTACTTAACAGTGTAACAAAAGACAACTTGCAAAGAGGAGGGAACTGCTCATGAGTCCATGGCTCTCAACCTGCGGGTCACAATCCCTCTGGAGGCCGTATACCAGATATCCTGGCATATCAAATATTCACATTACAATTCATAATAGTAGCAAAATTACAGTTATGAAGTAGCTACGAAAACATTTTATGGTTTGGAGGGGCTGACCACAACATGAGGAACTGCATTAATGGGTCACAGCATTAGGATGGTTGAGAACCACCGCAATAAACTGTAGTGAGAACTAATGAGGAATTGTGTCACATAGGTGAGATTCAGGAGCACATGGTGTAGCCATATACGATTACCTTACTGTGTGCTCACATGTGCTGTGTGTTTATGTGGCGTATACATGGTGCGGGGGATTGCTTTACTGTGTGCTCACATGTGCTGTGTGTTTATGTGGCGTATACATGGTGCCGGGGATTGCTTTACTGTGTGCTCACATGTGCTGTGTGTTTATGTGGCATATACATGGTGCAGGGGATTGCTTTACTGTGTGCTCACATGTGCTGTGTGTTTATGTGGCGTATACATGGTGCCGGGGATTGCTTTACTGTGTGCTCACATGTGCTGTGTGTTTATGTGGCGTATACATGGTGCCGGGGATTGCTTTACTGTGTGCTCACATGTGCTGTGTATTTATGTGGCGTATACATGGTGCCGGGGACTGAGCCCATCGCCTGCATCATTTACCACATCCCCAGAGCTCTACGGAATTTTGTAAACGCGATGCTTGCCAGAGTTAATAGAAATGGACCTAATGTATCAACTGGAATAGAAAACTGACATCTTACGTTGACTGTGATTATATAAATCAAAGGCCAAATATAATTTAATGTTATATATAAATGGGGGTTCAAAACAGGGTTAATCTCTGTAACAGCCGTGGCTGTCCTGAAACTTGCTTTGTAGACCAGGCTGGCCTCGAGCTCACAGAGGTCTACCTGCCTTGCCTCCTGAGTGCTGGTTTAAAGATATACGCCACCACTCCCAGCTTAATATATCATTTTATTCATAGTTATCTCTGAAAAAATTTAGGGCGAAAAATATGAATTACAGATGACTTACTCATAACTCTATTTTCTAGAGAGAAAACGAATAGACTTAATGTTAATTATTAACCATCATAAAAGGACAATATTCCACATGTCCTCATTTAAACACAAAATTGCCTGTAGAATTTCCAAGAAAATATTACCGTATAGCAATGAACATGGAAGCCACAAAGATTCATCCAATGCTTTGGGGAGTCTAGGTATTAATTCCCAGTTCATTCTGGACTATGAAATCCAAGTCAGAAAGAATGTTCTGGAGATATATGTACGTACATATGTACACACATGCACACAGACACCCCCCCCCCACAGATTTGTCTCTGTTTACTTTCAAATCAAGGTAGATGCTTAGAAAAAGAGGTTTGCTGTTTCCTACAGTATCAAGTAGTGTGGTAACTCACAGCTTCCATACAAGCCTCGCAATAATTACAGTGTTCAAAAAATGTTTAGAAGGCGAAGAAGCCCGTAAAAGCACTCACAAACCACGTTTCACTGACATAGGATGCTACTGTTCTTCTTCTTTTTCTTCTTTTTATGGTTATTCACCTTTGGTATCAAGGTGTAATAGACAAGACAATGGGGCAAAGGTTGCAACTATATTGCTGAACCAAGAACCTACGCTTGTAAAAGGGACGTTTTTGGCTTTATTTCATTCTTTATAAGCTCTAAATTGTAAAATGAGTAATTTAAAATCCACAGATTGCAGCAATACACATATGTATGTTTATTCACTCATCAGATTTATGTTATTTGGAAGATTAATAAGTTCATAAATATATCTACATTTCTTAAAATGGATTAAGGATTTTACTTACTGCACGTAAATACCATGAAATCATCAAATGTTCCAGGTAACAGATTATTAAATGAAGACATGACATTTCAGCTAATGAAGCAAAGCCATTTATCTTGAAATGTTCATGCCACAGAAAGAGAAACCTTTAAATGCGGCCTTAAGTTTGCAAAAATCAGCAACTTTAATCTATCCACTTTCTTCTGACCTTTACACTCAACCTCAAAAAAATGTTCAGCAACATAAATCCGATCTCCAAAGGCTGCTGCAGATCTCATTTTCTGCTGTTTTTCCATTAGGTATTTATGGGACTCGCTAGTGTTACAAGGGACTAGTAAAACGCCAAAGTAATCCTGCAGTTCCTGTGTATGAATTCAGCTTTCCCCTCAGAGATGCTAACTTTCCCCCATTGCCAAGGCCTTTTCAGATTTGAGTAGAAAACTAAGACCAAAGGTGTCATGTTCTTTTGCTAGAGGTAGGCTAGGGGAGTTAGGGACTGTGGGCAGGGACAAAGAAAATGAACCGCACTTGGCTGTTTAAGAATTGAAACAAAATAATTTTTTAAGCCATTAAGGTAGCTTGGTACGCATTTGCACTAATTGAAACCACAGCATGCCTTTATACAAGGTAGAAAAGGAACCCTGAGAGTTTTAAAGTTTGAGTGTCTCAGCTGTGTGCATACCTTCTTTTAACGGCACAGGAAACCAGCTGCTTCCATTTATGAACTGTATTGAACACATGTGCTCCAGTATACCCATGACATAACACGTAACACTACACTTTCAAACAGGCTTGCCAAGTAGGGGGAAGGGGACCCCAATACGTTGGCGGGACAGAAAACCTTATGGATGCTTTAGTAAAATGTTAGTTAAGAAAAAAAAAATCTTGTTTCTACTGGTGTGTTCCATAATCCGTTATTAAATAGGTGAATAAGAAAATGAGCAAACTTGAAATCAATTCATTTATTATAAGTGTGGCTTAATTCTAAATTTAAATTATGTCTGGGACAACAATACATGTTAAGTTAGTCAATGATACCTCTAATCTTATCCATGATGGGAAATGTGTTATCTAGCCAAGGGACACTAGACTATGAGAACAAATCTTCCCACAATTTATGTAAAACCAGACCAGATTGTTCCCACTTGCCCTTTCTAAGTTAATGGAAATTTCGTCCTCACTCTGCTGTTTTCTCCCACGAGCTACTTCCAGTCCAACAGTCGGTTCTAGTGCACGGATCTGTACATGACTCCCAGGCCTGGCTGCTTCTCGCCTCTCCGGCCACCGCTCAGGTCCATCATACCCTTTCTTGGGCTGCTGCAATAACCTCCATGTACTGTTAATCTGTGCCCTGCTCGGTTGTCCGCCCACACAGAAGGCACAGTAACGCTTATGTACAAGCCCCTCTTAATGATTTTTAATCTCACTGGGAGTAAAATACGCACATATACAAAAACAAAACAAAACAAAAACAAACCTTTTCGATGCTCTGTAAAGTATTATTTAATAGTTCTCTCAATGTTTTTGGTCTCTGGTACAGTTATTACCTTCCCAGTGCTCACGGTGACGCAGCATGTGAACCCCCATGTTGGTTCTGAGCACGTTCCCAAGCTCCCAGCACAGCCACTGCACGCCATTTAGTCATGTCTAGATTGTCGCTCTCCCTAATATGTGCATGCCTTGTTCCTTGAAATTTTAATTTGGGTATGTTGGGTAATATGTTTTCCTATCTGAAACATTCTTTCTCTAGACATGACCTTTTTTTTTTTTTTATTCTTGCTTTTGTGCTTAAAATTCCCCTATAGTTCCTGTAACTACCTACTACACTATGTATTCTTTTTTGTTTGTTTGTTTGTTTGTTTTTCGAGACAAGGTCTCTCTGTGTAGTCTTGGCTGTCCTGGACTCACTTTGTAGACTAAGCTGGCCTCGAACTCACAGTGATCCACCTGCCTCTGCCTCCCGAGTGCTGGGACTAAAGGTGCGCCACCACGCCCAGCTTACACTATGTATTCTTAAGGCAATGTTTCTGGAAAAAAATTCCTTGAAGGTAACAGTTTCTATTTGTTTTGGTTCTGGAATATTTTTTAGTAGCTAGAGAAGTTACAGACATATATATTAACCTTTTATTGAACTACCCACATGAAATATTTAACTTCAATTCCACTTTTAAAGGGAAGGAGCCAGAAGTTAAAAGGATACCTTACCTGCATTGTGAGCAGAAAAGAGACTAAAAGGTTGTGTAACGGTGTTTTCACGGCACAAGAGCAACAAGCGTACAGGAAAGCTAATCCAGTGCTTTCTTATCACATATTAATTATAGACTGTCAATAAACCAGGCACACTGTCGGTCCCAACCGTCCTAATGAGGATGAAAATACCCAGAGGACAGATGTAATGCCACAACAGTCAGTGGGAGAGGGGAACACAGAGCAAGATGGAACGCCTGCAACAACCACAGTACAGATTGATGTTTGGTCCCCAACAACTGCTAGTGAACAAGCAGGAACAGTGGAGACCACTCAGACCTGACAGAAAAACAGTGAATCTGGCCAATGCCAGATAGAGTTTATTATTTAAAAAAGATAAAATAATCACTTGACATTTCTTAAGACCTTTACTATGTTAACTAAATAAGCTTGGGATTACTATTTCCGAATCCCAGAAGAGGACATTGAAACCTGCACAAACACACAAATCCCTGACTCACAGAAGTTACACTTCTGCTTTATTCTAAATTTTATTTGAGAGCCACCTTTCCCCTATGTGCATCTTTTAACTTAATATTCTTTACTTCCTGTAGCTTATTCTCCTCATTCACAGACTCTCGGGGTGAGAAGGGGAACTCAATGTGTGGTAAACTACACAACTTAATTAAAACACGTCACTTGATCCTAGACACCCAACACCAGAGCAAATATGAGTTGAAATGTGAATGCTGAGTGTGATTGCCACAGGCTGGCTCACTCATTCCTTTCTCAAGTTGAATGACTTCACTCTGACTAAACTGTAAGACTGATGCAAAAATATCTAAATTAAAAAAATAAACAAATAGGAGATGTTTATTACTTATTCAATCATTTCCAGGAACTTCAGTAGTAAGTTGTGTTTTTTTTGTTTTTTTGTTTTTTTAAAGATTTTTCCGAGACAGGGTTTCTCTGTGTAGCCTTAGCTGCCCTGGACTCGCTTTGTAGACCAGGCTGGCCTCCAACTTACAGCAATCTGCTGCCTCTGCCTCCTGAGTGCTGGGATTAAAGGCGTGCGCCACCACAGCCCGGCTCTTCAGTAGTAAGTTTTATAAGAAAACTTAATTATGGATTAAATTGTTTTCCTTTCTTTCCCCCTTTTCTCTATAGATGGATCTACAGGAGTTTGGAGAAGTTTTTAGGATACACTCTCAAGGCCAGTTTTAAGCTCTCCTAGGAGGACAGGGATAAAATAATTTTTTCTTGTTAGTCTAGGAAGCACCTCTTAACTTCTCCATGTTACTAAGTGTTTCTGTATTCTGTACACCAGGTCAACAGCTTAGAGGCGCTTGTAATTAAAATACTCCATTAATGCCATCACAGAACTATCCAAAGCAGTGCTCTGTATTTGCTGCTGCTGAGGACTTTGTGCTCTGGTATAAAAACAAAACAACAAACAAAAAAGGAAATACAAAAAAGGGATTAGACCGTTCACAAAACCTGCAAGGAATTTGTGTAAGATTTAAAACAGACATACGCTTTTAAAGTCAAGAACTTTCAAATGCAACAGTTAATCCACATAATAATTCAACAACCAACACAGACTCAAAGTTCTAACAGATACCATATGTAACCTGTAATAAAACCTGAGTTAAGATATTTCAGGCAACAGTGTAATTTCATTTTCCATTTTAAATACCCATTTATTTTTAGTTAACAGGCTATAATACAGCACATGAAAAAGCTGTCATTGTATAATAAAACCCTACTACAGATAAGATATTTTATTATTTGTTAGATTTGGGGAGTAGCATTGCAAAAACGGTCTTCCCAAGTTTTCAGTGTTTTTATACATTGCAAATGCGCACTGAGATCACTATTAATTGTATAGTCTGGTATCCATTAAAAGAACCCTACTTCAGGAAGCAGATGGAACAGCAAGACAGCTATCCTTAGCTCTGATCGGTCAGCTATACTGAATACCTACTATGTGGAAAGGGAGTACACGCCAGCTACTCATGGGAAATAAAAACAGAAGCAGTGTCACAAAAGCAGAAGGCCAGATACCTAAACCACCCCACATCCGAGCCACAGTGAACTCATTAACCGAAATGTACCGAGCAGGACAAAAATAATCAAAGCCTTTGTTCTGGCCATTATGGCTTCACAGAGCTAAGGAAGCCACCAGACTCGGAAGGAATGAGAGTTAAAACAGCATCTGTGAGTAGATAAAAACAGATGCTAGCTGGTACGAAAGATATACGTTTATTTTTGCTAATATTTTTGAGACAAAGGAACAAGTATCTAGCAGCTGAACCAGGAGAAACTGGGAACATAAATGGCGCCATTAAAGGAAATGTCATTTTCCATTTCTGGCTTCTCGAGTTTCTAGCTGTCTCACTCTAAGGAGTTACTCTGAAGTATGCCTTAAACAGAGAACTGTCCCATAAATGTAAAGACAGAACACTGGCAAGCCTCAGCAATAGTATTTCAGCATTACAATAGTGTCTTTTATTAGAAACCCAGTACTTCACATCCATTCATCTGCTAGACAGAACTTCCTGGCTAACGGTCCATTGTGATGACATAATCTCTGACAAAGACAGTCTCAGTAAAAAGGAGAGTACCAGGACCAGCCATTACAGTTTGCCTTTAAATATTTTCTCAAGCTGTTTGCAATTCATGGAAAGGAACGTTTTACCAGCACATCCACGTCAGGTCCCATCATCCCACAGTATCAAAAAAGAAAGTGGAAAGAAAAAAACTTTGGAGATTCCATACTTGTTAGGGACAATTCTCCTTTGTCTCTGCACAGATTCTAAGCAGTGCACGGTGAGCAACAAGGTAAAATCTGGCAGAGACATTAAACCATTTGCCCTGAACATAAAACTGTAACTACACTGTCAGAACTCAGTGTTTTCAATGAGATTCTCTCTACGAGCAGTACTCTAAAAATAGCCAATATCTTTTTCTTTTTTTTCCCCACCTCCCCAATAGCCAATATCTTAAAAAACTAAGATATATATATATATATTTTTTTTTTAAACTTTTAAAGCCAACAGTATTACTTATGTGTTTGAATAGGACAAAAAGTAAAACCACATTTCAGGCTGATGAATAAATGTGTGAAATTTCACAAATAAGAGAATAGCAGGCTTCTGAGCACAACAAATAAAACAAGTTCCTCCCAGCACATGCGTAAAGGGCAGCGTGTGTCTTGTCTGTCTCGGCATGGCACGGTTGTGAAGAGCGTCTTTTGGTATGCACTGGTGTACAACCAGGAGCTTTTGTTTTTGGATAGAAAACTGCTCTATCTGGGATGGCTTGGGGAATGCTGACTGCGGGGTGCTCAGTGGCAGGTTCTCCTTCAGAGAGAAGGAGCAGCTGGTCAGACAGCGACAGTAACAGACCCATGACTCCAAGTCCCTTCCTAACTTGAAGTCTGAAAATAAGGGTGGCATCTATTTAAGAAATGAGTGTAACTATGTCAAATATATTTTTTAGCAGAAGTTTAAAACAAAGTGGTCATGAAAAGGTACTTCTTTAATCACCTTTTCTCCTTCAAGTCACCCAGAGGCAAAATAACAACGAAGGCTGATGAGGCAATTAAGCAAGGAAGCGGAAAAAGGCTCCATTTAGTAGTGGTAATGTTTGTCTTCTCACTACAGAAAGCTGATTTATTTATTTATTTATTTTCAGTACTAATATTTCCCAAACTGTGTCTAGTTCAACTCACATCCCTTGGAATAAAAAAAATTTTTTTAAAAAGAAAAAAAAAAAGGTTCATAAGTAATGGTTCTGTTCCAGAGTGAAGACAAGAGACACATTCAATTTTAGTGTATTCTTATATTTCCCAACCATTTGGAAATAAAACTTTTTGTCACGGGATATAACTTAGGAGAAACAAAAAATCACTATCACCGAATGTTAAAGAGGGAAGGGCAGAGGAGCAAGCGAGGATATATGTTTTCCAGTGAGACTCTTGTACTGCTTTGTTCGCTTCTCTGTCTTTGAGGCAGAGTTGCATTTTCACAGGCCAGACCAGAGCCTACTATGTGGCTAAGAAAGACCCCACACTTGAGAACCTAAGACACGTATCTGATTTCTTGCTTCAGTGTCTCTGACATAGTCCCTTCCTTACGGATGTTGTCCAGGAGTGCCCTGCCAGGCATCTTCTAACAGGCATAACAGCCCATTCTCTGCAAGTACTTGCTGCCACCTCACATATGCTTCTTCACTATGCCTCATATTGTTCCTTTCCATCCTAGAAGGTTCCAGAATCAGAGGCTTCTATTCCTATGGTATATCTAAGATCCTGGCACACAGTAAGGCTCATTCATTATGTTGCTGGCACACAAATGAAACTGGTTAAATCCAGAGATGAGATTTGATGTAACAGCAAACTATATAAAGACAGAACTGATACTTGCCCTAGAATAAAAAATAATAAAGTCTTAAAGGTGTCTTCTCTGTCAGGATCTGAGGCATGATGTAAAGAGAAGTAAAAAAAAAGCAAGTAGAGGACACACAGGGTATTTAAGCCACACATTTGAATATATTCAGAAGAGAAAAAGAACAGGCTTCTATATCATATCTTTTTCTTTGATGTTTTATTTTTTCAAAGATTTATTTATTTATTTATTACTTATATAATATTCTGCCTGCATGTGTGCCTGTATGCCATAACAGGATAACAGATCTCATTATAGATGGTTGTGAGCCACCACGTGGTTGCTGGGAATTGAACTCAGGACCTGTGGAAGAACAGACAGTGCTCTTAACCACTGAGCCATCTCTCCAGCACCCTTTTTGATGCTTTAAAGGCAGCGTCTCACCATACTGGTCTGGATGGCTTAAGATTTGCTATGTTGACCACACTGGCCTTCTTGATCTTGTGATTATCCTCTTGCTCTGGTTTCTGTGTCTTATAATAACAAAATATAACTACTAATCCAATTGAGATGAGGTTGGATGGTTTTCTTAAAATTTAAGTAAATTATTCAGATTACATCTAAATTGTTATCCCTTCATTTGTATCTTCCCTTTCCTCCATCCCTCTCTCTTTCACTCTATTCCCCTCCCCTAGCTCTGTGACAGAAAGGGACCTCCTCCCCGCCCCATATGGTCACAGCCTATCAGGTCTCATCCTAGTAGCCTGCTTATCCTTTCTCTGAGTGCCACCAGGTCTCCCCACCAAGGGGAAGTAGTAAAATATGGGGCACCAGAGTTCATGTCAGAGTCAGTCCCCATGCTCCACACACAAATCAGGAGCTTCCAATTGTACTGTTAACAAATCACTTCCCTTCTTAGATAAGCATTATCCCTCTAAGGTGTTTCTGAACAAGAATAGGTAGACCTGGGTTACTCAATTTAACAATAATAATCAATCATAATCATGGAAAAACAGAAACAAAACCAAACCTGAACCAAGCAGTATAACTAAAACTGTGGCACTGACAAACTATGAGAACAATTGAAATAACATTTACGAAGGAATAAAGATATGTTATCAAGGCTGGAGAGATGTCTCAGCAGTCAAGAGCACTGACTGCTCTTCTAGCAGACCTGTGTTCAATTCCCAGGACCACGTGCATGGATGAAGGGTCACTATCCACCACCCATTTACTCCAGTTCTAGGGGGCCAAAGCCCTCTTCTGGCCTTTTCAAGCATTGCATGCATGCGGTATACTATAAACATGTAGGTGAACATCCACAGATGTAAAATAAAACAAATGGTATCAATGACTTTCAATAAATATACATGAATGTAGTAAAAGATTGTCTTTTTAATTCAGAAGCATTGCTTTAAAGACATGGCTGACCTTTATTCGACACTTTTTTTTCTTCTAATGTGCTACAGAAAGGTCCATTCACTATGAAAAGACCCCAAAAATATAACATATGTTAGCTATGAGAAGACATAATTATGTGATAATGTTTAAATTCAAGCCTGCAAAATGTTATTCCCCAAGTTCAGCAGGGCTCCTATCAGGATTACCTATAAGCTTAAGACAAACAAGTCAACACATAAAACCAAAAATTTAATTAATTCTTTAAAATTGTCTTAACTAAAATATGAATAGCTAGTAAATTACAAGTCACATTTTATAAAAATGACCAATGAAATGATTGTACCAACACTTTTTTTTTAAATAAAAAACTTTGTCGGTTAGAAGAAGCAAGAAAAGAGGGAAGGAAATAATCCTAAAATGATGAAACAATTTTTAAAAGCAAAAATCACTCAAAGACTACTAATAACTCCAAGTGAAATGTCATATAAAAGCTTTAATTGCCTTAAATTTGTGAAAAGCTACCCAGGAGATCAACAAATTCACCATCAATGAGCTGCATTATACTAATAAGAGACCCCTGGCTTCAAGCCAAGGAGAACAAACAACACGAACCATTCTCACATGGCTGCAAATTATCCAAAAGGAAGGGAAAGAGACAAAGTCAAAGTAGCATGTTTGCATGATGGGAATAAGATCAAATATTGATCAGTCCAAGCTGAGGCAATTGATGTTGTCAGGAGCTGGGACATGAGGTCTTTCTGAAATGCCAACTTTTGTCTTAAATGTGACCAAATTAGACATTTGCTAGCTGGATTTCCATTGCATATTTCCAATAAGATACCTGGATGGAAGCAGGTGTTCCTTTGATCTTTAAGAAATGATCTTTTATCATATACCTGTCTATTAAACTATGGTTTGCTCAAATAAACAGAACATAAAATTACTACCAAAGAGAAACAATTTAAAACATCTTACTGAGTGACATTAAGGTCTGAAGCTTCCAGAAATTAGTCTAATTTTTTTAAATATCCAAAGCCGTTCATTTCCCTTTCTTCAGAATTATTATCATAGTAATAATTTATAATTTTAGGGATTAAAGTAACACTACAGCAAAAAAAAGTCTTAATGATCCATGACAAGAAGCAAATCAGAAATTTGTCTACAATTCACTCACAATCATGTTTAAAAGTATTGCTTCATTTATTATTAGTAGTAATCAGATTAGATAGACAACTATGCCACCGTGCACAAAGGGAGGTCAGCGGACAACTTTGTGCTGTCAGTTTCCTTCTAACGACCTATATGTGGGTTTGGGGGACTGAACTCAGGTTGCCAGCCATGCCACAATAAGTCAAGCTGTTTTACTGAATAAAGCACTGAATCCCTAGGAAAAGAACATGTAAGCATTCACCTACAACTTTCCAGTAGAGACCAATTCTGAAAACAACTTAACTTTTATTGTTACTATTTCTGTACCTAAATGAAGTCTCTCATTGATGAATTTTCTGACATACATCTCAAGCACTGTTTTCTGTTTATAAATTCATGACTCTATAATGTCAAAATAAAAAAGAGAGTCTGCATAGCTGGTTTCATTTTTTTTTTTTTACATTCTTGTGCATTGATTAGCCACTGACTTCACATTCTATGACAGACAAATCACTGAGAATTCTGAAGGCTGCACGGCAAAGCTTGTCAGCATCGCTAACATGGTCAACAGAAGCTATGGATTGGCAGAATGATCACTTGTGTTCACATTTAATGACATAATCCAAATTCTGGTAAAATCTGATGTCATTTTGAAAAGGCAAAACTCAATCATCTAAAATATACCATTCATGGTTTCTTGCTAACTAAGTCTATTTCTTTTACTGCAAATTTAATGAATTATTATTTTCTCGAAGTAAACTATTTTTTTCTTAATTTTTAAAGACATCACAAGGGCAACCACAATAGGAAAATGAAATGTTTAATCAATATAATGGGTGTTGATTTTTTGTTTGTTTTTCAAGACAGGATTTCTCTGTGTAACCCTGGCTGTCCTGGGCTCACTTTGTAGACCACACTGTCTTTAAACTCACAGAGATCTGCCTGTCTCTGCCTCACCACATGCTGGGATTATAGGAGTGAGTCACTGTGCCCAGCTGGGTCTTGGTTTTTTGAATTCTTTTTCTATATAGATTTAAAAAAAAAAGAGAGATTTATTTTTTATAAATGTGTATGTATGTCTGTGTGAGTGGGGTCACACAGAGACAAGAAGAGGGCATACTTACTGGGGCCAGAGTAATAGTAATAACAGGAAGCAGTTGTGAGCCTGACACATGTTCTGAGAACAAACGTGGGGCCTCTACATGAGGACGAAGGGTTCTTCACCTCTGAGCTATGTCTCTAATCCTGAGTTTGAACGGTGTGTGCCAAGGAAAGAAAAAGAAAAAGAGAGAGGAAACAAAGGAGAAAGAAAGAAAGGAAGGAAGGAAGGAAGGAAGGAAGGAAGAAAGAAAGAAAGAAAGAAAGAAAGAAAGAAAGGTGTAAAGAGGGTGAGATGAGTCATTAGGCAAAGGCACTATGACCAAGCATGATGGTCTGCGGTCCATCGCTGGGGCCCAGATTGCAGAGAGACTCACATCCTCCACACTGTCTCATGACTTCCAGAACTCTGCCATGGAATAGGCACACCCCTCTCAAATAATTAAAAATTAAACAAAAATTATTAATAAAATACCAGGGCAGTGGTGGCGCATGCCTTTAATCCCACCACTCAGAAAGCGAAGGCAGGTGGATCTCTGTGGGTTCAAGGCCAGTCTGGTCTACAGAGCGAGCTCCAGGACAGCCAAGGTTACACAGAGAAACACTGCCTTGAAAAGCAGAAGAAAAAAGAAGTATATAAAAAAATCATTACTGTAATCAACATTTTTGATATTGAGTTACTATCCTGACATTAATTACATCCATTTATATGCATTTTGCCCCTACTCAATTTAGGAATATTAATTGATGTTCAGAACTACTAAATTTTAATTCTAATAAATTTCTGACAAATGGAATAAAATACCTAATTCATCCTTTTATATTCACGTGTGTTGATTACCCAAATAACTTCTTAGTCATATTTCAGAGAACAGAAATGACACTCATCTTTCATTGTTAGCAATTGTCACCATTCAATAGAAGCTGTCTGTGCTCCCCAGGAAAGAAGAGTCAGCAAACAATGCACTGGAGCTCTGCTTTTACAGTCTCCATGGGGAAAAGTGGGAAGCAAACACGCTACTTTGCAAAGAGTTGTCTGGTTTGCAGATAATTTTACTGGCTAAAATAAACAATAAGGTAATGCTTAGCTTTCTAAGAATGAAATCACTAACACACCACCAGGATAGAATATGTTTTGCCCTCTCTCTTTAAACAAAGAAATTTGTGTTCATCACTGATTGGTTGAGTGTTAACACAACCAGGATACATAGAAGAAGCTAATCAGTAGAAAGTTACCTATTGACTTTTTTCACAAAATGCAAGTAAAAATTCACTTAACTCTGTGAAAAATAAAGAGTAGAGTCACAATTTTTACAAATTTTAGAGGTGTAATAAGAGAAAGAATATCAGGTTGTTATCCCTTTGACATTTTCCTAACAATTAATTAGAAGTGAAGGAGAATAAAAATTAAAGCAATTTCTATATATCAGAGGAGAGCACTGACACAATAGCACGATTAATCTAATGTACTCTAATTCTCAATATTAGTGCTTTTGTAGGATAAAACTGCAGCTGTTCCTCTTCATTCAACTGTTGCTGCCCTGTTCCACAGAAAGACATCAAGATGACTCGCTCATTGAAAGATACAGAAAAACTTTATAAAGTTTAACAGAAAACAACATAATTTGAACTTCAACTCACAAAAGCAAGGGCATTAAAGAAGCAGTTCACTGTTCTTTAATTCAATTACATAACATATTTCAAACACTTCGGATGTTCCTCTAGGCACACATGCATTCATTACAAGATGAAGTCTGGATTTATTCTGTGTGTTCCTTTAAATTATTTCAACAAGCAATCTTTATTAAATATCTTATCAACGCAACACTGAAGAGCTGAAAAAAAAAAAAAAAGAGCAATATTCTTACTCTTATAGGGCTCCCTGCAGGGGAAGGGAAAGGATGTAGCACAGAATGTCCTTCTCCCACTGAGGAAAGGGGACTGCACTGAATGTAACACTAACTTAGACATGGCGCTTCAGACTGCATGTACAATTACGTCAAAGGAATATAAGGGATTGACTTTAGGTTATGCTTTTGATCATTGCAAAGCAATTGTTGGATACATTGAGGTATTGTACAGAACCATGGGAAAACAGGAAGAAACCAAAACAAGGTGAACATGCAGAAGCCACAGGTGCTATCATTGCCACTGGGCTCCCATTGCTTAGTCAGCACACAGATTTCTGCCTTCGGCTTTGTCCGATCACCTACCACACAGCACTCTGCCTCCAGGCTGGTCTGGAAGGTCACTTTTATTCTGCCTCAGCGACCCAAGTGGTTGGAGACCAGGGGCATGTCCTCACCTACACAGGGAGTTTGAGGCTAGCCTGGAATACACAAGACCTTGTCTCAAAACAGCAACAACCACCCGAAACCCAGACTGAAAGGCACCCGCTAGATTCCTTTGCAATATACTTTCTCTGGAGATGTGCACATCCATCCCTTGAAGGGGCACTTTCACCCAGCAACGAAACTTTCTTCTTGCCTTTTTCTCCAAAGGTGGCAAGTGCCTCAAAACTCTGAGTAGAAGACTCACTCCCCTCTCTCCATGGCTAAGATCTCAGCCTTTACCACCGGCAACGTCATGAAGGCGCTTCAGATATAGTTCTCATGCACCTCATCAGCGGACGGCTAGTGACGGAGTAATTTGGTAATCCGGAAGCACTCAACTGAGCTTTCCTTGAGAAAGAAATCTAGTGTGTAGATGGCAGCTTCTGCATAGACCAAGGGTTTAAATCTGCCAGTGCTCCACTCCTGCCCTCTTCTGGGTACCTACGGCTCCTGGGCTGCTTGGCCAGTATCCATAAGGATACAGGTCAGTTCTCTGAAATAAATCTGTCTGCCTCCTGCGAACCCTTCTCCATCCTTCCTAAGGCTGGCCACCTGTCCGCCTCCCCTGCTCGGGGATCACAGTGCGCACCATCACGCCTGCCTGGGATTTTATATGGATTTTGAGGGTCAGTATGAGGCCCTCAAGCTTTTCTGGAAAGCCCTTCACTAAGCTGCCTTCCTACCCCTCTGCACACACTCTTGGGGACATGATTCTCCAAGGGGGGATAAATTATTCATTGAGCATTTTCTGTGTGCCAGATCACTTAATTAAGAACTACTGCACACTTTTTATTGACTTGTTAATTATCGTCTGAAGTAAGTGCTCTCATGATTTCCACTTTACAGAGGAGAACTCTAAGGTGGGAGGCACATAGCAATAGAATACCAACCACACTTTCGGAGTCATCTCAACTTATTGCGCTGGTTATCAAGCGTAGCCCACAACTGAGGAAACCAGAGCATGCCATTTTGCTCTGGGATTATTTGTGAACCAAACAGAAGAACTTCCCAGTCTTCCTCTGTTGAAAAGCAGGGCGTAAGTTTCCCTTTCATGAATGAATTTTTGTCCTTATGAAGATCTTGCTCCTGTGCTACTGATGTGGCTTAGTGGTAAAACACCTACCTGTACAGCATCCTCAAGACTCTGGGTCACAGCCTCAGCAGGGGGTAGAAAAGTCCTCACTTTCAGTACCATGAAGAGAACATTTTCCACTTAAATCTGGTATAAACCTTATCACCCAAGCCTTACATTCCCAGTTATTTCCTAGCAACCCACCCACATTCCGTTACTCCCCCCCAAAAGCCCAAAGCTTTTGTTCCGACTCCCCCAACATTTTTCTATTGATAGTCTCTCCTTGAACTTAATAACATTATTTAGAAGGTGTAAAACCCCCTAGTCTAACTTCCTCCTTGGGGATTTTATGTATTTTCTATGAGACCACTTCTGTACATGAAGCCAGTTAATTTTTTCTTAGTTTAACTAGCAAATCCCAATTAATGAACCTAAGAAGGTCTACAGAGGAGAAGGGTTTTTTTTCCCCCTTATTATAGTAGCTTTAACCCTTCTTCTATGGGGGATGATGTCATGAAGGAATGTTTAAACATGGTCAACAAGCATAGTTACTAATTTAACATTCAGCATGGTCAGGAAGTGGTGGCTCATGTCTTTACTCCCAGCAGAGGCAGGAGGATCTCTGAGTTTGAGGGCAGCCTGGTCTACAGAGTGAGTTACGGATGGCTAGGGCTACACAGAGAAACCCTGTCTCAAAAACCAAAACAAACCCCAGCATGTATATAGCATAAGTAATTTGTGTGTGTGATAATGGGGATTGAACCTAGGGCTCTGTATATGCTAAACACAAACTACTAGTAAGCCACACAATCAGTAATGTATGTATGATCAAAATTATTATTATTGCTATTTTTGGTGCAGGGAACCTAACTCATGCTCAAAATTTATGTGCTTTCCTACTGAACTACAACCCAGACTTTGGCAGGAATTATTAGTCAAGTGTAAAGCAAGAGCAAATTTGAGATGTTGTTTGGCACAGGGTTGGGGTGGGGTGGGTTGGAAGGGAGAACTTCAAAGCTTCTTATGTGAAAAGCAGTAAGGAGCACACGATGCTATAAATACTAACTGCATATGCCTAGCTATTCTAGCTCTTTGGGAGGCTGAGGCAAATGACTGCCAGGGTGAGGCCAGTCTGCCTCAAAAGAATACAACTAAAATACAAAATAACTAAAAACTAAACAAAATCACCAAGAAAGGTTGCTGAAATTCACCGAACTGTATAGAATAAACAGAAACGATGAAGTCACTGATTATCATGTCTTTCAACATATCTCCAGACTCTAAATGTAGGAAGAAACCGAAGACTAGCTGAAGATGCTCATTTGCCTTCCAGCTTTCCTTCAGTCTGCGGACCTGGACTCACTAGCACAAAGGAGTGAGAACTCTGAAACTTGCAGTCTTATATACCACTACCTCTTTAAAGGACTGATGCTCCCAACTACCTGGAATATAGCTTACACTCCAGGCACGGCACAGAAGGCCCTTCCCACCCCTACATACTTTACCATCCTCATCTCCCAGCATTTTCCCACACATAGCCTCCCGCAGGATATCACAATCTGACCTACTGGCAAGCCTGATAACTTCTCTTTGAAAAATGGATTGACTTACACAGAGTTTTCAAAGCTGCACATTATATCTCCGTCTTGGAAAATAAAAATGGGTATTTTTAGAAGTGGGACTCTCTGGAAGGGTTCCTGAGAAAGAGCCATAGACTGGTTCTCCCTGTCCCGCGAAGATGATCAAGTAGTTTGAACTTGCAGTAGATAAATGGCTGGTCTTACATCAATTAATAAGAGAAAGAAGCTAAAGCCTTTTTAAAGTGCACACCATTCATTTCAGCATTCACCTGGCTGAATTTATTACTAATTTGTGCATTAGGTTTTGATTAACAAGCTGTTTTTTTCCTAACTATTTAAATGCAATAAAGATGTTCAAGCTATATACTTAATTCTAATCACTTAATCTAACTCACTATTGAAATCAGCCCTGTCAAAAACTTTTAGACACACTCATCTGTGTATGTGTATTTAAATGGCCCCCCTTCGAAAGCCAGATTCATAATAGAGGGTCAAGGCGTGAATTGGAATTCCTGAGAGAAGAGAGCAGTTATAACTCCTTCATTTATACTTGACGGCTTCCATTAGCCTTTCCTAGAATTCTCAGTAAACAATTACTGGCACTCACTTTATGATTTAGGTAAGGCTCAACAGCCACTTCCTCTAAATAAGGAAACCAAGGTTAAGAGAGGTTAAATGGCTCAGAGGAGAATAGAGGTAGAATAACTAAATAGCTGTGGGCCTTCCAGGAACCAACTTACCCTTCCCTCCAAACAGGTGTAAACACACTATAATGTGATAATATAGAAATTACACGTCGCTTCTTCTACACTGCAGCCACGTTTAACACTCTAAGGCACTTTATAAACAAATGTAGGAATTACTGCTCTTACAACCACAAATTCAATTTCATCAAATAAAAATTATGTAACAGTTGCTACCTAGCTTATGTTAGACAATCGGTTTGAAACAAATAAGAAACACAGGCATTGATATTCAAATTTAGATATATACTCAAACATTTAAAAAATTCATTTATTTAAATAGCATGTGGATTTGTGTGGGTGTGAGTGCTACAGAGCACATGCGGAGGCCAGAGGACAACGTGTGGGAGTCAACTCTCTCCTTTTACCTTCACACAGGCTGGGAGATCAAACCCAGGCCGTCACACTTCAGCACGTGGCCTTACATGCTATAGTAATGACATTTACAATTGTTATCAATACGTCAATCACTAAAACCTCAAAGTGTGGCAGGTTAGGAGCAGCCTATTTTAGGCATTTGTTTGCTTTGTTTTTGTTTAGCAGAGACTGCATGTAACACCTGTCCATGTTATTTCTGAACCAGAAGAGAAAAAAGGAGAGTTAAACCATCCAGGCAAGGAGAGAACAGTCTATGTAATCAAATTCTAACTGTATGTGTCGCACGCATGTGAGTATGCAAATGTGAGCCGTGCTTCACGTGCAGAGGTCAGAGCAGGACAGGGGTGTCTTCAATCACTCTCTTCCTTACTGACTAAAGACAGACTGAGCTGGATTATCTTGTTCTGGCTATACTGACTGGTCAACAAGCTCCTGGCATCTGCCTTTCCCTATGCCCAGTGCTGAGGTGACAGGCACTCTTACCCCCCAGCCCCGTCAAAGCCATTTGTGAAGTCCCTGTAATGAGCTCTTTAGAGAAATAGTGAAGAGCCCTTTGTAATCTAGTACTTACATTTGTTTTTCTAACTTAGTCATTATGACTATAAAAATAGTTTCCACCACAGTGTTTATTCTTAGTGTCTTCCTTCTTCGTTCCTAGCGTGCATATATATGCCACTATAATCAGATGTTGTGAAAATTATTATATTGTCACAGGAAATGGATTTTGTGACTCCTGGTGGGAAATAAAGCAAGCAGACAAATGAACCATTACGGGAAAAAAGCCTTATCTTTTCTGAAAAGCAATGGATCAAGATATTAATGATCATCACCTCTGAACTCACTGCTGGATGCTGAAGAAGAAGAATTTAAAGGCCTTATCACCAGAATAAAAAAGGATGGCTTCTTTAAAAGGCCAAGTCCATGTACCCACAGTATAAATTATGTATTTATCTAGCCAATGGAAAGTGACGTAAGCAGGAGGAAAGGCTGCCTGAGAGCACACCCCCAAGCCCATGCTACAAAATAGTGGGGATCCTTGTCAGCTCCCTCAATGATCACTTCAAAATACTCGAGAAAATAAGAAACACTTCACCTACAACAGAAAAGTCTAGGGAACAACTTAAAGAATTACACTTAAATGGAATTCAAATTAGTTAAAAGACCAGGATCAAATGGGAGATAAGGGAGTATACCAAGTCAGAAGTATGTATTCATCACAAAACAGACAATACTGCCCCATTCAAAACATAAAACCGGGGCCGCTGGGAATGAGACAACTGCCTTCTCATTCACATTCAGAGTAGGTGCTGAACTTTTTACCTCATGGCTGCTGCCACTTAGCTCCATTAAGTGTTAAGCATGCGTGGAATAACATGGGAAATTAGGCAGTACCTGTAAAAGGAATTAATTTCTCTGGCAAAATGCATTTTCAGCCAAATAACTAAATTAAACATAGACCAAGCATTTTGTTCATTTGGGGACACACTGCATGGTGTGGCAAAGGGCTCATGAATCCCACGGAATAATCATCTTACAAGCAGGTCAGCTGCATATCCCTGAAATGAACAGGCCGGTCACAGAATTGGTGACCTATAAAGTTCTGGTATTGATTCTTCCCCACAGGCTTATCAACATGTAAGTTTCATTGTAAATAGTATAATGCGTTTACCTCACAGGGACTACAATGCAGTGAGTAAGCTAATTCTACCATAGTGTTGGATGAAAATAGAGAGGAAAAAAAAAGTTGAGGATATGGCTCAGTGGGTATAGCACAACGAAACGAATGTGAGGAGCAGGGTTTGGATGGCCAGCATAACGTAAACGCAGGCAGGTGCGGAGCCTGCCTGTAATCCCAGCTCTCTAGAAGGGAAGGTGGGGAGGTGGGTGGATTGTTAGAGCAGGCTGGTAATGAAAAAGTAAATAAAGGAGAATGAATAAAGTATCAATGATGCCATCTTTACATGATATACTCCTTCAGTGTGTTCACTCCCCACATCCTCTACATTTAAGTCTTTAATACTACAAATAAATCTCCACCCAAATACTAATCTCTCTACATGGTTTGTTCTGAGACGTACCAACTGGTCTAAGTAATGCACGAGTTCTGAAGGGCCAGGGGCCCACGTTTCTCATAGAGGTTTTGCCCAGCACCAATAAGACCCTGGGTTTGAGAGCCAGTGCAAGTAAAAATAAAAAACAAACACATAACCAAAGAAAATCAAACACCTTATGAATAAAGGATATAGCTTAGTAGAGAAGTGTTTGCCTCGCACATGAGAAGCTCTGTACTGGGTAGGAAAAAAAGTCCAGTTGACACAATCAAATTATCATATTGTACAACACAAGATGTACAACTTTATGTTTATAAAGTACAATTCAGTGAAAAAGATGTTTCCGGCAGGGTCTGGCCTCCTTGTGTAGCCCTGGCTGTCTCGGAACTCATGCCATCCATCCGCTTGCCCTTGCCTCCCAGGGGCAGTGAGTACTGGCATGCGAACAGAGGCACGGAACCATCTCTACAATTTTAGAGCACGTTTTAATCCTCAGAGAAAGCCCGTATCAACAAATACTCACTAACCATTTCCGTACAAAGCTTCTAGCTTAAGATAATCAGCGAATGCACCTCCTACCGTTATTGATTACCCTCCCCTGACCGCGCCGCGTGACTGCTGCTATCAATACACGCTGCAGGTCGATGTTCTTTCACTTAGCAAAACAGGTCCAAGATTTCTACACGTCAAAGCATGCAAGAGTACTAAACGTTACCCTTTTAAATACTAAATTCTTAAAGGATAACAGACAGAAATGATACATATTCCAAGTACAAAATGAAGCTTCTTGATGCACGTACACAGGTGAAATGATTACCACAGTCAAGATCATCAACGCATCCTCGGCCTCACAAGCTTTTTGGAGGGTAAGAATAGTTGAGTTTCTCAGCAAATTTCAGATTTACAGTATATGATTTTAATGATAATTACCATGGCTTTTATTAGACCTCTAGAACTTATATAACTAAAAGTCTGCACCTTCGGAGCAGTGCCCTCATCTCCCTAGCCCTCCTCAGGCAACCACCACCTTCTGTTTTTAGGGTACTATATAGCATCTATCTTTATTTGCCTGGCTCACGCCCTCAAGAATCATGTCCTCCAGACTCAGGGGTGCTGCAAATGGCACGATACCCTTGTTTTTACTAATTAGTTCATTAACAAAAAATTTTAATGTAAGCTGGGTGTGGTGGTGCACACCTGTAATCCTAGCACTCAGAGAGACAAGGTAGGCAGATCTCTGTGAGTTCAAGGCCAGCCTGGTCTACAAAGAGAGTCTAGGACAGCCAAGGCTACACAGAGAAACCCTTTCTCAAAAACAAACAAACAAACAAACAAAAACAAAACAAAAACCCCAAACCAACCCATATATACAGACACAGACACACACACACACACACACACACACACACACACACACACACACAGTTTTATGTAGCTACTAGAGTATAGGTTGCCTTCAAGCTTAATCCTCTTAGCCCCCTGAGCCTGAGATTACAAACAAGCATGTGCTACCATGCATGGCTAGTACAGCATTGCTTAATTTTAAATACTGAATAATATTCATTGTAGGTATGTAATATATAGCAGATCTTCTCTCTGTTCATTTGTTGATATAAACCTAAGTTGTCACTCCATATTTGTCTACTGAAATGAACATGAACGCACATATTCCTTAGATATATTGATTCTCCACTGAGCAAATTCAAATATGCGACTTGCTGGTTCA
The DNA here is from genome assembly GCF_964271855.1 of Acomys minous. Taxonomy (NCBI): domain Eukaryota; kingdom Metazoa; phylum Chordata; class Mammalia; order Rodentia; family Muridae; genus Acomys; species Acomys minous. Next base: position 6,229,426 of record NC_140490.1, read on the forward strand.
TATTTTTTTGAGAAACATCCAGTTTACCATGGTAACCAAGCCACATTCTCACAAGCGGTTTTCCTTCTCTCTACATGAGTTTCACTTTGTGTGTGTGAGCACATGTTCATGTGATGTGTGCACAAATGTTTGTGGTCAGTGTGTATATGCCACAGCTTGACGTCAGCTGTCATGTTCAGCTGTTCCCTGCCTCAAAAAAAATTATTTTTGGGTTCTTTCCAGACAGGGTTTCTCTGTGTACCAGCCCTGGCTGTCCTAGACTCTCTGTGTTGCCTTGGCTGCCCTGGAACTCTCTTTATAGACCAGGCTGGCCTCAAACTCAGAGATCTGTCTGCCTTTGCCTCCTGAGTGCTGGGATTAAAGGCTTGTGCCATCACACCCTGCTTTCCCTACCTGAATTTTTATTTTTCTGATATTGACCCTTTATTTTCAATGTATTATAACATATTGTATTAATGTAATAATAAAGTCATAGCAAGCTATAATAAGCTCCAAAATATAATACTATTTAATATACTTACTACAACATATTTTATATTATGTATAATGAACCATATAATTTTTTGTTTATTTTTGAGATTGTGTTTTAATTACATATCTCTCTTCTATTTCCCCCCTCCAAACGTTACCACATACCCCTCCCCAGTCTCACTCAAATTTGTGGTCTCTTTTTTTTTAATCAATTGTTACTGGATGTATGTACGTATTTGTATATTCATACACACTCCCAAATACTTGTTAAATCCACATAGTGTTACTTGTATGTATGTTTTCAGGGCTAACAATTTGGCACTGGCAACCAACTGGTAAACTCTTCCTGGGGGAGGGCCACCTCTCTCTGCCCCCCCAGCTTTACTCAGTTGCCTGTAATTTTCTTTGTAGAGTTGAGGTCTCATGGGCAACCTGGATTTCACAAATTTGGCTAAGATAGCTCCAGGGATCTGCTCTTACCACATACCCCAAGATTACCCATGAACATTGGCATGTCTAGCTTTATGAACGAGGGTGTTTGCTGAACTTAGATTCTCATGCTTGTGCAGCAAGCGCTGTACTGACTGAGCCACCTCAGCCTCAACCTTAGTAACAGCTGCCTTTACAAGCAGGAGCTAAGCTTACTGTGTTTGTGATGTGCATGCCTTCTGATGGTCTGGTTAGTGGCACCCAGAACCTCTCATATGTTGTTGGCCAGCTGTCTATCTTCCTTAGAAAAATGTCTGTTTAGGCTTTGGCTCACTCTTAAATTTATTATGATTATTATTTGTATTGAATTGTATGAGTTCATCACAAATCTGGATGCTTAAGCCTGGATCATTTCATTTATGTATCCTCCCATCTTTGGATGGCTTTGCATTTTGCTTTTTCTTTTTGATGGCAACATGTGTCATTGGGTGTCCGCTTGTTTAAATTCTGCTCTGCTTGACTATCCTTTTGGTGACATTAAAAAAAAAAATCACTGCCAAGATTAATTTGGTAGATTTCCTGCTGGGTTTTCTTGTAGTTTTATAGTTTCTGAGTGTATGTTTAAACCTGTAATTCATTTTGAACTGGCTTTTGTGTGTACTGAAAAACAAATACCCAGTATCAAAAGGAAGAACCCTTTGTCTTCCTCCTTCCTCTACCTTTTGCTTGATGACATCCAGTTTGGATACAATATAATTTACTTATCAGCTCATCAACTGATAGAGAAACATTCAGGTTTTAATTTCTCTTTGGGACCTACCTGGAAGTAGAACTTCTGGATCGTACACTGAGGATGTGTGGTCAGCCAAATTATGGGCCGGTCAAGACCCCAACCGACAGGACACAGGCTTCAGTTTGCTCATGTCCGTGCTAACACTTGTAACTATGCATGCTTTATTTATAAACATTCTAGTGCTGAACCTTACCGTTTACTTGGTATGACTTTTATGCAAATGCTTAGCACCTTTTCATGTGCTTACTTGGAAGCCAGCATCTCACATGCCCAGGGATGTACCCTTTCCACCCAGATCCCTCTTCTTTTCCTTTCTGTTGTTGTTGCATTTCCCAAGACAAGGTTTCTCTGGGTCCTGGACTCCCTCTGTCCACCATGCTGGCTTTGGACACACAGGGATCAGCCGGCCTCTGCCTCCTGGGCACTGGGATTAAAGGCGTGCGCCAAGGCCCTTTTTGTGTGTATGTTTTTCATGAAGTAGAAGTAAAAATCTTGAGTTTCAAAGTCAAAATTATTAAAGCGACAGGCTACTAATTATGAGAATACAGCTGAGGAGACACACATATACTAAATACTCCTCTCTTGAATTTACATGGCAATACCTCCTACTCTTTCTAGAAACTCAGTGTGTTTTCCTCATCTATGTCCCTATAACAATGCTTCCCAGGATACACACAGCGAGGAGATTCACTGAATGATGAATGAACGTATCCAACATGTAGGTCCATATCATCTTCCCAATGCACAGCTGATAGAGTATATTGATTTTATTCAAGTCTGTTTTTGCTTTTCTTTCTTTCCTTCTTTTAAGAGAAGATCTCACTATGCATGTAACTTGGTAAGTTTGGAATTCTCTAGGTAGATTAAGCTGGCTTCAAACTCACAGGAATCCACGTGCCTCTGTCTCTGGAGTGCTGACATGAACTGTTGATACCAAGCTCAGGTGCTCACGGGAAATTACCCATATCTATCTTGGGATTATATCAGACGGGTAAGTGGAGCAAATCTGTTACTATTTCAGATTGGGACAACTATTTGAACATTAAAACACGAAATGGTATAATGTTACAGATTTAATTTCTGTGATACCTCAGTATTGCGTGGCTCAGTGTGTATAACAAACTCTATAAACATGAACACAGAGCTGCCGATTTAAGCAGGCATTTTCAATATGAAGGTGAACTTTTTTTGATAGTCAAGACAGATTATAATCCATTAATATATCTTTCAACAAAAAGATGAAATCTCCTACTGGTAGGGCTGATAAACTCTTTCGTGTCAAAACTAAGCTTCTTTATCATGATAACCCGGAATAACGGTTGGCTGCTCCAGGCACTTTATCTACTTTACAGATGAAAAATCAGTTCTACTTTCACGGAATTAGATTAATGCTATAACAGGAAATATTTCTAGGGCTAAACTTGCTTCATGCCTTCAAAGCCGCCTGTAAATTTAAAGTACTTCCTGAACTCAAAAGATAAGACGGGAGAAGGAAAAAGGGAACCAGTACAGTGACCCCTTTACTGCAGGAAAATATTGCTTTCTGCAAACACTGCTGAAAGCTACTTGCTGAGGGCATTATGCTCTAGAAAGCCCAGGGCAAGTCTGTTTTAGCCGAACATGGGGAATCTGGGCATATATCAGACAGCAGCTGTAAATCTGTTCTTTTTAAAATTCCCTTTTGATAAACTTTCTTTAAGTCTTCTTGGTGAAAGCTAAAGTATAACCTTTTCAGTTTTCTTAGTACTTACAAAGTTGCCATTATTTCATACATAACATTTTATAACGGGTGACCATTTGGAAAGATGTTGATCGTACACACTAGAATTAAAACTTGGTTCAAAATGTGAATAAAAGGAAGCAAATCCAATCAACAGCTTATTAGGCAGTGCAATCTAAGATTAAAAAATGCAAAAATTATCCAGAATATATTAAAAGTTTAAAAAATAGTGATCATGATACTATTCTAAGATGGTATGTAAAAGAAACATTTAGTTGGAGAATAATACTGGCTATGCATTTTGAATGTGATCATATTAAATTGAAAACAAATGTAATAAAATAATATACAAAAAATAAATACATAAATAAAGGAAAGCAGGCAGGTGTGGTGGCGCACGCCTTTAATCCCATCACTTGGGAAGCAGAGGCAGGCGGATCACTGTGAGTTCAAGGCCAGCCTGGTCTACAAAAGCAAGTCCAGGACAGCCAAAGCTAAATAGAGAAACTCTGTCTTGAAAAACAAAACAAAAGCAAGCAAACAAACAAACAAACAACCCCCCTCCAAAAAAAAAAAAAAAGGAAAGCAGAAGAAAAGGGCTAACTATGAAAATCAGGAAGAAAAAAAAAAGGGGGATAAAATAGTTTTAATACATGTATTACTTGCATTGTACTCATCACTATAGGCTGGAAATATCAGATTCAAAATATGAACAATGAGCAGACACTGGACACTAGATACTATGTTAGCTGCCAGCAGTAATGTGCTTGAGACAGGCAAAGCCTTAGCGCCCTCCCCTTAGTTAAGCATCCTATCAGAGGACATGCACTGAGACGGGGGGCAGTAAACACTGCACGGGTTGGCCTTGGAGGAGAACAGACAAAAGCTGACAGAGAAACAGGACAGGAAGTTTTAGATATCTGTCCAGAAAAAGATCAAGAGCATAAATGAGTTGAAAGCTGATAGTTAAGAATGAAACAGCTTTTAGAAAACCTGCTCAAGGGTATTTAGGAAGATGGAGAGGAGGAACAGAAGATACCAGACTGGCAGGAGAAAGCCACAGAAGGCATTAAGAATTTTGTGTTCCATGACGAGAGGTCTGAGTGTACTCCACAGCATCCTGGAGGCTGTTTAAATATAACAGTGGGTTTTGCTAAATTCTTCCTGCAGGACTGGGGAGAGCCTAGGTAAGCAGCAATACGGGCACAATTCCCAGCACTTCAAACAAATGACAAATGACAAACAAATGACAGATCTAGCTGCTTCAGGAAAGACAGCTGAAGAAGGTTAAAATGTAAAAATAAGAAGACCAGTTAGTAGTGAGGAAAAAGATGAATGTAACAGAGCAACTGTTGACAAAAGAAGAACAAATATGATTACAGAACATACTTTTAAAATATGGTCTTCCTGAAAGAAAAGGACGCAGGTTACGCAGAGAACGCGGGTCAGAAGCTATGCTGGCTTCACAGAGACGAGTTGGAGATAGAAGAGGGAAACAGAATGGGCCCCCTATCCCAAGGCTTCCATTCGCATAGAATCTACTTATCAATATTGATTTCACAGACAAGAAAAGAGGTACATACTATGTGCCTGTCATAGCCTTATGAATGATACCTATAAATCTGGCTGGGACAAATGGGACAATTAAAAAAATGTATAAATGAAAAAAGAATACATGAAAAAATCAGAACAAAATTCAAATTGTATTAAAATTTAAATTTATTGGCCCAACATTTTTTTCTAGAATAGTTTACTAGGTAAAGATTGCCTTTTGTCTATAATACAGTTGTCTTTCTTTAAACCTTTTCATTTCTTTAATTCACTAATCTTATCTGTACTGTGCCTATTTGATTCACCAGGCTTTAGATTTTCATTTTGTTTTCCATTATGTCTGATGTTTTTTTATTTTCCAAATTCTTATTTTAAATTATTTTTAGTGGGTTTCTTAAGAAATACTACATGCAACTGGGCATAGTGGCACACACCTTTAATCCTAGCACTCTGGGTGGCAGAGGCAGATGGATCTCTGTGAGTTTCAGGCCAGTCTGGTCTACAAAGAGAGTCCAGCACAGCTAAGGCTACACAGAGAGACCCTGTCTTGAAAAGCCAAATAACTAAGCCCATACACACATACAAAACTGTATCATGTACCAAGCGATACTCCACAGATCTTTTGCTGACTAGCACGCCCTCAGTTCCATTGCTTACTTAGCTAATGAAAATTTAGATAGAGATTTGATAGGCTCCAGTTTCAGAGGATTTCCTCCCTGTTTTCTTCCTGACCATTTTATATTTTTAATAGTTTTAGATTTAAGTTGTGATTCACTTGACTTTCAGGTATGAAGTTCAGGACAAAGTCTATTTCTCTTCTTTAACCTACTGACTATGGCAAAACAATTGAAAAAGATGGGACTCTTTGTGTCCTTAAGCTTTACGATATACAACTTACATCTACTTCAGAGTAACACAAACTTAATTCCACTGATACAGAAATATTCTCACACAGCCAATCCCTGCCCCTTTGCGTGATATACACACAGAAGTATATGTGTATTATAAAATCAGCAACACATTTATGTTTATCACTACATCAGAAGACATGTATATATTTATGTGGTTATTACATAAACTTGATTATTATTCTAGTTCTTTCATTTCTTCTTAACGCACTTAGGCTCTCAGGTGGTACCATTTGCTCTCTCTCCTCTCCTCCTTCGCCCACCTTCCTTTATTTTCTTTTTGGTGCTGGAGATTGAATGTAGGACCTTCCACATGTTAAAATGTGCTTTATCACTGAACTACACCCTAGCCCAAGTACTATTTTCTTATTCAAATAGTTTTGTGATGTTGCTATATAGATTTAGTTCTAAAGTTATAGAGCTGACAAGACAATGATATACATAGTTATATAAATTTGCTTTTTAAAAGTAGAAAAAAGTGTATTAATTTGTAATTACACAAGTATCTTTATTCATGTTCTTTCTCTGTTACATACCCTTTGTGAAAACTGTATAGTCATTGAATTTTGCTACGAAGAACTTTCCTTTAAGACAAATTTGCTAAAAACAAATTCTGATTTGATGATCTAGAAAAACCTTTGCTTTAATATTTTTAATTTTTATTGTTATTGTAATCGAAGTCCGTTAGTCACTTTAGTCAGTGATAAACCATTCCTCAGAACTACGCCTCTCAATCTCGTCAGTTTCCAGTTTTTTCTTTCACCATTTAAAGTGTCACATAGATGCTGTTAGCATTCATCTTCCTGCAGTCAAGCCCACTCTATCCCCGGATGGTCATTTCTGCCTCTGGACTTACTACAGGAGCTATGATCTCCAAGTCAATCAGTGAGGTAACTTCCAATTTGTTTTACCCAGCCACACAAAAATATTCGTCTTCTACTCTCGCGTTTATCTTAGTTAAAGACTGAAGTAATAATTAATCCCTAATAATTAATAATCTGTCTTATCTTTAGTTTAAGACACTCAGGCCAGATTAATGTATCCAGCACAGTTTTCATCATACTCCCTGTCTACTCAAAAACCTTTAAGAGTACTTGATTACTTTAGTGATCGATACCAATTTTAATTTTACCATCATCTGCTACTCCTGCATCAATCAATTTGACAAGTCAACAATTCCCTTAAAATGCCCAGGAACTGTAAGCATCAGTAAATACTTATTAGGAGAACTACTTAAGTGATTTAAACGTCAGAATTACACAATGGAAGAAAAAATGTCTACAATGTGTAGCTCATGACTGTCCTCACATTCCTATCCTTACACTTAACTACTGTACAACCAACGTTGTTTTCCCACGCCCTATGACACTGTTGGTGCTGGCTTTACTCTTGGATGAGCCACATTCTAGCCTCCTGCTGTTACGAAGAAATGCATTAAAGTAGGTCACATGATTTTCCTTGTGTCAACAAATGATGGCTCAATTAGGCCGATAAGTATCTAAAGCCCTCAGCAGAATCTTCAGTCCATTCTTAGCAGTTTAGAAAAGCACTTTGGTTAGCATTAGTGCTAGGCAAAGGAACACTTGTAATTCTTTAAGCATTCAATTAAATTTTTAAATTCGAGACTGGCTATTGAATGTTTCCAAACACAAACAGTGTGGAAGTAGATGTTCATCATGAACGAGCACTCTAAAAATCTGGTGTGTATGTAAATTTCTTAATGAAATGAGATTATGACATTCTGATGCACTGTTTGCAGTATAAACACTTATGGATGATCCATTTTGGTAATTTTGTCATCGACAGATGATTCTGTGTTGGGTTGCTAATTAATGGGCAGTGTTTGCTTGCACACAGCCGAAGGAATTTCTAACTGAGAGACACTCAGAGCTGTTGATGAGCCACCGTCTGAAATAATGCACTGCATACGGTGGAAGGAGAGCTCACACATGCAAGCACAAAAGAGAAGGAAGAAGAACAGAAGTTCCAGAGCCGTCAGATGCTCAGACTCTCAGCCTGCAGCCTATGCACTTCCTGAGCTACCTTCTCTTCTTATGTCCTATGAGGTAACAAGAGGTAGACGAAGGCTGGGAATTAGGGCTGGCCTAGACTCATAAGAGCTTAGGTTCAGCCCCTATGTTCTTCCAGGGAAAGGTGATGAAGCTAGGGGTCTCTTTAATTTTTTTGATTTTATTTTAAGTGATTTCAAAGTACTATATATTTGTGTGGTTGTATTTTTTTTTTTTATGCTGGGTGTGGAACCTGTGGTCTAACCTATGTCGGCAAGTGATCTATACTCCAAACCCCTACCTATGCTTTAAAATAACTTTGCCACTTTCTGGAGCTAGTACTGTATCATCAATGATCCAATTCATTACAGATGCTGTAATTATGAAAACAAATTGAATGATAACACTTTTATGTAATTTAGGAAGATAGATCATGATTTTAAAATATTTCTGTAGACCTAAACCTACAACTGATGGATTAAAATGTAAAGGGTCCACTTCTACCTCAACAACTCTGGGCAAATGACAAATCAATAGCCTAAGTTTCAGTAACATTAGCTGCCATGATATAGAGTTCGCCAAAGGGGAAAAGTTTACAAGCATTTAACAGCGTTGCCAATGCTATTCACTCACCCTCACTTCTTTCCTAAAAACCCAACCAAACCTATGCACATACACAGAGAAATATGAAGCCCGGTTTGTGTTGGCAAACTACTTGTACGAATGGGGGCTTGCCTGGAGTAGTGTCATACATCCAGCATCACTCCATTGACGAAAATGGATTTTCCCTCTCCCATAGCTACTGTCCACGTCCCCTTCTCCATGCTGGCATCCTGTGCAAGGGGTCACAGTCTCTCTGCATCAGTCCTGCTGTATCTGGAAAAATGCTGTTTGAGCACCTCTGGGTTTTAGAACTTTCCCACTTCTTCTGCACAGACTCCCGAGCCTTGAAGGGAGGGGTGTGGTAAAGCCATGCCATTTAGGGCTGAGTGCTCCAAAGTCTCTCACTCTCTACACACTGCTATTAGGCAGTTCTTAATTTTGTTAACTCCCTTCTCATGAAACTCTTTTTGGCTGAAAATCCATTAATTATCCCAACTTGATTAAAAGACCCAAATGAATAAGTTTTACTTTCCTCCCGCACTACTCCAATTACACACATGAAAGATGGTGAAGAGACAACCTCAGTAAAGTGGCAGAAAATGTTTTATTTGTCTGAAGAGAATTTTAACCATCTTGTACATGCACAGAGATGCTCAGAATTAGAAAAAAAATGGGATAGTTTGCGCAAAGTCACATCATTACGGCACCAACCTGTTGTGGTGTGTTGATTGTAAGACCATGCACATGTCCTGTTCTCCAGGAATGTGTTCTCTTAGAGGCTATAGCTACTGATGATTTCTCCTGAATTTTATTATGATGACTGCAACATCATGTGGGCCCATCCCTCAAGCCTAGTAAAGCCTCCATGTTTGCCAGCCAGCTTCAGATATGTACGGTAAACAAGATATCTTTCTTTTTTATCCATGCAAGAATGTTTAAAAGGATGTCATAAATCTCTTATTTCTGTTAGGCCTAGTAGTCTATACCTGTACTCCTAATACCATGGAATAGAAGCAGAAAGATTGAATTTGATGCCAGCTGAAGTTCAAGCTGGGCCCGGGCTACAGTAACTCAAAAAACAAACCAACAAACCCAAACGTTTATACAAACAATTCAGATCTATTCTGCGCACACAGTGGACATTTATTTTAGGTTGCTTACAACTTCACGTCTCTCATCCTACCAGTATTATTTTTTAAAAATCTTTTGAAGAATGGAGTGTTAGAAATTAAAACAGTATCACACACTACACTCTAAATATTGACAGCCCTCTGGCCTCCCACCCTACTTTCTACTTATTTTAATTCCTCTGGCCTTGTGCTTTACCTTCCCCGTAACGCTTCACATCCTGCCTGCTCTTGTCCTACACAAGAGGAGGCACCTGTATTCTTCTTTCTGCCTAAAAATATTTTCTGAAATAACTACTTGTAATAAAAAGATTTCCTAAGTACAGTACTGCATTGGATAAAAAACTCTCCCATATATTCTTCTATGAATGGTCTTTTAAATTCCCAATATTTTACAGTTGCTGCTAATGCTACAATGAATAATAAGTCAGGTAGAATTACTTTCAAATGTCATAGGGATAGGATTTTTTTCTTCTCTGTTGCTATTACCCATGTCTAAAGATTTTTACATTTACACTCGTGAGTTAATCGTGCAGAGATACTGTACAAGGATACTTAATGACACAAGTAAACATTCATTAAATAGAAGAAATAGCACCATGAGACATAATAGAATGAGATAAATCACATGAAAACACAGAGATACCTATTATAAAACAAAGGTGTGTGATAAAGATTCCGGTTAACATTAACATTTCATGTATTTTCTGCTTCTCAAAAGCAAAACAATACATTTGTGAACCAGGAAGACTTCTATTTCTGGCAATACAGCTGACTAGGTGCACTGACACAGCCTTGTCACTCAAAACAAGAAATGGAGAGGTATAGCAAAAGGAAAACAAAAAGACTCTTTCCTCAAAATATATTGCTGGGTTACAGATTATATTTAGAAGGTAAACAAAGTAAAAATAGAAATGCATGCAGTAAGGAAACAACGCTGAGACATCTTTCTTTCTGGGGGATGCGGAACTCTGCCAACTGAACTGCAGGGTTCACAGCCACGCACAAACTGTCAGGGGAGAGCTAGAGACAGCTTAGGAGAGCTGACTGCCCTCACCCATCTCTTCCAATTTGAAATTCAGTGACTTCATCTTGGAAGCCTGCAATCAGCCACAATGTGAAGCTGGGACACTTGATAAATTAAGGCTCAACATCCACTGAGCCCAAGGCCAAGGAGATAAACTCCATTTTATGTTCCACATAAACATGGGACACGAAGAGGTTACATGCTTAACGTGAGAATAAAGCATAATTAAGCCCATCCCACAGAAAGACTGAACAAAAAGGATTAGCCAGTTTTAACCTCCATGTTGGGGAGAGGGGAAAATGTTTTCTCTGAAAATTTAACCACAAGTCTATCCTTATGAAAGCTTATGAATCTGGAACTTGTGTTACATATGAAACTCAAAAAACGTGGTGCCCAGAATTTATTAGAATATGTCCTTAAACTAATGGGATCCCAGGCTTTTTGAAAGAATAAAATACAAACACCTCTTTGGATATATATATATATAAAATTTTCCCCCCGGCCCCCCCCGCCCCCCCCCGCCTGAGACAGTGTCTCTCTGTGTAGCCTTGGCTGTCCTGGACTCACTTTGTAGACCAGGCTGGTCTCGGAGTTACAGAGATCCACCTGCTTCTGCCTCCCAAGCGCTGGGATTAAAGGCATGCGCCACCACGCCCGGCTTGATAATACTTTATTTGAGTGGTGCTGCTGTGTGGTTGAGGATGGCCCAGACTCTCACTTCTTCTGTGACAGCCTCTGAGCTGTGTGCTATCATGCCCTGGTGAGTATCACCTTACATGTCCTCTGCATATTTAATAAAACTAAGGTACCAACATTACTGAATTGCTATTATCTAAAGCCAGGAATGTACATTTCTAGAATGTCCCTTTGTTTGGATCTGTCTGAGATTTTCCTCACACATGAGGTTGGAAGAAGAGCATCGGGAGTCAGGTTTCTGCCTCCTCACTTCAAAATTTGTCACTAATGACTTTCACTTCACTGCTGGCAGGCTCTGTCTTCTTTTACTTTTACTAATTATCCCATTTGTTCCGGAACTACAAGACCCTTATGCTTCTGTTGTAGTTTCCTAAGCAGAACTCAAAGCCAAGTATTCTTTCAGGTAGCTCCAGACCCTTTTATTGAATAACGAGGTTTAGAGCACTAGACCTGAGTATTGGGTTGTCTGTTGTCACTGGAGAATCGTTGTGTCTAGGGCCTGCCAAAGGGCTACAGCTAGGAGACATGTGCATGCACACTACCCATGTAAAGGCACAGCTGTAAGTTTCCCCATGTATACCCATCTTTACACATTAAAGGTAACATGGGTCCATATCCTACAGTTCATCCTAGCTATCCCTTTCACATACTTATCTGTAATACACGGTCCTTTTTTGATAGCAAGAAACTTAGCACTCACCATCCATCATCAGTTTACTTCACCCAGGACATGTCCAGAGCAGGTTAAGAATTACTAACTCCCAACTCAATGAGAAGCGAGCTTGCTAACTAGCTACATACAGTGTTTGTATGCTACTCTTTTTTCTTTTAGCCTTTTTTTTTCTAATTCAAACACCGTTTTATCCAATAACTTAGGGCAGCTCCTTTTCTGTGACTCTTGAGTGAGACTATGTCACGCTTTTGCAGTGTAATCAGATACATTCAATACCATCAGTAGGTTACTGAAGATGCACATATCACATTTCTGTTCCTCTAGCTCTAGGAACTCCAGAGAAGCATGTGTCTCCTTATGTAGCCCCATGCAGAACAGCACCCTCACTCCAACACTGCCCATCATAGGCAAACACTTCCCATCAAATGTCATTTTAAAATCTGAAATGGATACAAAAATACATACTCTTTGATGAGTAAAACTTAAAACTACAAAAAAAATATTCCCTATAGATAAGCTGAGGAAAATTACTGTTTAAAAAAAGTAGTTAGCATTTAGGGTTTGTAATGTGTAAATCTACGGTCTAAGATGGAAGGAAAAGCACCTAAATGTCGTAACTGGCTGCTGTTCTTCAGTGCTATTCTACACCATGGGAGACGGCAAGAGCGTCAGTGCTGTTCATGCTCAGCAGAGCTGGATCCCAGCACCATGCAACTAGTTTTTTTTGCAGCAGGTACTTTTTACAAGGCAAAAATCTACAAACGTTTCTTTTAAAAAAATCTAGGCCTAAATTATTTTTGTTTTCTAGAGGTGATATTAAAAATGAAATATAGTATGGTGACAAAAAAAAAATAGACAACTACCTTAGAGAACTATTCAAATCTGTGGTCATTAGTTCCTAACAGATGCCTTATGATGGCAGTGGCCCATTTTCACAGCTCTAGAGCCCTGAGGATCAGAAGGGCTGTCCCTCAACTAGACAGGTGAGGGAAAAGTAACAGCACTCATGATGCCTGCTTGCCCTGCCTCCCTGACCCCTACCATAAGTTATCAGAGGGCACACTTGTCACTTTATTTACATTTAGTAGCATGTTAAGCTTATGAGCTTCGCATGAAATTGAAGAACCCACGTCCCAAAGGCAGAAGCATTTGGGGGATGTGATTAACTATGTGCATCTAAGAGGTATAATCTCTTCGCTGCCAGTATCATAATCAGCGGGGACTTTTAAGTCTTTAGCTTCTCCCCCTGGTGGTAGGATCTAGGTTGGTATCTATTTAAAAAACAAAACAAAACAAAACAAAAAACCCAAACAAACCCCAGATAGTATCTTAAGGTTTACAGCCACTTCATTCAATTATTGGTAGGCAATTTTGGGATAAAACACAGTTAGATGAAATAGAAGCAAATCTCAAAAGTCTTCTAATGGAAGCACTCACCTCCTATAGCTTCCTCTCCCTCTATCCTCTTTCCTTTCCACAATGCAATTACACCCATTACATCACTGTAAATTACATGCTGGGGTTATCTCAGTAGGTATCTGCCAAATGTAAAACTTACAGAAGGTATTCAATGTAATAATGATGTTTTATCATTTTAATTACAAACTCTTTAAAAAACTCCCTAAAGTGTACCAATTGGGGTGGTCTAAATTAACAATATCTTGGTAGCCCAAGGGTAGCAAAAATAGATTGAACTACCAAATTTCATCATCCTTATAGCAGCTGTCTTCCTGCCTCTCAGAGCTGAGTATTTAACAAAGCAGACAGCTTGGCACTGGCGTCTGATTAGCAGCGTGTGCATTGTCAGACAGAATGTGCTTGGCTCTTCTGTTCCAGTGTTGGATTAGAAGCCTGGAGAGCAGGGAAACTTTATTCTTCAGGCTTCTCGTAAGTAAATAAGTTCAGACTCTTCCTCTGGGGTCACACCTGAAAAACTGATAGGGACGCGTGCTTTATCGAATTCTAGAAAATGCAAATAGAGGCTTTCCAGCACGATACTACAAAGACAGAAATATGCCAACTTATAAATCGCTATGGTTAATCATAACATGTATCAAGACCATTTCTTGAAATAAAGTGCTTTGAATTTTATTGAATCTAAAAATTAAAATATTGTTTGTGGGAGAGTAAGGATGGTTATTTTAGAGTATACAAATATAATATTACATTCCTAAAATATTAAACTTAAAAGATTTTTTTCCCCTGAACTCACATGAAGCATACTAGAAATAAAACACTGCCTTACAAGAATAACACTATTTTGCTGCGGGATCCAAAACATTAAATTATAAAAGGGTGACTCTCATTACCTTTTCACCAGAAATTTCTTTGAAAATTTATTACAAATGATTGCGCTTATTGGCAGAGTTCAAAATCAGTAGAGTCCATGCAAACAATCCACTTCAATGCGAAGTACATTCTTTTACTCTATCAAATCCATCGGAGGTAATCAGACTGGATGTTTTATTCAACAGGGCTGAAGAAAATTGTTCTACAATAGGTTAATTCAAAATGGCAGCATAGAAAATGCATCTGTCAGTGGGGATCAAATTACAGGGCAAGCTCCTCTCAATGCTTAGAAAAACAAGTCTGCAGTTCTACAGATTATGTGCCTGTGTGTGTTTAAAGGGGTGGGAAAAGAGCTAAATATCTGAGCTAACCTCCAATTAAAGTCAATCATAAAAACAGCCAATTTAATGAGTGCGGATTTCTTTGGGTAATTATAACACCAACCACTTTTTTCTCTTTTAAATCTGTAATTCTGCCTTCTTGTTATTGCTTGCTTTGTCATTAATCGCCTCAGGACCTTGATTTCCTAGCAACAGACTGCCACCAAACATTTGGCTCCTGTTCAACATTTTCTTTGTGAAAAATGGCACTGCTGTTGCCGCCTGGGCTGCGGCAGCTAGACTGGCTGTGTAAGTGCCCTAATAATGTATTCCACTGAAAAAAAAAATCACATGATACAGGGTACGATGACTGAGCTCAGTTAATTACTGAGCGGGGAAGTTTATCTACAATCTAAAAGCTGTGCTGGGGGAGGGGCTACAGGATTAAAAGCCCATTCCTTCCATTATTAATGATTTGAAGGTAAGATTTTTCAAAGAAATATTTTATTTTGAGGTGTGTAAGTTTATTAAGAATCAGATACAAAAGGCCAATATCCTTAAAATGTCGCTTGATGATTTCTTTCTCTACAAAATAGCCCCAAACAGACAAAGGATCACAGAACAGTTTGCTGCAATTTAAGAAAGCAAATTAACCTATGTATCTGTCAGCTGTGTCTTTTCTACTTAAGGCAAAATCATTTGTATATGTAAATACGCTATATGAGATGGTAAGAGGTTTTCATTCACAGCATGAATAGTACACACTGAGAGCGCAGAACACTCAAAATATTGTGTTTTGGTATGTTGTACACTTAAGTAAATATTTAATAACCCATGATAAGAATAAAGATGCTTATCATTATTTGTGAAATGATTCATTTGGGGACTGAAGAAAATCAGGCCTCATGATTAGAAACCCTAGGATAAGGTAACATAATGTGCTTTTTTTCTTTTACTGAGCAGATTTATTAAGATTTTTCATGTCTTAGAAATACTGCAACCCCCAATAATGATAGTTATGGAAATTAACATGGCATGTCAGCTATGGTTCACTGAGGCTTGGCTTTAGCTCTCAGAAATATGGCTTTATAAGACTGGCATGTTTCAGGACTGCTGTCAGGATATGATAATTTAATATACCCAGGAGTACACTAAGTATTATGGAAGCATCTGTGAAACTAATAAGCCAGTGGACATACTCATTCTCACCAGTGTCTACACTGTGTAACAAACTTCCTACAAAGCACAGTCTCAATTCAGCTCATTTGAGGAAGACAAAATACTAGAGTGTGCTCCAAAAACACCATAACCACTACCCTTGACAGACTAAAATAAAATGAAATTAGGGAAACTCTGTAGCGAAGCATTAAGCATTAAAAAGTCACTGATTATATTCAGACAGTCAAAATATGTCCATGCTTTTAAAAAAAGCAAATGAATTAAAGACATTTGATTTTTAAAGAATCTGCTTATTGCTGACAATAAGCCATACTGTTTCACCATTGAGTCTGATCCCATAATTTACAAAAACAAATTATTGGTTGGCTTAACAAAGGGAATTGTGTATACACACACACACACACACACACACACACACACACACACGCTAACCTATCAGTTTTACAAAAAGAAGTATAAATTCAGAAAACACTGGTAACTATTACACAACCACATCACAGTATCTGAGGAATGCTAGTTGATGTTTACAGGAAAAATATTTCAAAGTCTATATTGTTTATTACAAATTTCAAATTAGAGGCACATTAAACCTAGCAGCCATACAAATGTAAAAAAACATATTGGAGGGCTTAAATGGGAGCTATGCGTTGTTTATTAACTTTATTACATGTATGTCACTCTGAAAAAGATGAACTAACAACATTGGTGGGTTATTCTCTTTGATATTTAATTGCTGTTTCTGACATACTATTTAAAAGTGGGCCAAATTCTTCACAGAATCAACTGAAACAGAAGTAAATGCTCTAAAAGGATGGAGTCACTCACGGAGTGCAGAGGATAGGGTCAGTAGAGTGTAATGCTGGGGATAACGGTGCCACAGGAAAAGGGGAGCTGCAGAGAAAAGCAACCAAAGGCATACCACAGCCCCAGAAGCACCTGTACGAAAAGCTGTGCCCAACACAAGAGGAGGAGAAGTAGCATTCTGCTTTTCAGAAACATGCAGCCACTCAGAATTTGCTAATACCTTTAGTGACAGTGTAACGATATTGGTAAAAAGGAGATTGTGAGTGAGTTCTAAAAGGCTAGAGCGTCAAGGACCCGAAAGTAAGGAGACCAAACAAGGAAACATTGTGGTCAATTTAAGAGCTTGGATTCAAAAGATACCAATGCACACATACAAGAAACCCAAGCTGTTCTGAGAGTGACCAAAGGGACACACAAATACATGTAAAAATGTGACCTCCAGAGTGAGGACTGGAAGGAAGAGGGCTTGTTCACCTTGTCCCATTCTACTTTACCAATTAACAAACAAACAAACAAACAAAAAAACAAAAAACAAAAAACAAAAAAACCCAAAGCATCATTCATAACTCTACCATATTTTTACACAAATTAGAAAAAAAAATCTGGCATTTAAAGAATGAACCAACTCTAAAACATGCATTACATACTGAAGAGATAAATTAGAATCAAAGTGTAAGGGATCTTCTCTAGAAGACCTGCAGTACAGAAATAGGCATGAACAAAGGACCAAAACAGACAGATCACTCCCATTATATCTGTCAACCAACAAGGACAAACATTCACTAGTCTGACACTTGAACACTCCTGAAACTATAGTGAGAGAAGCAAGAGAGCAGATGAAATCCAGGCGCATTGCTAATGGACACTGTAGGCCTTTTATTGATGATATAAGTGGTCTAAAATTAGATTATGGTGATGATTGCGGAATTCTATAAATACACTAACATCCATTGAAATGTGTGTATTAAATGGGCAAATACAATGGCACATAGATACTGCCATAAAGCTGTTAAAATTGATTGAATTCCATTTGTCTGGAGGACAGAGACAACAGAAGTTATTGATTAAATCATATTGAGCTATAAAAATTTTATGCTATGCTCTCAGTAAATATGGTGGAATACAGACTGCCAATATTCAGGGATAACTTTCTGTTCAATTTATATACCTTTTCGAAGACAGACAAATATCCCATAAAATATACACTAATGTCATAATGTTTATGCATTTTCTCTATTGATCATATTTATTATAGAGATTCGGTAAACAGTTGATTGTCTCAAGCTACTGCTTGCTGCTCTGTAATACTGAAAGTAAACAGAAGGAGAAATAGTTAAGCTGAAGATTTACTAATTAATTTGGGGATCTATGTGTACACATATGCTTATTTTCTTAGGAATGAGAATAGTACAAAGCATGAGTTCCAATTTAAGATGAAATTCTCAATCTTCATTATAATGTCATAAGCCAACAACCTCAAAGCTTCCAACTTATCTTTAGAGTCTATGCTTTTACAATCAAGACTACCTTACTTCTTTTAATGAGGTAAAAAGATTACTGTACTAACTGAACACTGACATTGATATTTGCAAAGATTTCCTTTCCTTTGTGGTAGATAGTTTTACTTTTGATAGTTGTCAAAAAAATGAGTTATAAAAAACATCATAGGCATGAAAATTTTATATAACTTGAAAATCTGTAACTATTAAAGAGATCACTAGGTATTTCTCTAAAAAAAAAAATGATATGGACAGAATTTAGCTTCCTGAGAGGCTGTGGCTATAGCTCAAATGGTAGAGAGCTTTGCATTGTACACATAAAGCCTTGGTTTGTTTCCCTGTGTGTCATAAACTGATCATGGTGGTATAAGCAGGTAGGAGTAGAGGTGGAAGGATACAAAGTTCAAGGTCATCCTTGGGGTAGGGGATTTAACTTGCTGAAAATATTCTAAATAAACTGTGAAAATTAAGAAATGATAGCTTAGGTACTATAGAGCAACAGTAATTAAAACAGCATGGTACTGGTATAGCAAAGGGCTGGTTGACCAATGGAATCAAACTGAAGACCGAGAAATAAATCCACACACATTTGGACACTTGATTTTTGATAAAGAAGCCAAATCTATTCAATGGAAAAACAATAGCATCTTCAACAAATGGTGCTGGTCTAACTGGATGTCTACATGTAGAAAAATGCAAGTAGACCCATATTTATCACCATACACAGAACTCAAGTCCAAGTGGATTAAAGACCTCAACATAAAACCAGAGGTACTAAATCTGTTAGAAGAAAAAGTAGGGGAGAGCCCAGAACACATTGGCATAGGAGACAGCTTCCTGAACAGAACTCCAACAGCCCAGGCCTTAAGGTCAACAATTAATAAATGGGACCTCATGAGGCTGAGAAGCTTCTATAAGGCAGAAGACACTGTCAACAGAACAAAGAGACAGCCTACAAACTGGGAAAAGATCTTCACTAACCCTACATCTGACAAAGGACTAATATCCAAAGTATATAAAGAGCTCAAGAAATTAAACACCACCAAACCAAATAACCCAATTAAGAAATGGGGATCAGAATTAAACAGGAATGTGGAGTGGCTCAGAAACACTTACAAAGAAATGCTCAAAGCCCTTAATCATCAAATAAATGCAAATCAAAACGACTCTGAGATTCCATCTTACACCCATTTGAATGGCTAAGATAAAAAACTCAAGTGATAGTACATGCTGGTGAGGACCTGGAAAAAGGGGAACACTAGTTCACTACTGGTTGGAGTGCAAACTTGTACAACCACTTTGGAAACCAATTTAGCGCTTTCTCAGAAAACTGGAAATAGGGCTAACTCAAGACCCAGCTACTCTACTTCTTGGAATATACCCAAAAGATGTTCCACCACCAAACAAGGACATATGCTCAACCATGTTCATAGCAGCCTTATTTGTAACAGCCAGAACCTGGAAACAACCTAAATGTCCCTCAGTCGAAGAATGGATAAAGAAACTGTGGTACATTTACACCATGGAATACTACTCAGCTAGTAAAAACAAGGAAATCTTGAAATTTATGGGCAAATGGATGGAACTAGAAATGATCATCCAGAATGAGTTAACCCAGGCCTAGAAAGACTCACATGGTATATACTCACTTATGATTGGACACTAGCACAAAAGGCATGTCCCATGAAAGACTTCACTTACCAGGAGATCAGGATAGATGTGGAGACTTCCTATTGGGACTCTAGGTGAAGGAAATATGGGAGAATGGGGAAATAGAAGGATCCAGAGGGCTCTAGAAACTCACACAAAAAACATCATGATGGGCGGATCTGAACCCAGGGTGTCTGCTCAATCTATTGCACCAAACAAGGACAATACATGCAGTAAACATTGAACTCCTATTCAGATCTAGCCAATGGACAGGACATTCTCCACAGTTGCATGAGAGTGGGGACTGACTCTGAAATGAACTCTGGTGTCCCATATTTGACCACTTCCCCTTGGAGGGGAGGCCTGGTGGCATTCAGAGAGAGAATAAGCAGGCTACCAGGATGAGACTTGATAGGCTGTGATCATATGGTTGGGAAGGAGGTCTCCTTCTGTCACAGACCTAGGGGAGGGGAAAAGGGTGAAAGAGGGAGGGAGGGAGGAATGGGAAGATAAAAGTGAGGGAATAACAATTGAGATGTAATCTGAATAAATTAATAAAAAATAAAATAAATAAAGTAAAAAAAGAAATGATAGCTGAGTATGATGGTATATGCTTATAATCTGAACACTGGGGTGGCTGAAACAGAAGAATTGCTACAAGTTTGAGGTGAGCCTGGACCCTCATTAAATAAATATTAATCAATTTTTACAGATTTGCCATCAGGCCAATCTGATGGAGAAATTCCCTCTTAGAAGATTACCACTGCTGTGTCATGTTAACACACAACGGGACTACAACCTTTTTTTGAGAACTGATGAAGAAAAGAAATAATTAACTTACCCCTCCCCCAAATTATCTACTGTTCCCTTCATTTTATATTTCATTGTTTGGGTCCGATTTGGCACATAATATTCTAAACTCCTGCATGGCTGAGATTCATTTCTACTGTTGGGCATACACTAACAAGAAAAGCTCTATATGAAACAAACAACCCCATCTACTTAATTTCACTGTTCTATTTATACATTCACTTTTTATTTTAGGATATGGAAATGATGTGTGGCCTCTTGACACCCTGAGTTCATGTCATCTTCTGTCTTAGTTCGGTTTCTATCACTGTGATAAAGAACATGAACAAAAGCAACAGGAGGAGGAGGAGGAAAGAGATTATTTGGCTTATACTTTTTCCATCACCATCCATCATCGAGGGAAGTCAGGGCAGATACCCAAGCAGAAACCTAGAGGTAGGAACTGAAGCAAAGACCAATGGGGAATGTTGCTTCCTGGCTTTCTTATCTGTTGCTCACTCAGCTTGCTTTTAATACAACTCAGGACCACCCCCTGATCAAGGCTGGCACTGCCAACAGCAGTCTGGACCCTCATTAAATCAATCATTAATCAAAACAGTTTTATACATTTGCCCTCAGGCCAATATGATGAAGAAAACTCCCTCTTACTACATTACTACATTACACTACCTGTGTCAAGCTGACAAAGAGTTGACCAGTACATCTCAGCCTCTAGAGGCTGAGGATTATAGGCATACATCTTTATGCCTGATTTACTATTCTAATTTTTAGTTTTTAAATGTAGTACACCTTAAGGTTACCCACAAGGCCATTTTCAGATAAAGGCTTAATGCAGCCAGTTAAGCCCTGAAAAGGCAAGGAAGCAGTCTAGAATTTGCCACTCAAAATACCAGAGTTTAAAAAAAAATCAGGAATAAATCTATACAATAAACACCGATTTGCCAAAGAGAACGGAAATTTTAACACATAAAAGATCAAAAATTGCTCTTTCGGATAAAAGGTCAAGTGTAGTTCAACTGTTCCACCTTTTTAATAATCTCAGAGGAATATTACAAAGATTAATTACTAAATTTCAAAAGGCACTTTGAATTCTATGTAAGTGTTTTATAGAGAAGTATGACCCACTATTTAATCAATTATCATTCACAGGGTATCTTAAATTAAAAAAAAAGATCCATTAGTTCACCTTTTCTTCCAAAGTATATTATTATGAGTATAGTCTTGAAAAGATGCTATTTAAAAAATTTTCTGTGGTCTAATAAAGTTAAAGTAATGACTTCAAGTAAAGTCTGCAAATTTATAAGTCCTTGCTAGATTTTGAAGAGAAGAAAAGCAAATCTCAACATATATTAAGTAATATTTATGTTATTTTTATCTCATTACATTTTCAGTTTCTCTTAATTATAACATATCAATTTGCTTTCACAGCTACTGTTCCCAGATTTTTCCTAACAGAAAGAAAACCAGGTAACATATTTTAAACTCGAACACAATAAGATGATGGATCCATTTACAATCATGCATCGATTTAAATGAATCTTCCAGAACATACTGCAAAAACGTTAAGTCCTTAAAAAGAGCACTTGTAAATCTGATTACATATACATTCCAAGTTTTGATCCAACGTTGGAAGACCAAATTACAGAGCCAGGCGTGGTAGTGCACGCCTTTAATCCCAGCACTTGGGAGGCCGCTACAGGCGGGTCACTGTGAGTTCGAGTCCAGGCTGGTTTCCAAATTACAAACCCTGTCTCCTGTATTCCAGGATAGGCTCAAACTTACTACATAGTCAAGGGTGACCCTGGAGCTCTGGTACTCTAGACTCCCCCTGCAAGTGAGCACACCTGTATTGGTGCTGACAGACAAGCATTCTACCAACTGCTGTGTCTCCAGCTACCATACATATCTTTTCAATAGCAAATAATTTCTTTAAAATAGAAACAAACAAAACCCAACCTACTTACTCACAAGGGGTCACTATGCTGTCCACTCTGGTCTTGAACTGACGTGATGCATATGTATAGTTCAACCATTTGGGAGTCCAAGGTAAGAAGATCATAGAGTTTGCAGGCAGCCTAGGCTACATAGTGAGATCCTGTCTCAAATAATGATAACCACACCACAAAAACCCACTGTCTCGGCCTTAAGGAAAAATTAAGTTACTTTAAGAAATGGACTAAATATAATTGAGTATATACCATTTGACTCTTTCTGCTTCTGGGTTAACTCACTCATTGTGATCACTTTTAGTTCAATCCATTTATCCACAAATTTCGGAAATTCCTTGTTTTTAATAGCTGAGTAGTATTTCATAGTGTAAATGTACCAGAGTTTCTTTATCCATTCTTCTATTGAGGGACACTTAGGCTGTTTCCAGGTTCTGGCTTTGAACCCCTACCCAGATCTAGCCAATGGACAGGACATCTCCACAGTTGAGTGGAGAGTGGGGTCTGACTTTCACACTAACTCTGGTGCCCCACATTTGACCACGCATCTACAGGGGGAGGAGGCCCCCCTCAGTCACAGTCACAGGGGAGGGGAATAAGGGAAAAATGGGAGGGAGGGAGGAACGGGAGGATACAAGGGATGGGATAACCATGGAGATGTAATATGAATAAATTAATAAAATATATTTTTTATAAATGGACTAAAATAAAATAATAAAGGTAGAAAATCTTGAATTCTAGAAGCAGTAGTATAGTGTCCATTATGTAATCCCATGTAAGCATTTATATGACAGTTCTACAAAGGGGCAGAAACTGCCATACAGAGAAATCCATAGCATATTGTAAAGCCTAGAGCAGTGCACATAAACATGCTGCAGGAGACATTAACGACCATGTGTTCAATAAACGCTGATGTACGGGATAACCGATCTCAAACCTGCCCTCCCAGCTCCTTCACACAGCTCAGACACAGCGGCAGCAGCCGTTTGTCCAAACTCAACGGCATGAAATCCTGCCACAAAGTGACAGGTGTATACGCCTGTGTGAGCAGCCATGTTTAACTCAGACAACAACAAGGTAATCATGGGGGTGACTAATTCAAGGCAGTTTTTAGTGTACTTCTACCTTAGAAATTAATTCTTAACCAATTATTCTTATGCCAGAAAATTTAACTCAAATTATATGCTGCCCTACTTTCAGACTTAAGAGATTTGTCACAATCAATATTTCTGAAATATTAAATTAAAAGGTGTCACGCTAATTATTATGGAATAAATAGCAATTATGATTCTTTTAAGGCAAATAAACTCAAACTGTTAGCAGTGCCTACTTACATTACTACTGTTTCACACAATGCTCATATCATTTATAATAAGTTGCCAAAAATGTGTTTTGTAAAACTATTTCAAAAGAGCTCATGAAATGGATTTAACAGTGCAGAATTCTGTGTGACTGAGAAGTTATTTATAATATTGCTAAAGCAGTAGACGTGAAGCTGGTAATACGAAGGACACTCTCATTAAGATTATATTTCTATTGTGTAATTACAATAGTGAACCAAGCATATGCTCAGGATAGGTACATTATCTGCAGGGTCAGGTAAAGGAAGTTTTCCTAATAAGAATGTATCAGCCAGCAGCTCTAGTCCGCTGAGCTAACACGGCTCCCAAGGTGAGTGAACACTTACAGCTATGTAGTAAACTCTGGCTTTTTCTACCAATACCCAGTTCCTCTCCACATCAAGGTGCTTTTCTTTTTTATAACAATTGGCAGCAGCAAGGTTAGCAATCAGGGACCTAAAAACCAAGGAAAAAGAAATACACGTTATTTATAAAAAGATTAAAAACCTTGTCAAGTATTTGTATAGAAAGGAACAAATTCTTCAAAAGCTGTTATTGCTGATGGTGAAGACTGGGACATGTCTGATGATTTTTAGACAAGAGGCACGGTAACCAGCATTACTTAAAATTCTTTGGCTGGTATATGAGGTTTTTTCGGTTTTTGAAACAGGGTTTCTCTGTGTACCCTTGGCTGTCCTGGACTCACTTTGTAGGCATGAGTTTTTAACTCCAAAGTAAGGTTTACTTTTTATATATTAATACAGTTAAAAATGCAGTTTAGAAATAGGCGACGAGGTCATTCTGAAATAGGAAATCTATATAAACCAAAATTTCATTTTTATGGTGGAAAAATATCTTCATAAAGAAATGACCAACAGACTATAATTGACTAATTTAATGCGTTAAGAGCCCAATATGGGATTAATTTCATAAAACACACATGTAAACGCAGATCATATTTATTGAGAGTAATAAATTTGCAACTATTGCATTTTAAGGACTGGAATTACTTAGAATCAGATTCTTTAGTTTAAAACTCCTAGGCAGGGTTATTTTATAGCTGGAAAATTTAACTAGCATACTAGATTTAAAATCTGGCTATCAAGTGCCACCAAACTGCTTAATTTTAACCCAACAATTCAACTTAATAAAATAAAAATTTATTTAAATTTCGCATAAATATAAATCCTTCATTCAGGTACCTGAGATTTATAAAATTATTTGGCATTTTTCTCTATTCTTAAAAATTATAACAGTAAAAACTATGCTCTATAGAAAAATGACTCCATCGTCTGAGACTTGTGATACCTATTTCCACTATCTAAAAGAAAAGTTTCTTTCCAAAACAATTTTCCACTCAATCTTATCTTAATTTATTCCTGAATGACATATCTATTTATATTGAAATAAAATAGGAAAATATGAAAAATCTCAACAACACTCTTACCTACAAGTCCTTTTAACACAAATTTAAAGTATCGTTTGTTTCATTTGGTGCCAGGGAGTCAACCTGTTCCTATCTTATAAACAACCTAATCATGACAGAGGGATTTTTCATTAAAACTCTTTCTTGCAAACTTTTATTCTAATGACAAAAATATATTTAAGTTCTAAGTTTTAATTACCAGAATCTGGCAAAACAACCAACCAACCAACCAAACCAAACCAAACCAACCAACCAACCAACCAACCAAACAAAAAACCCTACCAATTCTATCGTGTTCCAGCATTTATATTATGAATTAAGAGTCCCCCACCCCATCTCCACTCCCCCCAATTTAGAGTTCTCACGTCTTTTTTGTTAAATTACAGACCAGATCTAATGCATCCCAGGCTGTGTTTGAATGCACAATGCAGCAGAGGATGGCTGCATCCTTCTGCCTCTACCTCCTGGGTGCCAGGCTTAAGGACATGGGTTACTACATGATGCTCACTCAGTGCTGGGGATGGAAGCCAAGGACTGTGTACCGTGGGAGAGCACCAACCGGGTTACATCCCCAGCCCCAGTACCATATGAACAACATGGGTCACCAAAACCTTAATATTGGTGGACAAATTGAGTTTTTGTCATCCAAAGGACCTAATAATTGTTCTTTAAAATAGAAATTTAGTATATAAAGACAATTAACTATTTTATTTTGGCTTTCGTGATGTCAGAAGCAAAACTTGACTCATTATTAGTAATCGAAAAACTACACTTGCAGAATGAAATTTCTTTTAGGAAAGCTGCATGAGGAGTCAAGTACATTTGAATAGTGGATAGCTGAATATTTATAGACCTTGATTTGAGTAATGAAAATTTTAATTAATTGAGACCTGAAAACTATCAAGTTCCTCTAATATCTCTCCTTCCCTCCCCCCGAGACAAACAGACAGACAGACAGACAGACTCTCTCTCTCTCTCTCTCTCTCTCTCTCTCTCTCTCTCTCTCTCTCTCTCTCTCCAAACAAAACCACATTTAAATAGGTCTGAAAGTTACTTTGGCCCCCTAATTATTTTGGAAAGTTCTGGATACTTTATGACTGCTGTCCACACTGGTCCTCAGCACCCAGAACTGTATCAGGTCCTAACACGATCCTGCTGGAGGCAAGCCAAGAGCTAAAACAAAGAGGGTGAGGAAGGAAATTGTTCCAACTTTCTTCCTATTGGTGTGACAAACACCATAACCAAGAAAAACTTGGGGAAAAAAGGGTTTGTGTGGCTTACACTTCCACGGCCCCCATCCAAGGGAAACCAGCGCAGGAACTGAAGCAGAGACACTGCTGACGAGATTGCTTCCCAAGGCTAGCTCTCAGTCAGCACAAGACCACTGCCCAGAATGCTACTGCCCACAGTGGGCTCTGTCCTCCCACATTAATCATTAGTCAAGAAAATGCACTATGCTTGGAGATTAATCTGACAGAGGTATTTTCTCAATCGAGGTCCCCTTCTTTCCAAATGACTCCATCTTATGTTAAATAGAAAAAAATCCTTATCAGCAGAGGGATGGACCAGGATAGAAAACCAGTATGGGGAATGGAGGGCAAATGGCATACTTATAAGGATAGAGGGCCCAGCCAGGCATGGCACACCCATAATCTTGACAGGGCGGGAGGCAGAAATGTAAGGATGGACAAAAATGTGAATTTGATTTGGTCTATGTGGCAGATTCCAAGACAGCCAGGGCTGTACCTGCAATCCCTGTCTTTAAAAAAAGAAAAAGAAAAAAAAAATCAACCAAACCAAACCAAGTATGGAAAACAAACAAAAAAGAAACAAACAAACAAACAAATTTTATAGTGGATCAAAATTTAAAGTTGGTAAATTCTGAGGATTCTAATAAAACAGTAACAAAGAGAGTGATTTTGTTCTTCCTGTGCAGAGGAGAAGGAAGGCTAATTATTAGCCCTGGTGTGGGGCTAAGAATGTTACAGGTGTATGCATACACTGTAGAAATACCTGCACAGCTATAGAACAATAAGAAAAACCAATGTACAGAAGGCCATGAACCATACATTGGAGGTCCATATGGAGAACTTTCTATGAAGCAAAAGTTACAGACAGGAGGGCTGGGACTCACAACCAGCAGCCACCTCTATATATCTTTCTGCTCTGTGGTCCAGGCCGGGGAACTTTCCCATTAGGGACCAGGCTCAAATGAATGGGCGCACATTCGGATTTTTTGTGCTCCGTACCCAAGATTTAGGCAATGAAGAGGGTTTGAAAGACGCTCACAGCAGTGTAAAATGAAGAGCCAGTCATTCGAGGCCTTTCCATGTCTGCCTGGGAAAGTGACAGCAGGTAGCCTTCAACCTGTGGCAGCACCATCTGGGCCTCTCTGATTTGCTTTAATATAGCAAATTTTTACTGTGGAAATGTCATATTTAGTCACTTGTCAGCCCCATGTCCTGCCCTAGTTGTTTGATCTCTGTCTCTTTCCCTGAGTATCTTTTGATTTCTCTTGTTTTCAAGAATAGTAGCACCACTGACCCTCTGTTGTAAAGTAACGCTTTGGGCTCATATTACTGTAGTGCAATGCCACTTTGCTATCTGAACAATAAAGGGACTTCTGAAATGTAATTTTAATATGTGTCTGTGCTCCCCCCCAACCCCCCCACATCCTGCTCCACTATTCTCATCTCCACAGGCAGGGTTTGATTACGTAGCTCATCTTAAATATCAAATTTGTAAGTCTCCTGTCTCGGCCTCTTAAATGTTGCAACTCTACAGGCAGAAGCCATGACACTTGCTGACTGAGTGGTGTAACAGCAGGACTGGTGTTCTTTAACGCCACTGGAAGCTTTGTGGCACACATGCTTCTAAACGCAGGTTTTGATATTCTGTTATCAGGCTATGGGTGACAAGATCATTCTTGTGAGTTCAGCAAATTACATGACACACAAAGCAAAAACAAACAAACAAACAAAACCAACAAATCAAAAAACCCAGAACCAAAAACCAAAACCATTTTCTTTTTCTAAGCCTAATTATACAAGATGGAGACTAGATAAATCTCAAGCTTTCACTGCGTCAGGCCTATAAATTCAACAGCAGGTCTAACTAAAACAAACATAAAGACACAAAAGGCAGGCCTGTGAGATGACGGGACAGCTTAAGGAGCTCGCCTGATGACGTAAATCTGATGACCTGACTTCAATCCTGGGAAGCAATGTAAAGGCAGCAGGAGAGAGCCTCAGAGCTGCCCGCTGGCCTCCACATGTGTGCCACGGTTTGCACACATGTCATACAAGCATATCATCATCATAAATACGTAAGTAAATAAAGAAAGTCCTACTAAACAACACTAACAACAAAAAAGGAAGCTGGCCTGAAGGCTCGCTCCTGTAACCCCAATACTTGGAAGGTGATAGCGGAAAAACAGTTAAGAGTTTGAAGACAACCTGGCCTACAAGTGTAAGATGCCGACTCAGGTAAACTGAAACTAAAAATAAACAAAATAATCAGATCTTACCCCAGTGACAATGGCTAAGATAAAAAACAAAACAAGGCAACAAATGCGGGTATGGTTGTGGGGACAGGGGAAAACTTATTCACTGTTGGGAAGTACAAAACGGTACAGCTACTATGGAAATCAGGATGGAGGTCCTTCCCAGAGCTGGAAGTGGATCAACCGCATGATCCACCCCTTCCACTCAGAGACGTATTCCTAAAGGACTCCATATCCTGCTACAGAGATGCGTGCTCCTCCATGGTCACTACTGATCTAGTCACAATAGCCAGTGAGTGGAAACAGCTTAGTGTCTTTCAACTGATAAGTGGATAATGGAAATGTGCTATTTTCCAGCTTTAAAGAAAAATTTAAATTATGAAATTCATAGATAGAAGGGTGATGTTGGAAACAATAATTCTGAGTGAGATTAATGGAACAGAAGGGGTTAAATAGGATGGGCGATGGGAGAGCTTAGCGGAGGAGATAACTAATATGGAAGAAGCCATATGGAAACCTACTGCTGTAGAAGGTCCTAGAATATGTATACATATAAAAGGAGTTTAAATAGGGCTGTCTCACGTCTCCAAAGGCTTAGGAATCACCAAGGAAAAGGGGGTGGAAAGATTTTAAGAGCCAGACGTTGTAGACGTCTATGGAAAACCAGTGTTGTGACACGTATGAACTCACAGTGGTTACAATTGTACCCATGTGACCTGCACTAGATCAAACCAGCCACGACTCAAGAATGAGTTGGAGAGAGGCCCATAAAGTTCCAGCCTTAGCTGAGAGGCTTTCGGCAACTGACGGCTGCTGGGGGAGGAAAAGTCAGTTTTCTTCCGTGATGTGGTCCCTGATAGCCATGCTGCAGTAGCCAGTGCTCTCTACGCACATACAGCCGGTGCTAGGAGGTTTTAATGTCCTTAAGAATGGAACGCATGAGCTGGAGAGAAGCCTCAGCAGCTGAGAGCACTTGCTGCTCTTATAGAGGACCTAGCATTAGGTTCCTAGCACACACACAGTAGTTCACAACCAACTGTAATCCTAGTTCCAAGGGATCTGACACCCTCTTCTGACAAATATGGGTACCAAGCATGTATATGATACACACATATTGCACACAGGCAAAACACTCACATACACGAAATTTTTTAAAAGTCTAAATTTAAGAAACTGCATGTATGGTTTCACATGCATCCGTAAAAATAACAATAACAAAACAGAGCACATGAAATTTAGAGGCAGAAATTGTGTGTGTGTGTGTGTGTGTGTGTGTGTGTGTGTGTGTGTGTGTAAGAGACGGAAAGAAACAGAAGAGTGGATTTTATAAAACATTATATAAATGCATGAAATTATTAAATGATAAAAAATCAATTAAACATGTTAAGGTAAAAAAAAATATAAGGAAGAAGGGTTTATTTAACATTAAAAATGATTATCAATGTGAAGTTAACCTCACACTCTGTGACTCAGGGTTCATCAGTGTTTACACCGCTCTGAGGGGAGGGTGATCAGGTTGATGAGGACTTACCTGTTGCCGCCAGTGATGCATGCAGCACACGTTCCTGTCGGCTGCTCGCTCTGTTCGTAGTAATGAGCATCCACGTGTGCTTCAGCAGCTTTATTCTTCAGGATCTCCCCAAATTTATCTGTTCCAATGCATCCAAAGAATGTTGCTGCTTTGTGTGGCTCCTGAATCATCCACTGAAAAGTCAGAACATAAATGACCGAATGGCTCAGAAACAGAACAGGGAATTCAGGACTCAGCCATAGACTCTGGCATGAAATGCATGCTTTGTGAGGACGATGAATGCAACTTCAACATTGCACTGCTGCTTAGGACAGCAACCTTGACAGAAACAGCCATATACATCACAAAACAGCCTACTACATGAGGAACAGACACAGGCTGGACCACTTTGGAGGGTGGACAGAGGATACTTCTTCAGAACTCAGAAAGTAAAGTTATACAGACTTTTAAATCAAATGCTGGCTATTTATAGGAATATCAAAGTGCCAATAAAATGAACAAGCATAGAATTTTCATGGCAAAGAATCCACTTTGAAGACTGCGTTCTGACATAATGTTTGCCCCTGACTGGTTGTGGTACCATAACTATATTAATAACATGTCCCTTGATCTTGGAACCTTTGCTGTTCTAGAACACACTTTAGAACACAGGCTAGCCAGGCGGTGGTGGCGCACACCTTTAATCCCAGCACTTAAGAGGCAGAGGCAGGTGGCTCGCTGTGAGTTCGAGGCCAGCCTAGTCTACAAAGCGAGTCCAGGCCAGCCAAGGCTACACAGAGAAACCTTGTCTCGAAAAACAGAAAACAAAGCAAAAAAAAAAAAAAAAAAAAAAAAAACCAAAACAAAAAGACAAAACAAACAAACAAACAAAGAACACAGGCTAAACAAGAACCCATAGCTGTGCTCCTGTCCCAGCCTCTTTAATAGATATGGGATAATAGATATGAGCTACCACCTTGGCATCACTTAACCTTTCTACGGTTTACTTTTCTCATCTGTAATATAAGGAAATGATAAAAACATGCTTATAAGGTAGCTCAAGATGAACTGAAATAATATAAGTTAATGTATATGCAAAGCTGAGCATAGTACCCAAGATACAATGAGCAACATGTATAAGCTATGGTAATCAATATTTTTATACTTCTTGAAATAATTTATATATAAATTATGCTAGAACATGCTCATGCTTAACACTATTAAAAATGATGGCTGAGCATGGTGGTGCATGCGTGAAGTCCCAGCACTTCAAAGATGGAGGCAGGAAAATCAGGAGTTAGATGATCAGTCTTGCAAACTGCTTAGGCTCCAAGAGACTGTCTAAATAAATAAATAAATAAATAAATAAAAAAACAAACAAACAAAAAACAACAAAAAAACAGCCGTCCCCTCCTTGCTCCAAAAAGGGAAGAAAGGTGTTCAGTACTGGAGGAAGAGTGAGGTTCTGAGCCTGCATCACAGGAAGTAGAAGGCAATTAATTAAATCAAGGTGCAAAGAATAAGATACTGTGGAACACGTGCCACAGTGAGAGGTCATATCCCTTACCCCACAGCTCAGGGGCCGGCGAGAAAGAGGAAGGAAGACAATGGCTGCACTGGAACAGTATTTACCTGTGACAGGGCTGCTGTACACACTCATTCTGAGTAAGACGTGCAGGAGGCCAACATTACCGAAATCACAGTACTGAGAAGGCAGGGGCATATAAAGCCCCACCTCGATTTGAAGAGCCATTGGCCATTGATTACTGCTTGGGGGGGTAGGAAAGTCAGTTTTGTTCGGGAAGAGCTCTGAGAGGCTACCCACCTGCTAGTAGACAGATGGTCCTACATCTACATATGCACAGTCAAAAGAGAGGGAAAACACATGAAGAAAGAGCAAAGAGTGGGAGGTGGGGAGGGAAGAAATTGGGGTATGGATTTGGTGCAAAAACATTACATGTATGTATGAATATTAAAGTTTCATAAAGATAGAAGTGTTAAAATCCTAACTTAAATATCTCACCATGTCATTAAAGTGATTCTTAGAATAAACTTTAGAATTTGGGCTGTAAATGATTCATAATGGACTTCTTTTAATATGCATGGTTTTCATTGATTTGAACTCTTTAAATTAGCTCAAGTCCCTGAGGCTTCTCATACTTTATTAGCGATTTTAAAGAGACCATCTCTTTTTGTTTCAAATACAGTTGCTAAAATTCTCTGTATATTAAATATATTTTTAAAAAAGCATCAACATAGGGGGCTGGAGAGATGGCTTAGGGGTTGAGCGCTTGCTTAGGACCCAGGTTCAATTCCTGATAAACACACTATGTAGCTCACAACTGTCTATAATTTAATCCCAGTGTATACAATGCTTTCTTCTGGCATCCATGGGCACTACATGCTTATGGTGCACAGACACACACAAAGGAAAAACACTCATACACATAAAATACAAATAAATAACAATAACAAATAAAAACACAAACATATTTTAATAAATATATTTTCAAATACTGAGTATGTTTGTTATGTACACAAATATGTGTAAGTATACAAATACTAAACATATGTGTATATTTAAACATATACAAAATGTGTGTGTGTGTGTGTGTATGTGTGTGTATTTGAGAGATAAAGAAATGAGGAGACGGCTGGGTATGGTGGTGCACGCCTTTAATCCCAGCACTTGGGAGGCAGAGGCAGGTGGATCGCTCTGAGTTTGAGGCCAGCCTGGTCTACAAAGTGAGTTTAGGACAGCCAAGACTACACAGAGAAACCCTGTCTTGAAAAACCATAAATAAATAAATAAATAAATAAATAAATAAATAAATAAATAAGGAGACAAACAAAATAGCAACAGAAAACTGCAGAAGTTACATACACTAGCTGCTGGATAAGAAGGAGACCTACTTCCAGATATTTATCCTTAAAATGTAAATACAATGCTACAGGTGTAAATATTTTTTATGTTGTCCTTACAATGAAATAATGTACAAACAATAAAGTCTATTCATGGAAGACATGTTGAATAAATTGGATGAGCTGTTTGATACAAACAAAACAAAGGAAAGGCTTAGAGAACAATCCAATTAAGCGATTCTAGCACTTGGGGGGCAGAGGGAAGAGGTTGGGGAAACAGAGGCTGTCTTAGGATACAGTTCAAGGCCAGGCTGAATTCCACAGGGAAGCTGAGTCTCCAGAGCTAAGGGATGCAGCTTAGTGGGACAGCTTGCCTGGCATGTATATGGTCAAAGGTTTCAAACTCCAGCACAGCAGCAACAACAAAACAAACGAAAGGATCCACGTGCATTGACTACTCTCTACGATACCTTGTGAAGCTAGAAAAGTTTTAAAGAGAAAACTCAGACATAAAAATATCATGACAAGGCTTCCAGACACTGAATTTGTCAATATTTTCTATGGAAGTAAAACCAAAAGTCAAATAAAGCAAAAGTAAATAAGTAACTATGAGTGCAAGAAACAAGACCTAGTGTAGTGAACAGCAAAGGGAAGGATCAAGATACAAGAGCAATTAAGTATCTGATGAGCGGCTACTATTCTGAATAACTAAAGAAATTTAGCACCACAATGAAACCTGAGTGAAATGTGGCCAGAGGTGTTGAACAGGTGTGTTTCTAATTATCCAAACAGCCACTAAGCACATGAATGTGCGCGACAGCACTAACCATCTGGAAAATAAAAAAATCAAAAGCATAATTAGATGTTGTTTAATGCTGATCATGACTGACACCATAAAAAGAGTAGAAAATAAGAAGCGTTAGTGAGGGTGTGGAGAAATTACCCTTGTGCTGTGCACAACTAGAAAATAAATCATAAAGGTGCAAGTGCAGGAGTCTCAGATGCCGGATAATAAGCAGTGCCTCTGACGGAAGGGACCCTGACATCATATGCACTACCATGAGGCAAGTTTCTGACAGAAGCCTGGCACTCTCACTGAAATTAATGCATACCAATACGCTCTGAAAGGACAATGCATGCAGTAAACCTAGAACCCCTATTCAGATCTACCCAATGGACAGCACATTCTCCAGTTGTGTGGAGAGTGGGGACTGACTCTGACATGAACTCTGGTTCCCCCTATTTGACCACTTCCCCTTGGTGGGGAGGCCAGGTGGCACTCAGAGGAAGGCTAAGCAGGCTATCTGGATGAGACCTGATAGGCTGTGACCATATGGTGGGGGAGGAGGTCCCATTCTGTCATAGACTTAGGGGAGGGGAATAGAGTGAAAGAGGGAGGGAGGGGGGAATGAGAAGATCCAAGTGAGGGAATAACAATTGAGATGTAATCTGAATAAATCATTTAAATAAAAAAGGAGAAAGGAATGCAGGACAAATTGTGAAAATTATTTCAAAGAACAGCAAGCTAAACTTTACAGTGACTGTTAAAATTTTGGCTACATGTAATCTGTGCATGTTTCAGCAATACGAGAAAAAATAGGGAATCTACATAAATGTTCTGAATAAAAAACTATTAAAAAGGTCACAGCATTAGGAAGGTGGAAAGCCACTGTTGTAGAATAATAGAGAATATTTCTCCAACTATGGAGCTTTCAGGAGGCTGCCATTTATACTGTATGGGACTTTCTTTTCTTTCTTTCTTTCTTTCTTTCTTTCTTTCTTTCTTTCTTTCTTTCTTTCTTTCTTTCTTTTCCAGACAGGGCTTCTCTGTGTAGCCGTGGATGTCCTGGACACACTTTGTAGACCAGGCTGGCTTTGAACTCAGAGATCCACCTGCCTCTGCCTCCCGAGTGCTGGGACTAAAGGTGCGCGCCACCACGCCCGGCTGGAATAGGACTTTTCAGTGATTTGTGGAAGTAACCCTCACCCATGCTCCCGGAAACCCAATAAACTCTTCGGTTTGTTGAGCTGTGCTCTGATGGAATCATTACTTTGCTCTGTCATTGGTGTCCTAAATAAGGAGAACAGACGTTTGTCTATGTCTGCCAAGGAAGATAGCACAATAATGACAATCCTAACTGATGCCTCAACAAGACATCCAAGGGAACTAAAAAGGTCATTCTGAAATGAAATAGGAAAGAGGAGCTAGATGAAGCATATTACTCTGAAAGATATCAATGCTGCTAAAGCCTAAGTTCTTCAATTATAAATGTCTGGTCATGTGGATAGTGTAAGAATCAGAAATGCCTAACTGCAACAGGAAATCTAACCATTATTGGAATATATGCCTGAGTTTGTTTAATTCCACTTAAATAGGAATAGGAGCAGCATAGTATTACTAGAAAACACACAAGAGATACATTAACTGCTGTGAAGAGATAACAAGAGGCTCCAAAGATATATGATATCATCAATTGTCTTTAAAAGATATGTTTGAGTCTTTGGAACTGACAATGATTTTTTCCCCCCTCCTTAGACAGGGTTTCTCTGTGTGGCCTTGGCTGTCCTGGATTCACTTTGTAGACCAGGCTGGCCTCGAACTCACATCGATCCGTCTGTCTCTGCCTCCCAACAATTAAAACAATGAATTTTTTAAAAAAAGGTGTATAGCATAGCACACATTGTGTTTTATGAACAGTATTATGGTGCCCCTAATTCTACCTGAAATATTATTTTTTTCTAACAGTATCTGGTGGGCAGTGCAAACTCCCAGTCTCCGAGCAGTCTGTCATCAGCACACTCACCCATCACTTCACTCTGATTTTTAAGTACTGACTTTTAATCATAGAAATTGCAAATAAATTTGTTTTTTGCAAAGTACCAACGGAGTCATTGAAAGGACAGTAGCAGTATAACAGCAAAAGGGAAAGATCTGGAGGAGTGGTTCTTGCTGTCTGACAGATGTCACTGCGCTGCCCTTGAAAGCCTAAACCATGCAGTGGAAGGGGCCTTGTTAGTTCAGTAGGCCACAGGTCAGTCTCACAAAACATCCGGGGAAGTCTGTGCGTGTTTGCAGCCCGATCATAGGGGCCCTACAGGGGGCACAGCCGGGGGAAACAGGAGCTCACGGAAACAACCCTGAATAAGAAGGATAACTAAAGGAATATCAGAAGTGTAACGATGGAGCAACCATACAGGAAGGGAAAGTCTAGTGGGAAATCTAGGCCTAGGCAAGATAATTAAATGGTGCTATACGGAGTGTGAGCACCGTTCGGCAGGTATAATGAACCACATGGAGGCTTCTCAGCAAATGAGCGCGACTATAAAAACCCATGCCTTATTAACGCAAGGAACCAGACAGGGTACATTTATAACCGAACCTAAACGGGTGCTGAATAAATGACATATCAAGCATCACATTAAGTGTCTTTAGCAACATTTTCAAAGATTTCTATTAATATTAACTTCACCTCTCAGATGAATTCTCTATTCACCCAGCTGCAATATTTAGGGCAGTATCGCTGCCAATGATGCCTGAGAGCAAGTCACTTCTGAGATAAGGTGTATGCTTTAATTTAATTCATAATTAAACAATGAAAAATGATGCCTAGACACTAAAATGGTTGAAAGATAAGCCAGACACAGGAAATTTTATGTCAGAGAAAACAGGCACTTCAGGAAAACCAAAAAGCACAGCTGAAAAGAAAAAAAAAATGGAACGTCAAAACTGGGATATAACAGTAAGTGTCCGTCAAATGACGAACAGGAACTGGAAACGAGAGCAAGGTGGGGGAGAAGGCTCAGCGGGTAGAGGCTCTCAACGGAGCACTGCAAAAACTTCTTTCATTTACATTTTCTCTTTTTTTGTTTTTTTCGAGACAGGGTTTTTCTGTGTAGCCTTCGCAGTCCTGGACTCACTTTGTAGACCAGGCTGGCCTCGAACTCACAGAGATTCACCTGCCTCTGCTTCCTGAGTGCTGGGACCAAAGGCGTGCGCCATCACGCCCTGCTAGAATTTTAACATATTCACACATACCTTAACTTTCACCCCATGTATTAGAAGGTTGTGTAACCGTCTCAATCACCTAACTTCAGGGCATTTTCAATGTCTCAAAAACAAATCTGTACCCATTAACAGTCTCTCCACCCTCACCCTCTAGAGGAACTGCGGCCATTTTCAGTTATTCCCCTGCCTTTAGCTTTGCTTCCCCTCAATCTACTACATGCTGAGGGACCTTCCTAAAATGTCCTCTCCT
Organism: Acomys minous; assembly: GCF_964271855.1. NCBI lineage: Eukaryota > Metazoa > Chordata > Mammalia > Rodentia > Muridae > Acomys > Acomys minous. The sequence goes on from NC_140490.1 coordinate 6,266,826, forward strand.
CAACAGAGCAGGCCTTTAACACAAGCAGCTTCGGGACAGAGCCATCTTTGAAGCAGCACGCCATTCTGCTGCCTGCCCTGTTCCTCCTACCTTGCAGTTCAGAACTCGCTCTGCTTCTCTTCTATACGCTCTCTTCCTCTCTTGCTCACTAACCATTTCCCTCTCCTTCCACATTCTTGGATCTCTGGTATCCCAGGCTGGCCTGGAGCTCCCTATGCAACCAAGGGTGGCTTTGGCCAGGAAGAGTCTCCTTGCCTCCCAAGTCCTGGGATCACACAGTGTGCACAGCTCCAGTGCATGCAGTACTGAGCTGTACTCCCAGCCTTATACTCCATTTTCTTAAGTAAACTTTTTCCAAGTTCTATACTGGATGTTGATATTGGGTAACGCCACAGCAGATTCACTGCTATCATAAATTAGCTTCAGTTAATTATTTTCCTGTTCATCACACTTTCTTGGCTCAACTGAAAGACCTGTAGTTTGCATTTCCAAATCAAAATGATTACCTGCTATTTTCTGTGCAAGTAACATTCAACAAATTATAAGTGAACAAACAGGAAAGATGGGGTTATCTTTTCAGAAAGGTTTTTAGTTCAAGAATATACAGAAATTCCAAACAAAAGTGCCATACTGCTTATCACATGACGTGTGCATACAAACGAGGGTTGGTGTCACACATGGAGGATCAACGCCCAGGAGAGCTGAGACACACACACCACCCGAGTCATGACAAGGCAATCCACGAAGCAGCACTTGTACCGTGAGGATTTTAAGATGAAATTTGAGAAACAATTGCAGAAAGGACATTTTTCTCACTCCCTCAAGTGACCCATGAAGATGAGGGACACTGAGGTGAACAAAGAAGCCATGCTAATTTTTTATTTAATATTTTTGTTCGGACTCCTTTGTCCTTTATCATTTTCCAACAACTTTTTACTTTTTATCAAACCTTATATAAAACCAGCCACATTTGCTAATATCTTCATCAGTCACCATTTCCTCTCTGCCATGTAATGCTTAAACTGAATCGATCCCTTTGTTAATATGTTTTGTTACAAAGACCTCAAGAAGGATTTAGAAAGCAGGAAGGAAAAGTTCCCCTTAGCCTCAATGGTAAGTAAGAACCGAGACGTATAAGTTTTTAAAGGAAAAAGGAAGAGATAAGAGAGCACGCACATAAGGTAGGCCGAGAATGGTAGAACAAGAAAGAGTTCCCCAGGAGAGAGAGAGAGAGAGAGAGAGAGAGAGAGAGAGAGAGAGAGAGAGAGAGAGAGAGGGAGGGAATTATTCCAGAAAGGATTGTGATATTTTTTAACACAAAACTGTAATGATGAGTTCTTATAATAAAAATAATATTTAATATGTTCTAGTAAACACTATCGGGGATAATTAAATGATTCACTGTGTGAATTCTGCAGGTTCTGAAAGTGATGCTTAGTCCCCAGAAACCCAAGTAGAAGACCACTCAAAGTTACTCTTTCACCCTCCGAGGCACATCATGGCATGTACATACATTCAAAGGGCCACCCCCAAATAATCACATGCATGTTCACAAACACAAACACACACACACACACACACACACACACACACACACACACACACACACACACACAGAGAGAGAGAGAGAGAGAGAGAGAGAGAGAGAGAGAGAGAGAGAGAGAGAGAGAGAGAGAATTTATTTCTTAAGACCAGTTTTGGTTTATTTTTAGTTTTTTTTACAGAACACAAAGTATATTGAATGTGCTATATATAGAGATATCACTGATGATACAACCATTTATGTAGTTAGGGCTGAATAAAGAATCTGGCAATAAAAGTCAATGGAATAAATTTTAATTATTATAATTATTACTGTTGTAATTATGCTATCAGTATCATTAATACCACTGTAATCTCTATTTTTTACTTTAAAGATTACTATTCCTTATGTGCATGGTATGTTTGTACATTCACACATGCAGAGGTCAGAGGACAACTATGGACATTTGGTTATCTCTTATCTTTATGCAGGTTCTGAGAATGGAACTCATGTCATTAGACTTGTATGGTAAATGCCATTATCAACGGAGTTACTTCTTACCCAGACACTTAGCATTTGACTCTTGTGCATTTCCCAGAAGAGGATTTATAGATTATATGAAATTACTAATGGGGACCAGGCTATTGACAGGAGCAGAATGGATAAAGAGAATATAGTCAGAACACAGAAACACCAGGGAGGATGTGTTCTATTAAAAAACCAAACAAACAAAGTTACAGGATTGGAGAAATCAACAACAATAACTTTTTTAAAACCAAAAATACTAATCATTAAAAATACTGTCTAAATGATGTAATTCTGTATATACCTGTGTGTCTGTGTGCAGGTATGTGAAAGTGAGTGCAGGCTGCTCTCAGGGGCCTGGTGAAGGCAATGGAGCCCCGGGAACAGGAATTACAGGTAATGGCGAACAGCTCCATATGGGTGCTGGGAACTGAACTCTGAAAGAGCAGTAAGTACACTTAAGTGAAGAGCCATCTCACCAGCCCTTACATTACAATTGTCAAAGGCAACTTATATCATCTGAAACTCTCACTGAATTAATTTAAGACGAACAGAAATAGGCATCAAGGATTTATCTCCAAAATCTAATGATAAAAAAAAATACAGTACCTGGTATAGCTTCAAGTTTTATTAAATCCTACTTTCACCAGAAGCCTTGAAGGATCAAGATTTCTGCCAAGTGGGCAATACAGCTATCCAGCTCTTTCCTACTGAGGCTTACAGAATGATTCTTCCCACTATTTTTGAACTAGTTTCTTGCTTGTGAAGTTCTCTTTATTTAAGATGTGCCTAAGGCGTGTATTATTTTCCTTAGTATCAGCATTCAGGAGTTAAATGATGTTCTATAAAGAAAAATTTGCTATTTAGTTTATTTTATAGGGTGTTTTGTTTGTTTTACAAGGTGTTCCTATGTGTAGCCCAATCTAGCTCTGAACTGACTATATACATAACCCAGGTTGACCTGGAAGGTGCAGAACTCTTCCTGCCTCAGACTTGTGAGAGCTGGGATGATACAAGTGTCCTGATATGACAGGGCATTTTAGGAAAGGTACATCTGAGCAGATTCAAATGGGAAGAGATGGTGGGCACCATTAAATGCTCTAAAACTCAAAGGACTTTTATTTCTACTACATATTTGTCATAATTTAAAGACTGTTATTTAAAAATCTCAATTTCCTTCATATGCCTAAAATATTTTCTTCAGATAACTTAAGAAAAATTGTGTTAAAATTAAATATTAAAGACTTTACTAAAAATGGTATGTATTGCCCATTTACAAAAACAATAGTTGTGAGCTAAATTACTGAGCACTTGGAAGGGGTTGGACCTTGATGGGAGAACATTTTTTAGTCTGCATCAGGCCCTCAGGCAATAAAACTAAAATTTTGAATACTTAGCATGTGCTGTGTGTCATGACAGTGTTTCATGCATTATCTCACCTCATGAAACATGAACACTAAACATAAGGTTCCCAGTCTTATACTGTTCTTACAAGTGAATGCTCAGAAAGGGAAGAAGAATAGCTAGCAAGCGTGACGGACTTTAGAAAAGTGTCCTGGTAATCTTCACCCTTGATACCGAGTAAGGGGAGGGTGAGTAAAAACATCGTAGGGCCAGACATACGGTGCTCAGGAGCACATACTGCTCTCTCACAGGACAGTGAGGTTTCCAGAACCCATGTCAGGCAGCTCACAACCACCTGTAACTCCAGGTTCTGGGGATCTGACACCTCTGGCCTTTTGGGCACCTGCACTCATTTGCACATAACCCCCCTACACACAATTTTAAAAATTAAAAGTATAAAGAAAAGAAAGGCACCCTGGAAGGCCTAGAGTGTAAGCAGGCTTGGGAAGAGTCACAGGCATATGCTCTAGGAAATCGCAATAGTGCTCTAGGGATCTATCACTTATGGCTATACAATATACAGAAAGATATACTTTATAAAAGATGAATCACCATAAAAAGTCATGACGGCAAACTGAAACTCTGTCGGCAAGGACAGGAGATGAAGAAACCTTTAGAAAAGAGTAATTGGTCTTTGAAGTGAATATGTCTCTAGGAGGCATCTGCCCAGAAATCACACAACATCCAAGGAAGCAGGTAACTAGCAACCAAGGAGCGAGAAAGGAAGCGAGACATCCTTCTCCTTTACTATTTCTAGCACACACTCTACAAAAAAACAAAAACCCCAAGGCAGTAAACATCTGCTCATCAACACCTATCAGCAGCGACATCAAAAACATAAGGCAAAGGTCAAGCCAAAGTTTACTGACGATGATGAACTACGACAGGCCTCTATTAAATTACCCCTTCCTTCAAGGTGTACGTGATCAAAGCAGCAGAAGATATTTTCACTCAGCCACATAACAAGCTATTTGTTGAGATGGAAACATCTGGTCAATATCTTCTAACACTGCCATTTCATGCACAGTTAGCATCAGGGCACATCCCTCCTCTTCTTGCAGGGTGCACAAGGGTGGCACATATGGCCGATCACTTCATTCAGAAAGGATTCAAGGCATCACACACAATTGCCCGTGCTTTCTGGTGTTTTAAGTCTACCTGCGATCGTTTCCATCATCATCGCTGACTGCAGTTCTCCTCTGCTGCAGAAGGCTGTAAATATGACAGAGCACTTAAAGCGCAACAGCATTCCTGAACCCCAGTGAGAAAGCATTTACGACAAGACAATCTACAGAGTGCCGAGGTGTCTTTTATATCAAGAAAACTGATACGTTAAACTATCATTTTGTTTAGCAAATATCAGGTATAGATTAGTGATTCTTATTCTCAAAAATTGTGTGCATAGTATGCATGTGCGAACATGTGTGTGAGAATGTGGAGGCTAGAACTTGGCAGAGTGTCTTCCTCTACTGGTCTTTGAAGGAGAGATAAACATGTTTTTTGTTTAGATTGCAAGTGGGGGGGATGAGAAAAGACTTGTGAGAGAACAAGTGATGTTTATCCCCTTAGAAGTCGAACCGCCATGTGGGATAGATTGGTTGTTAACTAGCTGAAAAACATCCTTGAACAAATTCTGAGAGGAGGTATAAACGTAAGCCAAAAACAAGAGGCGGGCCTTTGGAGACTTGGGGTAGTTTTGGGTGTTCATCACTCAGCTTTGAGATGCTCCTAGAGAGAACTGCTTGAGGGAAGGTTTCGGGGCTTCAGAGCTCCGGGCTCCGACTGAGGCTCCAGGTTCCAGCAGAAGAAATATTGCTGATTATGCCAGGAGAATCGTTCCTCGGAACTGATATCCTTACCATTTCGTTATTGTATTCTTTAATCTCCTTTTCCTATTGTTTAGGTTAGTAGGGTTATAAGTGAGTTACTCTCAGTTAAAACGTTCATAATAAAATATATTTGTTAAGAAAATTGCCCTAAAGCTCTCACTTTTCTTTTTTTTTTTTAAAGGCAGGGTCTCTCGCTGGTCCTGGAGTTTGGCTTTTTAGCTAACATGGCAAGTGAGCCATTGGGATTCACTGGTTTCAAGTCTCCCAATCCCCACTGGGTTACAGATGCATGCTGCCTGGCTTTCATGTGGGTGCTGGGGATCCAAACAAGGGTCCTTATGCTTCCTCAGCAAACACTTTAGCCACTGACCCACCTCCCCAGCAGCAGAAACCAATCCAAACATTTGATGTCAAGCATAGTATATTTATGAGGATATTCTTGAACACAATTCCTGAGTGTAATAAATAACCTAAGAACAGTGTTATAGAAATTTATACTGATTTTAGGGTTGATGAGCTGGCTCAGACTGTAAAGGGGCTTAGGGGTAAGCCTGGTGATCTGAGTGTAATCCCTGGGATCCACATCATGAAAGAGCAAGGTCCTATGAGATGTCCTCTGACCTCCTCAAATAAGGCATGATATATATATATGCTCACACACAGAAACGTGGAAAAAATTTTTAGTTAATTTTAGTAGGGGTGCTCAAAATCTTTTAAGTTGATAAAGAACAATCCTATACTAAAAGGAATCAGGATGCCACAATTTTATCAGTCACATATGCTGAAAATTTTCCACTTGAAATTCATGAATTTGTTGCCATGGAAACAGAGTCCTTTCTTGAACACTTACAGTAGCAGACCTGAACTCATACTGTAGATCTCTCTTTTTTCTTCCCTTCCTTTGGGATTATAGCTTCAAGGGATAACTGGGGTGGGAATGGGGCACATCCAAAGCTTCTGTTTCACATTTCCTTTGACATGCTTCCTCACAGCATGACAGTGTAAGGACAGTTATTTTCTAAAATTTAGGGATTTGTCTCTCTAGCCATTAATAATGGAGAGGATTGGAATGAGCAAATATTTTTGTGACAAGTGTCACTAATGACCACATGACAATACTAATACGAAAAGACTAATTAAGAAAAGAGAATATCAAAATCACAAGGTTGAACTGACAAGGTTGAACTGAAATTTGGCATGTAATGTACATATTCTGTTTGTTCATTTTTTTCACTGATTTAAGTCAGTAATTCAATCTGATGACAGTTATAGAATGTGTTCTAGGGTTAGGCACAGTGTTGTCATAGGAACACACACTGTAAAGTGACTTCTTTATGTCATGGAGTTTCTAATTACCAGACAAAGCAAAGAAGCAAGCAAGCAAACAAACAAAAGCCAGGCACGGTGATGCACTCCTGGTAGGCACAGCACTCAGGAGGCTGAGGCACCAGGACTGCAGGGATTTAAGGTCAGCCGGGCTAACCCAGCCTCGTCTTATCTCACAACATAACCAAAGGGAAGGAACAATGGTTCAGGAGGTGAAGCTGCAGTCAGCTATGCCTGGGGACCTGGAACCCACACAGGAGGAGAAAATTCATTCCTGCAAGTTGTCCTCTGATCTCCACACAGTAGTGCGACATGCAAATAAACACACCCCCTCACACACACAAATGCAAAACAAAACCCAAGCACTATCAATCACAAAAATGGGTTAAACTACCAAGTAGGAAAACACTGCTAAGGTTAATGCAGGAGAAGGATCGAGAAAGCTAAAGTAGACACAAAATATGTAAATATGTAAAAAGAAGAATCAGACAAAGAATGAGTTTAAGGAACTTCCTGAACCCAAAGAAGAGGCAGGGCTCTTCTTTCTTCAAAGTCACACAAGATTTTCACATTGAACTAACTGAACACACAGCTGAATAAAGATGAAAATAAGGGCTGGAGAGATGGCTCAGAGGTTAGGAGCACTGGCTGCTCTTCCAAAAGTCCTGAGTTCAATTCCCAGCAACCATATGGTGGCTTACAACCATCTATAATGAGATCTGGTGCCCTCTTCTGTCATGCAGGCAGAATGCTTTATACATAATAAATAAATCTTAAAAAAAAAAAAAAAAGGATGAAAATAAGCTGGAAAACCCAAGAAAGTTTGTTGGGGTTGGTTTGGAGCTATGTATTCAAATGTTTTAATTGCTGGCCCCCCAAGATCCTTCCTGTCCTACGAGCAAATCCTCATGTATTCAAAATGATGTGTGAACCTTGCCTCCCGAATTATCCCCATTGGCTAATAAAACTGTCTACAGCTTAGGCTGGACAAAAGAGAGGTAGGTAGAGTGAAGGTTCATGGGCATACGGGGTTGCAGAAGGACCATCATGAAGAGCAGAGAGGGAGGAGGAAGAAAGGAGGTCGCCATGGGTTAGCATAACCAGGAGCACTTGGCCAAGAGCAGCTTGTTCTCTGCGGGCTGGCCTGATGCAGCAGAAGCAGCCTAAGTGGAACATGTGCAAGTATTTATGGGGACTTGGGGTGGGAAGCAGACGAGATAGCTTAAGAGAGTTGATATCTGCCGAGCCTTAGTGTTTTAAGGCTTATAAAATCAAACAAGATTCTGTGTCTTTTATTTATAAAATAGTAAGTTAAGGAATAACTGCTGCTGTATTAATAAATAACTTTCATTAATATTAATAGAATAATTAATTCCACTTACAATTGGCACCCAATGTGGGGTACCAATTTGTTGTGGAATTATTAAGACTTAATATTAATAGAATATTTAATTCATTTAACTATGCCTTAATAATTATATGAATCAATATTTACAATTAATAATTCCACAACAAACGTTTTAGCTTATGTGGCCTTGTTGGTATAGTAAGGATATAAATTTTATTCAGACTGTAATAGGATGCCAGGGAATGATTTTAAAGACCGTCAACAGAGGAAGGGAGGACGCTGGTCACATTCCACATCTAGTTCAATGAAAAAGCCTCTGAGCAGCTGGGCGTGGTGGCGCACGCCTTTAATCCCAGCACGCGGGAGGCAGAGGCAGGCGTATTGCTGTGAGTTCAAGGCCAGCTTGGTCTACAAAGCAAGTCCAGGACAGCCAAGGCAACACAGAGAAACTCTGTCTCGAAAAAAACCAAAAAAAAAAAAAAAAAAAAAAAAAAAAAAGAAAGAAAAAGCCTCTGAGCTTGACTCTTAAACTGCTTCTAGATCTCAACCCCTTTTCTTTAATTCCATTGCTACTACTCACCCATGCTATCCTACCTTGTCCACACTGTTACAACCGTTTCCTAATCTCCTTGCTTTCAACTCTAGGTACCTACAGATAAATATCCCTATCCTTTAAAAATGTGAGACCATGGCATTCATCTGCTCAAAACTCCACAGTGCTGCACATTCAGCAAGAGGCAAGATCCACGGAAGCCTATGGGGCTCTTCCAGAACTCTCCATCACTGTGACTGCCACTTATCTCAACTCTTCCTCCTAATCATCATCATCATCATTATCATCCCACCACTATCATCATCATCATCATCATCATCATCATCACCATCTCCACCCATGCTGAACAGAAAGGATCCTAAAGCTTGTCAAGTATGGATACTGTGCACGTCTCCACTTACTCTTTAACCTCTTTATTCAGGTCACATCTTCTGAACATTTATGCTGAAAATGTCCCTTTAAAGTCAAAATTCCCATGCTTTCCTTTCTACTTCTTGCTCCCATTCCCGTCAGTGAAGTGTGACTGCTGGAGAATCACAAGGCCAGGAGGTCTGGCTGTCCTGAGAGTGGCCATCAGTCCAGCTCTGAGGGACAAACACTCAGCTACACACACAGACGCGCACTCACGCAGACGTACAAGTAAAAACGAATGAATGAATGATGTTTTGGAATTTAATTGGTGCGCATCGTGTCTAGCATCACTGCAAAGGTGTGGAAGTCAGAGGGCGACTTGTAAAGTCTGCTGCCGCCTTCCATCTTGCTGGCCCTCTTGTCACCTTCTAAGCCACTTACGTTTACAACCATTATATGATCTTTTTCCCTGACAGAAGAGGAGATTCATGAAATCAGAAACTTGTTTTTGTTAACTAATGTATCTTAGGCTTCCAGCACAAAGAAAATGATCGCTATGTGAGGAACAATATTGTTTGAGACGTCAAAAATTAGAAATTTTAATTGTGTTAAACAAATTTTACTTTGGTAATATCTATCACTGCTGCTAAAATGGGATTTTATTACATGAGAATGAAATATTATGATAAATGACAGGTGTATATTACTGAACTTTGCATGGTACCACTGTCGTTTACTAACAGCATGCTGAGACCTATGGAATTCTCTATTCTAAGGTAAGGAAAATATGTTAAAAGGGTAAAAGCAGAATGTCACAATCACTGAGAAAAACAGAAAAACTAAAGCCAAAAATGATATGGATAATGGATAATAAAAAAATAACTCATGATAAGCCCTGTGAAATACTCTGTTTATTAAAATATATATTTAAATTTATGTACATGTGTGCATCACAGACATGCAGTGTCTGTGAAGGCCAGAAGAGGGCAGCAGATGCCCCAAAACTGGAATTATAGAAAGTTTTGAGGGGTCATGTGTGTGCAGGAAACTGGACCTAGGTCATCTTCAAGAGAAGGAGCTGCCTTTAGGCTCTGAGCCATCCCTCTGCCCCCACTATGAAAGATTTTAATAGAAAACAATTTGTTTCCCTCCCTCCCCCTCACCTGGCAGGTTCTATTGTAGCCCTTGACCTTGAGATTCTTTTGCCTCCATCCTTACTCCGCGCCCCCCCCCCCTTTCTGGAATTGAAAGGGAAGTCTATTACCACACTTGCTTTCATATTTACACAAGTGACTAGAATCATTTATGTATGAAATAAAATTATAGTCAAGATTAACGTCATCTAGTAAAATGCTGATCTATATTGTCACTCAATGACTAGATAGTAAGTACATGTGGTTTAGTACACTATTGTATTTCTGTGCATGACTGAAATTTCTTGCAATAAAAGGTCAGAGAAGATGAATGAAGGATGAAAATCTTGATGTAAGACAAAAAGTCAAAAATTTATCCCCAAACATTATTATTTAAAAAATATTGCTGTCCAGATGGGCATGGTGGTTTATGCCTTTAATCCCAGCACTTGGGAGGCAGAGGCAGGCAAATATCTGTGAGTTTGAGGCAAGCCTGGTCTACAAAGACAGCCCAGGACAGCCAGGGTACACAGGGAAACCCTGTCTTGGAAAAAAAAAAATTGCCTGTGTGTGGCAATACATTTAATCCTAGCACTCAGGAGACAGAGGCAGGCACATCTTCGTGAGTTTGAGGCCAACCTGGTCTACAAAATAATATTCAGTCAAGGCTACAAACTGAGAGGCTGCCTTTCAAAAAGTTATTTCACCCTCCAAAGACAACCTATAAATTACAATGTGACTCAAGGAAAACATCAGTATAACTCTCATTTCCTGGAAGCCTTGCTTTATTAAAAAACAAACAAACAAACAAAAAACCCAACAACAAATTCTGAAAAGGCCGAGTAATGAGGGTAGAGAAGGAGATTTTACTACTAGGCATTACAATACATTGTTTACAACTGTAACCGAAACAATTTCCCCCATCATATTTTTACCAAAAATGTAAAATGAAATAAAACAGGGAAAAAAAAAAAAAAGAACAAACCCAGAAAAGAGGTAAATTCAGCTACTTATTTCAGATAGGAATAGACTATCTAACTGTGCCATGAACATAAAATACTATAAGAAAAGCGTTTGTAGGGATGTGTGTGTGTACATCTGCAGCACCAAACCATTCGTTAAAGGAAGAAAATGATATGGAACTAGTTGTCATAGGATGGCAGCTATCGGTGGAGAAAATCCACAAATATAGACAGTTGTACATATATTCTCAATGCATACAAAATGCAAAAACGTGAAACGCCCAGAGGGCTGGGGACAGGGAGCAAGTATGCAGCATTTATAAGGCAGAAAAGCTATATTCACTGGTTCGATTCTCCATTGAGCGTGCTACTGTTAAAGCGAGAGTAAAAATGAGGATGCCATGGTCTTTCAAGAAATTCCCAGTGAGCACTCTCAAAGGCGCTATGGAGACGTTTATGCTGTACCACTCCAAATGGTGACTGTATTTTGAGCTGGGTTGTCCTCAGATACAAACAGGAAGTACTGTATTGCAGAGTGCTGAATGGAAGGCTATGTGAATCAAAAACTAGTCATCAAAGCAGACTCCACATCTCTGCAGAGCTCACGCGGTAGTCTGCCCCGATGCACCACTGTCTGCAGAGCTCACGTGGTAGTCTGCCCTATGCACCACTGTCTGCAGAGCTCACGCGGTAGTCTGCCCCTATGTACCACTGTGAAACAGTTTGTTTGTTTGGTTTGGTTTGGTTTGGTTTTTTGAGACAAGGTTTCTCTGTGTAACCCTGGCTGTCCTAGACCCACTTTGTAGACCAGGCCGGCCTCAAACTCACAGACATCCACCTGCCTCTGCCTCCTGAGTGCTGGGATTAATCATGTGTGCCACAGCACCTGACAAAACAGTTAAAATTTAAAAACAGGAAACAGTAGGACACTGTTACAGTAAGCACGCATTCTTACCTGTAAAGGAATAAGTATGAATAAAATATTGAGGAGTTTACAGTTTAAGGAAGAAGGGGATATGAAACAAAAACATCAAGAGCACTGCAAGAGGCTGAGACAAAAGATCTGAAAACAGTAAATAGTTCTGGGAATGACGGAAGGTCAGAGAAAATGACACATGTGCTGATTCTGGAAGAAGAAAGATTTCCCCCAGGTTGCAAACAAGAAAAGCAAACTAAGGTGGATTCCGTGCAAAGAGCTTTCCAGGTCGCAGCGTACATAGGAAATTAGCAAACATGGGGTCCTCAGGAGCAAATTTTGTGAAGGACTGGTGTGTTACACTGAGAAGCAGGGTGAGATTAGGCAGCTAAACAACCAGTCTGTATTTCAGAAAGATAATTTACAACAATGTACAGAAACCCAAACCGACGTGGGGAGATAACGCTGCCGGTCTCTGAGATTTGCAGTACTTGGATGCAAGCTGGGCCTGGACTGTCTTAAGACATTAGTGTAGAAAGAAGACTTAAAAGATGAAAGCAGTGTCTTCATGAAGAAAAGAGGGTGGGGAACATTCAGGTAAGGAGGCTTGAGGGTGGGTGTTCCTAGAGTCAGGGCTCCTCCATTGTAAAGTAAGCAAACTCCATGAGCATAGCTTCTGCCTGGACTCACCTTCAAGGTGCCCCTGGTGACGGCAGAGCCAAGCTGACCCAGTGGGATAGATGCTGAAGTTGTGCCCAAACTAAAAAAACATCCATTGTCTTTGACCCAGGAGGCTTTTGCTTCTGTCAGCACTAAGTGAGACTTCCAGGCTTATTTGTCAGCTTGCAAAATGCAAGGAGAAATCCAAGTGACTTCACTTAGTGAGAGTCAAAGACAAGGCAGGACACAGGAAGAACACTGCCAGGCTGGTTGGTATTACAGGAGAGAGAAAGGATCCCAACCCCAATGGGGCCCAGGAAGGCAGGAAATAGAAGCAATGGAGGTAGGGAAAGAGAAGACTGAGTATAGTTGTAATGTCCCCGACTGCATGACTGATGGACGCTTCTGTAATGGGGACATTACAGTAATGGGGAAAGATAGTAAGAACAAGGAAGCAGACACCGTGAAAACCTAGAGAAAGGTGAGCTGAGTTCAAATGCACAGAGTTATAAGGATATATTCATGCAGACACAGTACCAGAAAACTGGAAGGAGTTTGTAGACCAAAAGTGAGAGGGAAAACAACCCCAACAACCCATTGATGGCCTGTCAGGAGAATGCAGGGCAACTCAATCTCCGCGATGCTGAGATGCTATTTGCATTTTCTCAATGTGGCTGCTGCAGCTTTTATAGGACAAATTCATGCTGGTGCTTAAGAAAGAACAAGGGCGGCAGAATCAAGACCTACTACTTAGTAACTCATTCAGTTCTTCACAGCCAGGTACTTCCATTAAAACATTTTGCAGGAGGCAGTAAAATGCATAGGGGTTTGTTAAATATTGACCCTCAAATGCACATCCAAAGTTGAAAACGGGCAGTGAGAGTGAAGGACCATAGCTTCCCAAGGAAAACTGAGTTCTCACACAGGCTGCTCACGAGGCTGAGTCCCCACACAGGTGGCTGCTTTTAGCTGCTCACGAGGCTGAGTCCCCACACAGGTGGCTGCTTTCTCATGGAAAAGTATTTCTATCTGAAATAATGACTGGCAGACAAATGATCGTAATTCAGATGCAGACATTTGGCAGACATTTTCTTGGAAGAGAAAAAAGTAAGCCTTTCACTCAAAAAAATACTGTCAAGGTTTATTGCTAATAATAAAATTTGAGTTTTCACTTGAAAATTATATTCATGTAAAAGCCACATCTGCCACAATCAGATTCTCAATACTTAAAACTATTTTCTTGAGATGGGTAGTGGTACTGAAAAATGAGATATTTTACAGAATTACCAAGGTATCTATAATATAATGAATAGAGAATTTACATATGACCAATGTACTATGGGAAGAAAAAAAAATCACATTCATGTAAAATCTAACTATATACATCAGATCAAACATCTACATAAATTTAACAGCTTTTGTGAGATACAGTTTACAAACTCATTTAAAATGAACAATACAATAGTGCTTGAAATAGCCAGAGTCGTGCAATTTTAGATATTATAACATGAAAAAAAACCAAAGAACCTTAAGCCCTCAGTTCTTAATTACTTAGCTCCAAAAAATATACAAGACCAAGGAAAATACATACTTTCTGTCCCTAAAAATATGACTCTTTGTGATCTCAAAAATAACTAAGTGTAGAATGTATACTTTATGACTGGCTTTTATGATTTCACCTAGTTTCAAAATTCTTTGACATAGCATTGATCAGTTTTTCCTCTGTTAAGGATATGAATACTCCAAACTTTGTCATTTAATACTTGATGGACAAATGGGTTGGTTCCATCATTATCTTATTACAAATGGTCTTGCTATAAAAATGTGTGCAGGCAGAAGGAGAAATAGGCACAAAGTCCCACTATTAACCAAAAAGCTGTTTGCAAATGACACATGCTAAGAGAGGCAAAATTGGTTTTCTCTAATAAAGTGCCACTGGGTATAATCAACTAAACTCCAGTGCTGGCCTCATGCCTAGTAGTCCACCAACACAAGATGGACTCCATATTTTCTGCATGTGTGTGTGTTGTTGTTTGGTAGTTGTTGTTGCTTAGGGTGAGGCTTTTGTTTTAAGAAAGACAAAGAATATAAATTTAGGTGATTAGGGAAAGAGGAGTACCTGGAAGGAGAAAAACTATGGTCAAAATATATTATATGAAAATTTAAAAAACTAAATTATGTACATTTTTTGAACTTCTCAGTCTGAAGTACATTCATAGTAGACTGCTAGATAACTTGGCAACTCTATATTCAAACACTCAAGCACTGAGAAGGTGGTTTCCAGAGAAGCTACACCCTGTAACAAACATTCTCACCAGCAGTGCCTGTGTGCATTCATTTCTGCATAAGCTTTTCAAAATCGCTGTCCTTCTGACAACAGCCATCCTAAACAGATACACAAAGCTATCTTATCTTGGCTGATTTCAATTCCCTTGATAGCTAGTGATGTTACCCATCCTTCCATGAGCTTACTGCCAGCTTCTTAAAAAGGAAAATCTTTCCAGAGCATTTGCATGGTTTTAAATTGAATTGTCTTTTCATTGAGTCCTAATAATTCTCTATATAATCGAGATAAAATATAAAATAGATAGGAGAGAAAACAATTAAAATTTAAGTTGTTGTTGTTGCTGTTGTTGTGTGTGTGTGTGTGTGTCTGTGTGTTTTCCTGGCATTACTAGGTAAATTCTTTAGCACATAGCTACAACTCAAATACTAGATGGAGGCAATTCTTTCAAGTACAAAACTACATTTTTTCTTTTCCTTTCTTTCTTTCTTTCTTTTTTTTTTTGTAGTTATACAAAGTATCATTTTGCCAAACTCAAGCTATTCCAAATCTGAGAGTTAAGTCTTTCGTCTACTTTGAGTTAATTGCACACATGACTTCAGGATCCAATCTCACAGACAGTTGTCCCAGGGCCTTTAGCTGAAAGGGCTATCTTCCTCCCCCATGGTACCTGATATGGTTACAGTACAACATGTCTCCCACAGGCTCCTGAGCTTCAGCTCTATCCTCAGCCGGTGGTACTGCGTGGGGACACTGTGGACCCTTTCTTACATAGAACTGGGACAGAAAAAGGCAGGCCACCCCGAGTCTTTGAGGGAGGAGTGACCCTGGCACAGCTCCCTGTCGCACCCAAACTAGAAGTGTTAGCCACAGGTCCACACCACCCCAGAGCAAGCTGCTGCACAGTGCCTGGCCTGTCATGATGGACTGACTTACACGGAACGGCAAGCTCTTAGTCCTTTGTTTCTGGCATGAACTTTGTCAAAACGACAAGAACAGTAAATAATATAAACCTTATGTCACAAGTCAGTTTGCCATAAGAAGGACAACTTCTGAACTTGTCAGAGTGTCTACCATGCCAATAGCAGGATGTATTTACTAGTATTGTTTGATAAGCTGGGAGTGGGAGTCTTACGAGTTTTTTTTAAATGTATCACAACCCTTGGTATCCACATAAATTTTAGGAGCAATATGTCAAGCTATTCTAAGAAGTCAGTTGGGATTCTGACAGAAAGATGATTTGGGACAATTGCCATCATAAAAAATTTAAATCTTTTAAAACATGAGCAAGTAATATATTTCCATTTAAGTTGATCTAATTTCTTTCAGTAATGTTCAGTTTTATAGCACATAAATTTTGCAGTTCTTCTGGTAAATTTATTAGTAAGTACTTTCTTTCTTTTGAGACTAGTTTAATGGAGTTTTCTCACAATTTCATACTTTTTCTTTTAACTGATACTACCATACATCCAATTGACTCTTGTATTCTTGGTGATAAACCTGACAATTAGATTAATTCATTTATTCATTCTAGAATCTTTCAGTAGAACAAAAGTTTTATTAGCAAACAAAGGTTTCAGCACTCTATATACTTTTGTTTATGCAGTTAAAGTGTATGGTTAGAAGACCTTAGGTAGATGCATAATTGCCCAACCATCACCACAATCGGTTTTAAGGACTTTCTCACTAAGAGAAAGCCTGTGAGCAGTATCTGTTCCTCCTCCGTTTTCCCACCACTCCTAGTGCCAAGCTGATGTTCCCAACATGTAAACATAACACATGGTACATGTTCATCTGCAAATTCCGAAGTTGTAATAGTGCATATTTTTAAGGGGCTTCATTTTGAATGTACTTTAAAAACATGTATAACTTAAAAACAAACAAAGAAACAGGATAAAAAATAAGATTATAATCATTTACTATTTATTAGTATTGGTAAAACTATCCTAAGGCCAGTAATTTAATATAAATTTCATAAGACTATGTTGAAGTCCATCTATTTTTCAATTACACATATTCCAAATGCACCTCCAATCATAATTTATAGGGACAATTGTATATTAAAGAAATTGTGGAAACATGCCCCTGATTACAAAGTTAAAGGGTGTTGTTTGTTAAAATTTTGGGATTTTGGAACTCAAAATATGAAATTGCTAAATACTTAACAAGATGACACTTTGGTCAAAATTAAAACTACCTCAGCTGGTTCTGGTTTCCTAAGAAATAATAGTTGCTGCCTGGGAAACTAACCAAGAAACTTAACATACTACAGTATAGTTTGGTTGAGAGAGGTTCAGTTACTTATAAAAGTTGATATATTCTATGATTAAGTTTTTGACTTGAGTTCTAACACAGCATTTAGTGTTACATAAACATAAATTTCAAATCAGGGTAAACAGAAGTGGGGAAAGAGATATTCCTATTGTCCTAATCTTAGTGGGAAGTAACTATAATATTACTATTGATTATAGACACCAATTATAGGGTAGTGGGCTCTCCTCTATTTCCAGGTGTGCAGGGAAATTTTATGACGATTAGACAGCAAAGTTAGTCAAATGCTTTTAATGAGACTATTATGGTGTACACATGACTTAGCCAAGTTCAGATCAAAAGTAAATCTACTATCTATTGTGTCATTTTGACAAAAAGAAAGAGCCTCACAATCCATGAGTCTCAGCAAGTAAAAACAGACACTTGCTTATCAGCAGCAAACTGTGAAAATGCATACCTGATATTTATCAGGCAGCTCACTCAGTTTAACTATCAGTTAAAATCAGGACTGCAATTTATGCCCAAACAAAGCACGTGCAGCTCACATAGTCACCCTGCAAGGCCCTTCCAGTCTTCCAGTGCTTGGGAGCACCGAAGAGCTTATCAACAGAATACCCGAGGAATATTTTGAGCAGAAAACCCAGCATCAAAGAGCATAGAAAAGCAAAAACATGGCACAAAAACAGAATACCCCAAACCATTTCTTGACTATATCCCAAACTCGCAGGCAGAGCTCATCACGGGGGTTTTTGAGCACAGAAGTAAAACAATTGAAATTTTCTGTTGCTCTGAGTATTTGTAAATCATTGCAAAACCCCACTCTGCATAGCAGATCTACAACATTAATGAGTAACTGAACTCACAAAATGAGAAGAAACTTCAGATATACACATATTACAAACACACACACACACACACACACACACACACACACACACACAACTTTTGATAAAATTCTGAGATTCATTAGCATTTCAGAGGAGGAAAAGAAAACAACCTGTACTTTCAGTGGATTATAGGGGTCCTAAAGTCCTTCCCAAGCGAGTCTATGAACTACGGTTTGAAATTGCCAGCTTGGGCTAGGTTATACCTCAGTGCTATAGTTAACATGAGTGGTACAGTTAACAGAGTTAGTTAACATGTAGGAGCCATGAATTCATATATCCCCACCCATAACAACCAAACACTCAGAAACAGAAACATGACGATGAGATGTCAAGTCTGAAGGGAGACGGGAAGGGAAAGAACCTCCTCACAGGCAGGTGGTTTTCCTCTGGAATGCTCAAAGTGTGGCGGAACGACACTAGAGCGATGTGCATATAGCGTATAGGGTGTAGATATAGTAACTGTCACTGAATTGTATAATTCATAATCATGTATTTCATGTACAAGGAATTTTATATAAATTAAACAATAAATATGAGAAAACCAAGGTTGCTTTTATACATTCTATCTAGAAGAGTCTACAGAGAGTATACAACAAGCTTTGTCTGAGCAGATTTTCAGCACTGACAGTCAGACTGGCTGTTGGAAATACAAAGGAAAAGTGTTCTGAAACAACAAAAGTCAATAAACTGGAGCAAGGGATAAAAGAATGTTGACGAAGTGTTGTTAGAAACCGTCATCCAGGTGTAATTTTTACATGACTCCTGGGGAGAGGAAGGAGAGGATCACAAATTCCACCTGCGGAAGGAACTCCAGCGACACAACAATTCACGGGAAAAGTTGGCACTTGCCTCTGCCTCCGAGTGCTAGAATTAAAGATGCGCACCACCACACCCAGCTCTCAATGACTACTCATGAAGAGAAACTGACAACTTGTCTCCCATGAGGGGAATAGAAATCTGAGGGGGAATAAGTTATCATTGTAAATTCTGAAGAAAATAAGGAAGGAGGCTGATGGCAAGGCTTTCATGATTCTTAAAGGCGTATGTGACAAAGGCTTGGTCCCAAGCTTGTGGCACTCCTTTGAGGTAGCTGGACCTTTAAGATGAAGGGTCACTGGAGAGCTTAACAGAAGGGTGGACCCACCTCACTCTCTAAGCATCCCAGTCTCTCCTCTTTGCTTTCTCTTTGTAAGTTCAAACCATGAGACACAGCGAGGCCAGACCACAAACAGAAACTTGCAAAACCAGGGTATGGCCTTCTCCTTCTTTTGAAGATCTCAGGCATCTCATAACCTCCAGAAAAGAAGGGTGGAGGCTGTTTCAGAATGGAAGCGTTCACCTGTTCCTGTGCTAAGCAATATGACGGTATGCGAGGCAGCTACAGGATTTAAACAGCTTCCCATCCCCTATCACAGGAAAATGCATGGAGAGGTTTCTATCACACGAGCATATTCCTCACAAGGGAATCCATGGTTTTGTATAAAAGTACATCTATATTTTCAAAATCTATTTCTGACAACAGACCTTGAAGTAAATGAACTGTAGTTTTGAACTAGGCATAGACCATTTTAAGTAAGGTGTTTTCATATTATAGCATTAAAAGCCTGTATTAATGCACAAATAAGAACTTTCCCATAAGTGTTCCACAATCACATCATGAGTAACTTGAAATAAGAACATAAGAACATGAAGTAATTACAGAGCAGGAATGAAGACATCCTGTAATCTTATACCCACTGTGAGATAAATACAGAATTTGTTTTTGAACTTTTTGGTTATAAATACATTGTAAATTAACTCCAATATTTCATCTTGCCTTATAATGTTAAATATTGAGGAAAAGTCCTACAACAATTTCTCTGGAATATTACTATATATTACATATATGGAATATAACATATATTATTATAATGGGTATTTCATTGTCAACTTGAGCAAATCTAGAATAATGTTGAACTCTCTGTTCCTGTGGTGGACCATCTTGATTTCACTAACTGATGTGGGAAGGACCACTTGGTATAGGCATCACCATTTCCTGGTCTTTATTTTTTTGTTTGTTTGTTTTGTTTGTTTTATTTCTTTTTTGAGACAGGGATTTTTCAGTGTAGCCGTGGCTGTCCTTGAACTCACAGAGATCCACCTGCCTCTGCCTCCCAGAGGCTTGGGATTATAGGTGTGCCCTATGGCGCCTGGCATTTACTGGTCTCTTTAGTCAAGAAAGAAAGCAGAGCCATCCTGTGAGTTCAAGGCCAGCCTGGTCAATAATAAGTGAGTCCAGGACAGCCAAGGCCACACCCCTGTCAGGGTGGGGTGGGGGGGTGGGAAAGCAAGCACGCACTCAGGAGCTTGTGCTCATCACTGTGTACTGGTTGTGGACTTGGTGTGAGTAGCAGCTTCAAGCTCCTGCCGTCTCACTTCTCTGCCATGAGGGACAGTACACGGAACGTGGAGTTGGAATAAACCTTCCCCCCTGAAGTTGTTTTCATCACAGCAACAGAAAAGGAACTAAGACAAATAAAGTTGATGCTTTTGCACAAATAATTATTTTTTATCAAAATCATCGCAAAGCTTGAATTAAAGAGTTTCACTGTGAGACTTCCCTTGTCTGCCCATCACTCTTTCAGTTTAACGTGCCAGGAGGCTAAGAGTACCCATGAGTCAAGATCAGAAACATGCAAATGTGATAGAGAATATTTATTTTACAGGTCTATGCCAAATGACAGTCAATACCTTACTTTCTAGGTATTTTATCTATGTAAAGTAGAAAGCATAGAATGAAAGGCAGATTTACAAATAAAAGTTCAAAACTGCAGTGTCAAGTCAGAAAACATGAGGGGTCTACTGTTTATGCTATTTGTAAGTGATGAGGTTAAGGCAGCCACACTGTGTCTGTCATTAACTCATATTTCTATCCGCGCCGACAGAAGAATGTATCAATTCTATATCAGAGACAAAGACAATTCATTATTCATGGCACAACCAGAACCAAATGCAGTTATCTTTGCAGGTAGTTCTCTGAGCTCACAGTCCAACAAGGCAACGCAACAATAGATTTATGTTCCCCACATACTCTGTAGACCACATCACTAGGGGTGGATCCCCAAACCAAGGAACTCTACCTTCTGTGCTACTCTGCTACTCTGCGCTACTCCAAAGATAAAGATGACGCATTACTACTCCAGCCTGTAAGTGAATCTTCTCAGGGAGGCAGCGCTGGTGTTTGCACTACCCTGCACATCTCCAGGTAAGGATATGCTACAGACATTACTAACTTGGGATTTCTCCTTATACAAATCCAAGCATTGTAAATGCCATGTATTTTTTTTTTTTTTTTAGTTTTGTTTATTTTTTAAGACTACGTAGACTTAGCTGGCCTTGAACTTACCATAATGAACAGGATGGCCTTACCTGCCTCTGCCTCTGCCTCTGCCTCCCAGGTGTTTAGACTAAAGGCCTGTGCCACCACTGTTAACAAACACAACCCATACGGATTTCAAATTTACCCACTTTCTACAGCCACCTCTTCGGCATGCTGTACCCGCATGCGCCACCACAACCATCTGTAAATGGCTTTGTCTAGAGGATGCAGACTGCAGGGGAACATGAAAAAATCTACTAACTGATTACCCACAGTCAATTTTCCACTTGCAAATTGGAATAAGAGTCACACGGAAATATTATATGGCGCAGATGTAATGTGCCTGAACGTTCTCTAGCATAGAAAACAATGACTGAAACTTCGTCAGTCGAACAGGGTTATTCGAGATGTATTGATTAGAAATGGTGTCGGCTCACCTGATGCAAGATTACATCCTAGCTAACAGTTGTCTTATAGGATAACCTAGTCATGCCTACTGTACAAACCGGGTGAAGACCCTTCCCATGATTCCGATGAAGTATTTTTATAGTTACTTTCAAGCTCTACAGTGGGACCAGAGAGATGGTGCAGCAGTTAAAAGTTATTTTCTGCTCCAGGACATAAATTAGGTCACTAGCACCAAGGTAGGGCAGCTCAAAAACACCTGGAACCCCTACTTAACAAGAAATACACTTTGTAAATTAATTCATTTTATTGTATATGCATGCATGGTTTGCCCAAGTGTATGTCTGTGCACATGGAGGTCTGGTGTTCAAGGAGGCCCTTGGAGACCATTAGGATTCACCATCTGGATGCTGATAACTGAACCTGGGTACCCTTAAACACCAAGCCATCTCTCCAGCCTTTAACAACAAATTTGAATTTTAGTATAGGTAAAATTAAAAAAGAATAGGGTTACAAACTCAAGTGTTAGGGTATTGCCTAGTGTACAAAAGAGCACTACTAAATATATAAATAATGACTGAAAGATGCCGGGGGCTGGGGGTGGGGTGGGGTGGAGACCAATTGCCCCACTGCCAAGTGAACACAGAGAATGGATATACACTAAATTAGAATTTTAAAAATGTGATGGTCCCAGTAAGGAATGATAGCAAAGCTGGATACGTTTCAATCCCTCCGAGGGCAGTCTGGGTTTCTGTCCTCTGGCTGTGGGCCTACGCTCTGACAACCAAGTCACCTCTCCAACATCAGTAGGCACTTCTCTATAATTTCCCTAAACTCTTAAGAGTAAATCTCCTCATTTGTGTGATGCAGTCTACATTTCCAGAACTATGCCGACCATTAAGGAAGAAAAAAGGCATCTGAATCAAACACAATGCCAAAGGAGCTTTTAACAAAACAAAATTAAATCTTAGGCTATGTATACTATGCCAATTCATGATTGCATAGTTGGGTATGTATGTTCTATATTATCTAATATGGCTTTCTTTTGTCCCTTTAGACAACTTCATTAATCTTCAGGTATTGGAGAAGCTTTAAAAAATCAAATGGTACATTTGCTCTTAACAGTTCTTAGAAGTGACCTAATGAGAAAGCAAATGCTTTTAATAACAGGTGGTTTATATAATAAAAACACAGTTAATCACATCTGGCACAGCAAGACATGGTTAAACTCCCAGCAAGCAGGAGGATGAGGTAAGAGGTTCCTGTGATAGAGGCTAGCCTGGGCTCCTTAGGGATCCTGCTTCAAAACAACAATTACAGCAACAATAACAATGACAACTAAGAAGCTAAGTTTGAACCCTTCGGCTTATAACAATATATACGCCATCTAAGCTGAGTAAGTACCAAACACTAATAGGTATATAAAAGGCTAAAACAGAAAATCAACTGACCAAACCCAGTACTCATCTGCTTGGACTTAATGCACCATAATATTTATGGCTCCAGGAACAGTAACAACAAATACTAAGCAGGAGGAACAACACAAGATACCTTCATTTGAGAGTTAGTTGATTTTTCTGTTTGGGTTCAACGCTTTCATGACATGGTGGTGGGGGAGATAATTACAAATGGAGATGCCATGAGATTTTAGAACTATGAAAACCCTTGGGAATCAAACAAAAATAGCCATGTAACAGGAATAAAGATCATTTAGTTGCTCTGGGGAAATTTTTGGTAAATTTTCTGGATCATAATCGCGAGCTTTTGTGATGTCTCTTTCTGTCTTCCATGATGTTAAAAAGGGTTTTAATAAGATGTACCAATACACAAATTCATTAAAGTAACCAGGAAGGGTTTGAAGTTACCACAGTTTTCTCTGAGTACTATTACTATAAAGAATGCATTCATACAGTCTCTGTTTTAGCATCCAATCTAAAACTTCATATACAATTACCAAAGAACATAAGGGTGAAGGAAATGCTAGATGTTTCCACAGCTAACTACCCTTCAACAGTTTATCCATTTATCTGCCTACCTACTTATCTGTCCATATATAGATAAGGCTTGGTTCTGAGGCTGGCCTGGGACTTGCTATGCATTAGAGGACACTGACCCTGCTACTTCCACTTCTGCAATACTGAGATCACACACTAGGGAGATAGAATCTATAATTTGAAAAGACAAAAACAAAAAACTATCAACAAAGAATATTCCAAATCAAATAACTTCATTATTACATTGCAAAAAAAAAAAAGTTTAAAGAAAAAATTTAAAATGTCCAGAAGCTGCTCCAAATATTAGAAAGGGGAATACATTAACCCATTTTATAAAGCCAGTATTAATATGCTACCAGAATCAGATAAGAAAGAAATTCACAAGAAAGAGAAAAAATAGACTATATATAAATCCTCAACATATTAACAAAATAAATTCAGCAATACATGAAAATAATTAAGGCATGCTGCAAGGGAATTTATTCCAGGAATGCAAAGTTGGCTCAAGATCTGAAAATCAGGGGCTGGAAGGACGGTTCAGCCGTCAGGAGCACTGGCCGCTCTTTCAGAAGAGCAGTTAAATTCTAAATGGCCACATGGTGGTTCACAATCTTCTGCAATTCTAGTTTGAAGGGACCTGACTCTCCTGCTTTTGGCTTCCCCAGGGACCAGGAACACAGGTGGTGCACAGACACACATGCAAGCAAAACATCCATTCACATAGAATAATAAAGGAGAGAACTGAAACTCAATACAATAAGCTGCATCAAAAGAACCTACACATACATACACACACACACACACACACACACACACACACACACACACACACACACACACACAAAATTAGATATAGAAAAAAAACCTCTGGTAAAATCTAAAACTGCTTCAGAATAAAAACACTCCAAATACTAGGAACAGAAGGGAATTTACTTAATCTGACTAACACATTTATAAAATCCAGAATCATTATCATACTTAATAGTGCTTTTATAAAGAACAAGATAAGAGTAACTGTGGATCCCACTTTTAGTCAGCATTATACTAGTGTAAATGCCAGGGCAATTAAGAAAAAAATACATTAAAAGTTTTCCATAATGAAAAGGGGAAAACAAATTTGAGTCACAGATGACATGGTTTTGTATATAGTAACATGTAAAGAAAACACTAAAAATAATTCAGAAAATCTGTAAACTACAGATCAATGATTTTTAAAAAATACAGCCAAATCTCAATTAAGTAAAAACGAACGATCCGAACATTAAAATCAGATACAAAGCCAGGTACAGTGGGACATGCCGAAATCCCAGAACCTGGGAAGCTGAGGTAGGAAATAGAGCTTAAGTCCAGTCTTGCTTATATATTCAATTAAAGGTCAACCAAGAGAATATGAGAGAGACCCTGGGTAAACAGCAGGAACAGCAGCAGCAGCAACAACAATGACAACAACACCAACAACAACACTACACACAACACAGGGGGTGGTAGAGGAAAAATAAACAAACAGAAAGCAAAACAACAAAAAATTTTAAAGGAAATAAAATAAAACAGAGTAAAGAAAGAAGGCATTCTGTTTACAACAGCTCCAATATGAAAATATTTAGAATAGTTCTCTTTAAAGTACAAGATATACTCTATACATCACAAAATATTATTGATATAAATTCAAGCTTGTGTAAAAATGGAGAAATATCCTACATGCACAGTTCAGAAGACTGTTAAAATCAAACTATTTGAAGCTGGGTGTTATGGTGCATTTACTTGCAATTCCTGGAATTCCAGATACAGAACCTCTAGGACTCAGAATCTTTAACTAAGGATAAAGAGATTCCCTCTCAAAAAACGAAAAACAAAAAACAACAAAACCCAAACATGGGATGGAGAGATGGCTCAGGTTAAGTGCACTGACTGCTCTTCCAGAGGTCCCGAGTTCAATTCCCAGCAACTACATAGTAGTCCACAGCCATCTATAATGTGATCTGCTTGCCCTGTTCTGGCCTGTAGATGTCCATTTGGGCACAGCACTGTGTACATATTAAATAAATAAGTAAACCACCCCCCAAAAGATGTCATGCTGGAGAGATATTAAGTGGTTAAGAGGGCCTCCTGTTCTTCCAGAGGACCAGAGATCAACTCCCAGCAACCACATGGTGGCTCACAACAATTTATAATGTGATCTAATGTCCTCTTCTGGCATGCAGGTATATATGCAGATAAAGCACTCATATACATTAAATAAATTAATTAATTAAAAAAAAGATATCAGTCCTATCCCCAATCATCTATAGACTCAACGCAAGTCCTGCCCAGATATACTCTTTGTGTAAGCTGGCAAGGTGATTCTAAAAACACACTTAAAATTGCAGTGGTCTCGGGATAAGGAAGGCCAGAGAACACGAAGACGGGGAGTGATAGCTAAAGTGTTGGGCATCATGTTTTCTGTATTTATGTACCCACGCATAGGTGTCTATACCTGAGTGCAAGTCTTATGCACAAGTACAAAGACCTGAAGGCAGCATTAATCACTCTCTACATGATTTTTGGAGGCAAGGTATCCCATTGAACCTAGAGCTTGGTGACTGAGCTCGAGGGACTGATGCGAAAGCCCGAGGGATCCATCCAGTCTATCCCTCATTATAGCTGGGATGACAGTACCTGTCCTCTATGTTTTTATGTAAGTGCTGAGGATTGAACGCAGGTCCTCATGCATGCATAGGAAGGACTTTACTGAATAACCGTCTCTTCAGCCTTGAGAATTCTTCTGTAGGTGAAAAAATACTACCAACTTATAATGGTCATGGTTGCTCTTACGTATCTATAATAGAAAAAGCCATGGAATTACAACTGTTGAATGGAATAACTATATGGTGTGTCAGCTATGCCTATATTAAGTTCTTAAATTTTAGGAAATAAAGTTAAACAATATTTCATTTTATTTAGGTGAGGAAGTGTCACCAAAAGGTACCAGAGAGGAATGTTACTTGGCAGTAACTCTATATTCTCACATTCTTTGTGTTTCATATCTTGAAAATATACACACAGCAGCAACTGAGTCAAACATGCCGGTCATGAATTACATATTTCTGAACTACAGGGAGATATAAACAGTTATCAAATCAAGTTATGAGAAAATGCAGCCAAGTAAATAGTGATTATTGTTACTTATGTGATGAGGAACCTATGAGTGGGATATGCAGATATAGTAGAAATTTTGTAGAAACCTATGTGACCAGCAAAAGAACACATACTAAAATAGACAGTGAGATAAAGAAAAGCCACAAAAGTAACTGTAGTGTATACAATACAATGCACCAAATATATCCGCATTGGTATAAGAACTGTAAAACTAAATGTGTCTGAAACCTAAGACATTGTGTTGCCTGTATATTCGTCACATAGTATCAAGGAAAAGAACTTCAATTCTGCATAATACCATAGCACCATAAGGTAAGTATATATTCATATATTAAGTGTGTAATATCGTCCTGGCTAATTTTTGTGTCAGCTTGGCACAGGTTGCAGGGATTTAGGAAGAGTGAACCTTTAATTGAGGAAATGCTCCCACCAGCCTGGCCTATAGGAAAGCCTGTGGTGCGTTTTCTTGAGAAAGCGGCACTACTTCATGGCCTCTGCTTCAGTTCCCACCGCCAATTCCTGCCTTGATTTCCTTCAGTGAAGGACTGGGAACAGAGTTGTAAGCCGCAGTAAACCATTGCCTCCCCAAGTTGCTTATGGTCATGGTCTGTATTACAGCAACAGAAACCCTAAGTAACACAGAAATGAAGATAACTAGATGAACAATCAACTGGATTAATACCACAATCACTACAAAATGTCTTATGGATGTGTTTCCTGAAACTGAAGGCTTGCTTTGCTTACTTGTTTGAGACTATGTAGCCCTTGGCTGGCCTGGGTTCCTTAAAAAAGAAACATTTTTTAAAAAGAAGTATTTCTGAGCTGATGTTTCAATGTTGCGTATAATTGTATTATTCAATATCTAGGGAAACAGGCAACAGTATCCGTTAAATAAGTATGCTCTGCATGAGTCTGACAGCCACTTTACGCATTCAAATGTTAGATTAGCAATGAGCATGCTATGTAGATACTGATGACATTCTGACAGTAGACTGAGGGAAAGCAAATCTCTGACAAGCAGTGAATCCGCAGCCTGGCTGCCAGTGTCACATGTGTTCCTACCGAATTTCCATTTCTGTTTTTATTGCTTTCTAGACTCTACTCTGATTGCCTAATCTGTCAATCTTTACACATAGATAATAGATACACACTGAGAGGCATGCATCTTAGGTCTTCCAGAATTTGTTTACATTCACTATATCAAAGCAAATACTACATGTGCCTTATTTTTATATGATTATTTTCTAACAGTTTTGAGTAGTACACTCAAAAGTTTCCCAACCCCCCGCACCCCCTCCAAGAAAAACCACAATGTGTCCAATCAAACCTCTGTGTGTGCGTACAGAAAAGAGGGAAATATTTCATATATTCTAGGCTTATATCAAACTTGCTATGGGGCCAAAGATGACCTTAAATTGTTTTATTTTTTTAACATAGTGTGTGAGCATGTGTGCAAGTTTGTGCGTGCACGTGTATAGGTGTGTGAATGCCAGGATGCATGTGTGAAAGTCAAAAGATAACTTGGGAG
The DNA here is from genome assembly GCF_964271855.1 of Acomys minous. Lineage (NCBI taxonomy): Eukaryota > Metazoa > Chordata > Mammalia > Rodentia > Muridae > Acomys > Acomys minous. Next base: position 6,295,217 of record NC_140490.1, read on the forward strand.
TGTCTGTTCTCTCCTACCATGTGGGAGATCACATTCAGGTCACTGGGCTTCAGCAGCAAAAAACCTTCAGACACCAAGCAAATTGGCTCAACCAAATCTTGAATTTCTCATCAACTTGGTTCCATCTCCCTAATGTTGGGATTGCAGGTATGTATCATGATACCATTTTAATAACAAACGCTAGTGAACACAGGTGTTCACATGTTAGGCAAACACCTACCAAATGAGCTACACTGCCAGGAATAGGAGATGCTTTTTGAAAATAAAAAGCCACAATATGCAGAAACTGCAATGGCATAGCACTTATCCATCCAAGGTTATAAAACAATGCAAGGAAGTGTTTTCCCTCATAACAGAAACAATGGAAAACCATTCCATAGATACATGGACATAATTCCTTAGATTTTAAGGTTGCTGCTGACTTTCACATGAACTCTGGTGCCCTATATTTGACCACGTCCCCTGGATGGGGAGGCCCGGTGGCACTCAGGGGAAGGACAGTAGGCTTACCAAGAAGAGACTTTATACCCTATAATCACACACTGGGGGAGGAGGTCCCCCTCAGTCACAGTTATAGGGGAAGGGAGTAAGGGGAAAATGGGAGGGAGAGAGGAATGGGAGGATAGAAGGGATGGGATAATAATTGAGTTGTAATATGAATGAATTAATAAGTAAATAAATTTTAAAAATAAGATGGTTGGGGAAAAAACAAAAGATTGTTGCGGTTCTTTTGAGATAAGGCTGGCCCGAATCTCCCTGGAATTGAGGATGGCCTTCAACTTCACACAACCACACAAAAGGCTCTTTTTTCTTATCAACGGAGCTGAAAACTATAATTATGTTAAATGAATATAAATCAATAGTCTATCTTTTTAAAATCAAGATAAAAGCAGTTTATAGATCTAACACAGTACTATCAACTCAAATACTTGAAGTTGTCGGATATCTAGGTGAAAGATGGCCCTTCAAGATGGAAGAGAATTTCATCAACTGGCTCAAAAATAAAGTGAAATAAAGAGCAGCGCAGACAAGGCTATGCCGTGGCTTCCTTCAGGGCACACGCATTACAAAGGGAAGAGCAAGTCAGCGCTGAGACAGTAAAGAAGCCTCTTCTTTAATAAATCACTTCTTCAGGAAAAGAAGTCGCCTGCAAGATCTGTGAAAGTGATTTATCTCTAGGTGAATAAAATGAACGGCCATTGATCTTGAACCCGGGGAGTGTTTCGTCTACCAGTTACAAATACATCTCTGTGGAATATCATGGGTGGTCTCACGTGCTGAGTAATTTATTTGTGCATTTAAGATTTAGGGCTTACTTTTAAATTTTACACTCAGAGCTAAAACTTCAGTAGGCAGTTAACTTGCTCTTTATTTGGTCATCTTGTTATGGGCTTTATTCAAGCTGCATCCTAGACTCGAAAGAACAAGGTCTGCCTGCAATGACACCCCAGTGAGAAGGCCATGCTCAAAACGCGATGAGTGAATTCCACACAAATCAGCTAGAGGAGGGACAGAATGATGTAGGCAAATAAGACTAAAATTTGATAATGAGTTTGGTGATAACAAAGACTTCAATTAGCAGTGAAGAATTCTGAAGAAACCAGTTTCTTCAATTCAGTACATTAATGAGTTACTATGGGAACAAAATCAATTTTACTTCTGTTTGTCATCCTAGAATTCAGGCTAGGGATTAGTTCAGTGGTAAAATGCTCCCCTAGTGCACAAAGGTCCTGGTCAGCCCACATGACCACCAGGTTTCTGGGGCACAAGCACAGATGTCTATAAAGGGGCTAAAAACTCTTGAACAAAGAGTTCCCAGAATGTATTTTGACCCAATTAATTTTGTGGTTTTAATGCCCTTACCTAGCTGAAAACTTTTTAAAATTATGTCTCATGGGATTATCCCGCCGAAAAGAAAGAACAAAATTATACAAACATATGAATAAATATGACTTACTTAATCACCAAATAATATTTTCATATTCTCGATAATTCCAAACAAGGCTGAATTTTCAGAAATGCCTTGACTTAACTTTTGCTAGTGATTATATATTCTGTATCTACCGTCCTCCATAAGAGTCTAGGAAATGAAGATTGTCTTGGTGCTAACCACAGCTCTATATAAAGCTCACTATATATTTCATATACATTCTTATTTGTGTATGTGAATGTTCTGTGATATTTTAAGCTCCATAGAATCACCCGTTCTGTCTCTCCAGTTTCCCCAGCCCTGGTGTACTTAGAAGACCCTATTTTTAAAAACTGTTTAGAAGTATTATGCACATCACCTTGTGAGGTTTGCCTTGTCTCCATTCCGTGTTCTGCTTGGAGATTCACGGAAAGTGTTGCCAGCACCAGCTTTCCTCTTTACAAAGTTCTGCCGTACCATACTGTATAGATCTAGCACAGTTTGTTTATTCACCTGTTGAAGTTTTTCTGGATTGTTTCCAGTGTGTGGAGAGATTAAAATAAAAATGTCACAAATATTTGTATAACAGATTTTTACATGAACATAAATTTTCCACTTCTATGGTAAATATTCGGGGACATAATTGGTGAGTCACATAGAAAATGTTTAAGTTTACAGTAAACAAACTGTTTACCAGAGGGGTTCTATCATTTTACATTCCCACCATCAATTTATGAGAAAGGGTCTACATTCTCGCTAGCATTTACTACACAATAAATGATAAAGGTTTTATGCTTGTTTTATTTTTTTCAGAGAGGATGTCACAGTGCAGCCCAGGTTGGCCTGGAGCTTAGTATATAGTCTATGTAACTCAAATCCATGGCAATATTTCTGCCTTAGAGTCCCGAGTACTACAATTATAGCTATGACCAACTCCAGACGGATTTGCTTGTGAGTAAATTTTTATTTTAGGTATTTTAAAAATGTATGCAATAATATCTTGCTGTAGCTTTAATTTGTACACCTTTAACTACTAATAGTAAAAATATTTTAAGTGGTATAAGCTACCTTATATATCTTTTTATCAATGAACATTTTAAAAGTATTATCTAAAAATAGAATATACAATATATACAAGCACACAGTTGGTAAACTTTTTAAAAGGTAATTACAAAGTGTAACAACAGGGATAAATATGTAAGAAGACAATAAAGTAAAAAAGTAGAGAAAAATGATAAAATATAGGAACGTTAATTTACAAAGAAGATAACGTTACAGGGGTGACTTGATTAAAGCAATTTAGTATGACACCCCGAAAGGTAAAAAATTCCACATCATAAATAGCATTGTCAGTACCCCTCCAATATCCTATGCACTTATGGATCTGCCCTTAGCTAGTGGAACAATGCTCCCTAAATTGTTGCCGCTACTATGTGCCTCATGACACCAGGGGAATGAACAGGCCACTGGAGAGAAGTAAACAACCAAAAAGAAAAAATAAACTGAACCCTCCCACAGTTGAAGCTAATGAAGGCTGCAATCATAGCTGCTGGACAAACATGATGACCTGAGTGTGGATGCCTGTACCCATGTAGATATGTCAGTAACTGTCAACAACTGGGAAGAGTAGGTAGACCGCACGCAGGGTCCCTGCACCTCACTGAACGAGCACCCTAGTTTGTCAGTATCCAGAAACACAAACTCCATGTTCATAGGCCCTAAAAGGTAAGTTACTATAATTGCTCAGCTAACCTGACATAGTGCTAAACTCCCTTCTAAATATCTGTTTACAGCCATGGAACTGGTCAGAGAAGCCCTTCTTTCTTGAGACTAGCAGTGAAGACAGAGGCTTAAGCTGTTCTAAGAAGAGTGTTGATAATAAATGATGGCTGAGGATCAAGCCACAAATGAGACATTTCTACCACTGCAGTAAGGCTCAGGGAACAGGACAGTCAGCGGCACTGAAGGAACAAAATGATGGGACCAAGTGACCATGCTCCAAAAATATGAACTAAAACAAATCTTCCTCCTTGCAAGGTCATTATCTCAGGTGCATAGGCATGGAAACAAAGAGCTGACTGACACAAATCTAAAACTACTTTTGAAAAAATTAGGTGGTTCGATTATAATGGAATTAACCATACATTCCCAGGTTGACTTAGAAATCGCACTCCCAGGGAAATGAAACTTTATGTTAACACAAAGATGCATAAACAAATGTTTACAGGAACTTTATCCATAATTGCTCCAAGTTGGAAACAATCCAAATACTGCTCTAGGGAGGATGGAGACACAGTAAACTATACATCGCGATAATGGGAAACACTCAGCTATAAAAGCCAAACAAAGCAAAGCTTTGTCTACTGACATGGGACAAAGTGCATGACTGTAAGGTACATTTTTATCACAGGCAGGAGGCCATATTCAAAGACCATACACGCATGATTTCAAGTCCGTGTGTGTGTGTGTGTGTGTGTGTGTGTGAGAGAGAGAGAGAGGGGGGGGGGGGTACTCAGGCTGGAGAGAACTGAACTGGCATGTTACAAAGGAGAAAATAATGACAGTGAGCCAAAATAAAAGGAAGAGTTAAGTGTTTAATCACTCACTGTCACAGGAAACTAAGAGTTAATCTGGGGGAAGTTTCTGCTAGCTTTCTGTGCCACCCTGTGGGCACCTAGCTCCAGGGTCAAGTGTACCTACACAGGCATTGGGACTGTGGTATGCCAAGACCATACAACAAAGGGCTCCTGTTGTTTTCTGGACCTGAGAGTCTGGTAAAGTCTACAAAGGTTAGAATTTTGACAAGAAAAATACAAAGTAAAAAAAAAAAAAAAGGACATCAGCAACTCCAAGCTTCCTCCTCCCTTCTGTCCATGGGTGAGGTCTTGAGAGAGGTACATGAGGAAAGTATTCAAAGGCTCAGGATGAAAAGGTATTCCGTGCCTGGAACTGAGACGTGAAGAGCAGCATGGCTGAGTCTGTGACGATCACTTGCTCTAGAGACTGCAAAGGGAGCGTGCGTGTGTGCATGCACTGAATCTGGGGTGGAGAGAGCGCAGCCTTCTCCTGAAGCCTCCCAGGTGAAACTTTTGAAATGCCTATAATGGATGAGGCTTGAAGGAAAAACAAAATACAAAAAACGGATCACACAGAAATATCAGGCACTGTGCCGATGGCTTAGTTGGTAAAGTGTTTTCCCGTGTGTCTCAGTTAGGGCTGGTAATAAAACACCATGACCAAAAGCAACTTTAGGAGAAACGGGTTTACAACTCTCACAACAAAAAGAAGTCAGTCAGGGCAGAACCCTGGGGGCTGGGGGGTGAGAGGGGGGATGGGGGGCGGGAACTTAAACAAAAGCCAGACAGAACACTGCTGATTGGCTTGCTGTCCAAGGCCTTGCTCAGCTGTCTTCTTCTCCTGCCCAGGACCACCTGCCTGGGGTGAAACCACCCACAAAGAGCTGGCTCCTCTCACAGCACTCTTAGAAAATGCCCACAGGCAAGTCTCATGGACAAACAAGACAAAACAACAACAAAACCACAGACCAAAACTAACCAGATGAAGCCTAGGCATCTCAGTGAACTTCTTCACAGCTAGAGTAGGCCTTCTGAAGCTGTGGCTTTTACACTTGGCTGTCAAATATATATATTTTCATCTTTGGTTTTTGACAATAGGCTTTTTTTTTTAAAGGAAAATAGATCAAATTTACAAAATACGATAGATTAAAACAGCATAATCAACTGTGGAGTTGAGTTCTCAGAAATGCAGCAACCTTTGGGCACAGCCTTCCACTCCCCTGATTACCAACACTGACTCACAAAACAGGACAAACCCGCAAAAGTCTAAGATTGCTATTGTTCATTTTTCTCCTAGTGACCAGTAATCTAAACATTCACTTTGGTAAGAAGTTTTTAATAGAATGGAACATCTGGTTTATGTTACATGAGAGACAGGAAAATTCTTCCTCTGACCAGATTATTAATGTGTGTGCCTCTGATGGCATTGTACTTTTCACTCGTGGCCCTACACTAGCTCTCTAAACTGCATCATATCCCCTGATGTAATACATTTTCCTGTTAACTGCACAGAACTGTAAATACCATCATTTTAATGTGACATGCTGGTATTTCTTTTTTAAAACCACAAATATATTTCTTACTCTCAATCACAAATTTAAGTTTTCCTTACATTCCCAGATCAGTAGGTATTTTTCTTTCAGGACAGCTGAATAAAATGAAAGACCTCCATTTTTTTTTTTATTTCATTTTATTTGTTACTTGTTTTGTTTTTTCAAGACAGGGTCTCTCGGTGTAACCTTGGCTGTCTTGAACATGCTCTGTAGACCAGGCTGGCCTGGAATTCCCTGAGAACCACCTGCCTCTGCCTCCCTGAGTGTTGGGATTGCAGTTGTGTGCCACCACACCTGGCGTCATCTCATTATTAATGAAGATTTTCCCAACTAACTCAGAATGTAACACTGAAAACAAACAAACCTTCCTTTCATAATATCCTTACTATTAAAACAATCTGATCTGGAGAAACATTATGAACTATTTCAACTATTTAAGAGAGATAGAAGAGATTCCATTTGCACTTGATTATTTTAAAATGACAGATTCGCATTACATCAACATCTGAGTCTCCAATCACTGTAAGAGAGGTCTACCTTCACTTTTAAATCCTTAAACTAAAACATACAGTCTTCATTCTGCTTCTGAGATTTATTTCTAAATGTATCCGACACCTCTGTATATTCTATTGCTAGAGAAAAACAATACATCCCATGAAGACAGTGACTTTTCTTTACCTTCAGCTTCTGTGGCTAAGCAATGTTCTACTCATTATTAACAGATCCTAACGTAAGAGACAAAGCACATTATTACGCATGAATTGCTCCCATCATGTCTTCAGTTCCTCTGCCCTGCCTGACTCCAAGAAGACCACATATGGTTAAGCTACTGGTGTCTTTCAGTTTCTACCATACATAAAACATGTGCGGATTTTTTTTTTTAATGTTGAAAATACTTCCATTAATAATTATAGCCTCAGAGGGGACCAGATGGCAATAAATTCCTGAGCAGATAGGGAAGCCGCTCATAAATTTACCTTTTTAGAGTCTACTCATCATAGTGCAGTTTTCTGTACTGTGCCATTAAAAATGCTAGTGATAGAAACTGAGCAAAGCCTGAAACTAAAAGACAAAACAATGTTAGCATCCTCATGACTATATGTACCTCTTATTTATTCAATGCTTACTATAAAGTATCAATGTGAGACCTGCTACACACACACACACACACACACACACAGAGAGAGAGAGAGAGAGAGAGAGAGAGAGAGAGAGAGAGAAACAAAACACCTGCTACACACACACACACACACACACACACACACAGAGAGAGAGAGAGAGAGAGAGAGAGAGAGAGAGAGAGAGAGAGAGAGAGAGAGAGAAACAAAACACCTAGATGTTTTGTCCTAAAGTTCCAATGTGGCTGACCTACTTAACAATCTGCTGTGTTTTCCCACTGAAGTGTTAGCACCCACAGTCCTGTACTAGAGAGGACTCTTTCATAGCCTGCTGGAATTCCTGCCGACGCATCAGGCAATTAAGAGTCCAATCTGTTTTCAGAGTGAAGTTTGGTTAATTTATTGGTCCTAGAAAATAGCCTGCTCTACCTAATCATTTCCTTTCACACAGGAAAATGCAAGTATAAATGTTTAATAGGATATTATTTTGTACGGATCACACTAATAAAGAGCACACTGCATAGGCTTTGAATTGCCAAGGACTCACCGAAACAATATGGTTATTTAATTCTAAAGAAATAAAACTACAAGATTATGAAGATAGGCTTTCACAGATGAAAAATGACTTGCCGAACCATCAATATAAACAACCTAAACCCATGACAACAGGACAAACATTAACCAAATTAAATTATCATCTGGCTACAGAATGGGTTCTTAAACCACTTAAAAGAATCAGACCTGTTTTGATATGAAACAATATCCAAAACGTATTATTCAGCCTGAAAAAGTGACCAAATTGTAATTAAAGAATGCTAATACATATTAAAAAATTGATTAATCCATCATTTTAAAGGACTGTTTTTGGAAGGATATATAAGAAACTTATTAAAGGGGAATGTCCCCCATAGGCCCGAAAATCATGTACTTTAATCCACTGGAACTATAAGCGGAGATAAAAATTTTGTGGGCAAATGTGTTTAATCACAACAATAGAAAGGCAATTAAAACAGACTCACATTTAATGAAAGGTGAATAAAATTATAGGAAAAAAACCCCACTTTTTTTTTTACCATAAACTCTTAAAATTTTTGAATTTTATCTTTACATACATTATTAGCCACTGTAAAACACAGTGTTTGAAATCATGACACATAATACTACATTGTTTTTATGGGATAAAGATCTGGGGGTGACTTAGTAGAACACTTATGGTTTAACTTACTTCTCTAGGCCAATAAGTTGGCACGGACTCCAGTCACCTAAAAGTTTGACTGGAGCTGGCTCACTCCTGTGCCATGGCATGCTGCTGTTGACTACTAGGTGACAGTTCTGCTCTTCCACATAAGGACCTCTTCACAGGATGAATAACACATGACCTGATTTCCTTGTTACCCACAAAATAATAATGTGAGGACAACAGTGGCTTCCTGCAACAACACACTATCCCTGCCACACATTCTCCTTCGTAGGATGGAGTCATAAAACCTATCCAGTATCCATGAACAATTATTCTCCATCCTATAAAGAAGCACATCAGAGAACTTGTTTAACAGGATCATAGTACATTTTAGAAAACACAAGTAAAATCATTTATAAAATCGAATTAAAAGATTCTGTGGAATTTTTGAATTGTCTTAAAGACAAGCACTTCTAGCAAGCATGTTAGAGAATAATAGACCTTTACTTATAAATTGACAACATACACCTCAATCAAACTTCACTGACATCTAAGATTAAACCATGCTATATGATTCGGGAAAATGGAACAAATAATACTGTGTTGCCAGAAAACTGATTCAAAGTAAATACAGTAACAACTTAAGGAATAACTTAAATTACTTTGTTATCTTTTTGACTTTGGCAGTTTTTTGTTTTTAAAACAGTCTTACTCTTAGACCACTCAAGGTGATTTTCCTGCATCAGTCCTGAGATACTAAGATTACAAGTCTGAGCCACCATTCCTGGGTAAAGTAACTTTGGGAAGACCTGCAAGTATCCACCTAGAGCTACTTTAAAACTAGCCCTCTCTAGTAAAATTTAAAAGCATATCACGTAAGTATGTATGTATGTACGTAGGTATGTATGCATGTATACATACATGTACATATATTCATGTAGAACATCAGATACAAACTAATTATGGTGGCAGTGATGTGTCCATGGGACATCCTTGGATTACAATTACACAGAATTGATATCTTCACTTCACTTACAATACACAAAAAAAGAAAACCTGTACACAAGAAGAGCAAGCAAATGGCACAGAGTCATGCGCAGAAGGAAGTTTCCTAAACACCTCAAAAGAGAGGGCTATCAGAACTTGGTAAAACCTAGGAAGACTACTGTAGCCAGTTCACATTCCACGATTTGAAATACTCCTCTTTCATTATTTCCCAGAGGTTGAATTTGGTAAGCTACATGCCACAGAATTACTATAAAACACAGAGCAAAATGTCTTCCTTAAAATTACACTTAAAAGAAAAGACACTATGTAATAACAAACTTACATATAACAACACAAAGTCAAACAATAATTTTTATTTGTGGCCTTACAGCATGTTTGCTATAATTTGTCTTAAAAATTTTACGGAATGCCAAAAATACAGGTAGGCAAGAGTGATGTTTAAGTCATCTTCAACTTCTTAGATGTCATTCTGAATAAACTGTAAAGGAGTCCAACAGCAAAATGGCTTCTCTACCCAGAGTGCTGCATCTTCAAAAGCAGGAGGGTCTCTGTGAGCGTGAGGCCATGCTGGACTGTTATTGAATTCCAGCCTGGGCACACTACCACAGTTACAACAACAATGATGCTAATAACTTAGGAAATGAAGGCATGAGGGTCACCTGAGCCCAAGTGTTTGGGGCCAGTTTTAACAATACAGTAAAACCCAATGTCTAAAATACATAATAATTAAATGTAATCAGTGAATATAACTTAGAATTGGAAATTTTACATTTCATTTTGAATTATGTATCTTTATTGTTTTGCAGATCTTTGAAAACTATTGAGGCCTCTCTTGGCTGAGATGGGCTTGACTCAAGGATTAAGGAGTTTGGTGATTGCTGAGACACTGGCTGTCAAGTTCTTTATCTCATGTTGATGAGGAATAAACATGCAGATAAAGAAAATTAAAGAAAAGTGAGAAATCAGGAAAAAGTGAGAGAGACTCTTCAAAGTAGAAGAGATCCCAAGATAGGAAACAAAACAAAACAAAACAAAAAGACAAAAACAACAAGAAACTAGTGAGGGTTTGAATAGGATTTGGGCAGAAACTGATCAAAGATTGAGGTATTTTCCACTGAGACTGGTTGGTGATCTGGGCATACAGTAGAATGTGTTAAACAGGATCCACATGCACTTGTGCATGGCTCTCTGGAACCCCCTGGCAGATGACCATGTGTTGTTTTTGTGCTGACCACTCACTTAGAAGGGTGGCTATACATTAAAACCCCCTCTGGACATTTTTACTTGCTTTGTTATCTCCTGACCTTGGTTAATCTTTACCAGGTCACAACCTTGGCTGGTATTCTGCTGGGCATTAAACTATGACAAGCCTACAGTCTTACCATGGACCTTTCCCATTATGGCTTCCGGGGGCTAAGTTCTCCCTCATTTGGGAGAACAGTTTTAGAACAGTCTTTTACATAATACCCAAGAGACTAAACCAGAGCAGGATGGAGTCATGCATGCTACTGCCAAGCAATCAAATATAGGTCAATTTCCAAAAACTTGGAGGAGGCAAGCAGAATATTCGAGCCTCCTTCAGTCAGTGCAGTAAGTCCCCACTGCCCTAACCCTCAAGGATGCCCATCTGAAACAAGCAGTCTTTTCACTGCTGCTTCTGCTTTCCCCAGCACTTCTGTCTACAACAATGACCTCCTCTAATTACTACACTGAACAGCGCTTACTGTGATTTATAGGACGAAACTTCGCTTGATTCTAGAATTACAAAATAGGGCTGTCCTAGTCAGGGTAATAATTGCTCTGCTGCAACACCATGACTAAAGTAAGCTGGGGGGAAAAGGGGTTATCTTGCTAACTCTTCCATATTGTAGTCCATCACTGAGGGAAGTCAGAGCAGGAACTCAATCCGGTCAGAAGCCTGTATCCAGGAGCTGACATGGAGGTCACAGAGGAGGGCTGCTTACTTGGTTTGCTCAGCCTGCATTCTCATAGAACCCAGGACTGTTGGCCCAGGGTGAGTACCATCTACAAAGGGCGGGGCCCTCCCACGTCAATAACTAATTATGAAAATGCTCTACAGGTTTGTCTACACTGCCCGATCTCCAGTAGGTACGCATTCAATTAAAGTTTCTACCCTAACCCTAACCCAATAATCCCTAACCTAACATAAAACTGGCCAGCACATTAGCTAATCATGATGGTTCTATTTTAGGCACTTGTCAACTACTTGGGTGATAAATCCATGTTTCAGGAAAACCAGTTGTTCTCTGAATCAGAATGGTCACCATGGGCACACAGTGCTGGAACTGTGTGCAAAGGGTTAGGAGGTATGACAGAGTTGGAGGTGTGTCACCAGGCAGTTTTGAGGCTTCAAAGGCCTCCCATCATCTTTACAGGCTCTTTGCTTCTTGTCTGTGGAAAAGGATATGAGAGCTCAGCACGTTTGGCTGCTGCCATGCTCTCTGCCATGATGGTGACGGACTCCTGTCCCACTGGACTTGCAAGGGCCGATTAAATGCTTCCTTCTTGTAAGTATCCTTGGTAACAGAGTTCTATCACAACCATAGAAAAGTAACTAAGATGCCAGGACACCTGGCAAGACTGTGTATTAAAAATAAATGGGACAGCCAAAAATTTTAAGCTAAACTCATTGAAATCCTGTCTTTTGATTATGCAGTTTTTGTTGTTCCTCATGTTTGATATTTGAGAGAGGCTCTTGCTACATAGGAAGGCTAGCCTTGAAAAGCAAGCTTCTTGATTTTGACAACATGCCCAGGGCATTCTATGATGCTTGCTTAGCTTAATTGCTCATTAGAAAATATAAGAAATGTAACAAAAACTACTGAACACATACTCTGGAATTAAGACTGTGTTACAGAAGATAAACACTAAACTGCTTTGCATGCAATTACTAAGCAGTCGGCATTACATACTTATACTATTGGTTTTATTTTCACAAAGAAATGTAATATAACTTTCTATAAATCAAAACTAATTTGAAGGATATTGATTTTTAAAATAATTTGTTCATCAGTACGACAAGGAGTGTGTAACGTATATAACCTACAACTTAGTAGGAAAAATACCAAACACACCCAGGAACAAAGTCATTAATTTTTATTATTTTGTTTTTAGATAGTAACTTATCAGGGAACAACTCGTGGTGACTAATCAATAAATATCCCAACAGTAACAGATAGCAGCCTGTTTCCATGTCACTGTCTACAACAAGAATACAATTAAACAAATCAAATACCCCACGGTTTAAGAAAGGATTAGACATTTTGAACTTTGGAATGCTTAAATAATTATGATAGAACACTTTAGGGCTGAGTGCTCTATTCTGAAATTTGGGGAGAATTTTTTAGATGAATAGTTGTTTAAAATATTTAAATTTGGGGTACTGTGTTCCATAACAGCCGTTATCTCTGCATCACAGCCTTTTGACTAAGATTAAATGCAGTACCCCGTCTGCTCTTATCACTTTAATATACATATCATCACCCAATTGCCAGACTTAAAATTCAATTAAAGTTAAATAACTGCCAGGTACACTTTTTCTATGCAATGACAACTGCTACAATTCATTGAACTCTCATGTCTAAGCACTGGGCTAGGTGTACTGGTTATGATGACAGGATTCAAATTTAACACACCCTGTGCAGTCAGAAACTCTGACATAAGCATTGTTTATAACAGTCTTCACTAGGTGATCAGATTCTATAAGACTCACATCTCTGATTATTATTGAACTAGATTACAATATGTATGCTTTGCAGTACTAATAGTCATTTTGGTCTCCATAATCAACATATAAATTATTGATGAAATGGAAAAACATTTGAAACTACGCTCTTCCTGTCTCTCATTAGAAAACAGGCTTCAAAGGGAAAAATAATAAAATATAATAAAGTAAAATACATTGGAATTGGACAAAACAATAAAACAGAAGAAAAAGCTCCAGAGAAGGCACAGAATTAGGAGCCCACTTGTTTGCATACTCGGGAAGCCATAATATGTACACAATGACCTGGTGCAGACCAATACAGGCCCTGTACATGTCTGCCCAGTCTCCGTGAGTTCATATATACTTTGATCATCATCATCATCATCATCATCATCATCATCATCATCATCGGTTTTTCAAGACATGATTTCTCTGAGTAGCCATGGCTACCCTGGACACATTTTGTAGGCCAGACTAGCCTCAAAGTAACAGAGATTGGCCTGCTCTGTCTCCCCAAGAACGCGGACTAAAGGCGGGAGCAGCCATGCCTGGATTGCTTTATTTTAATTTAGAAGGGCTTGTTTTCTTGGTGTCTTCCATCCCCTCCAGCTCTTACATTCACTCTGCCTCTTTTTCTGCAGGGTTTCTGGGACTTGAAGGGCTAAGATTTTATTGAGGTGGAGGGACTTGATACAGACATCCTCTTTAGGGCTGAGCGTTCTAGGGTCTCTCACTCTTTGTGGGTTTCTGCATTAGTTCCAGTTTGTGACAGGAGGGAACTTCACTGATGGTGGCTGAACATGAGTACGGTCTATGAGTACAGCAGAATTCATTAGGAATCATTTTATTGCTACATTTTATTCTTTGTTAAAAACGAAACAACAGATATTTGTACCCACAGGCCTTGCACCACCATTGCACTAGCATATTTTGAAGGCAGGACACTACCATAGACCTAAAGGTTTGTATTGGGCTTGGTGTTTGTATTTCTCTTTTGGTGGCAGTCAGAGTACTTCTTGTACCAAAGATGCTAAAACACAGGGGGTAAAATGCCTATGCAGGCACCAGCTTGCCTTCTCCATGCTCAGTGAGTTATGTAGGTGTTATCTTCAGCAACAGGGCCCTGCCATCAGTTTGTGGAAGGCAACGTACTGTCTTGGCAATGACTTGGGTTGCTTGGGGGTTGTCATGGGAACCCTTTGGCCAACAACTCTATTAGATGGAGCCTAACCCTGGTACTGGAAGCTTCATTTGGTGACAAAAGATGGGCAGTTGGGATTGTCTGCACCATTATTTAGAGATCATCTAGATCTTCGTATCTGTATATATTGTAGGAAGCTTCTGCCTCCCAAGATTTAGGGTGTTGTCTATTTCATTTCATTCAATTCCACCAAGCCTTTGCTGTCGTTCCTGTTGCTGACATCCAGCTTTCACCTGCGGTTGTCAGACAGGATGTAGCGCGTGAACTTCCATTTTCTTCTCTCTGGTGAAACTTGCTTTGTGTCCAAGTATGTGCTCAATTTTAGAGAAAGTTCCATGAGGTGCTGAGAGGAAGGTATAATCTTTTCCGTTTGGGTGCAATGTTCTGTTAATCTCTGTTATATACGTTTGGCTTATAACATCAGTTAGCTCCAACGATTCTCTGTTTAGTTTATGTCTGGATGATCAGTCCACAGAAGTCTCCTACTATCCACGTGTGAGAGTCAGCATGTGATTTAAGCCATGGTAGTGTTCTTTTCTGAGTCTCGGTGTCCCTCGTGTTTGGTGCACAGCTGTTAAAAGAATTGCAGTGTTCTCTTGTTGGATTTTTCTCCTTGATGACTATGATATTCTTCCCTGTCTCTTCTGATTAGTTTGGGTTCGACGTTTATTTTGTCAGATATTGAAATGGCTACACCAGCTTGCTCCTTGAGTCTATTTGTTTGCAGTATCTTTTTCCACCCTTTTAGCCTCAGATGATGTCTATCTTTGAGGATAAGAGGTTTTTCATGGATGCAGGAGAAGGATAAATACTATTTGAATCCGTTTGGGTACTTTGTGTCTTTTTATTGGGTTGTTGAGAGATCAGTGAGCAGTATTTATTGATTCCTGTTACTTTGTTGTTGTTGTTGTGGTGGTGGTGGTGGTGGTGGTGGTGGTGGTGTGTGTGTGTTTTGTCTTCTGATTTGCTGGTATGGAATTATTTATTCCCCGTGTTTTCTTGGGTGTGGTTAACCTCTTTAGGTTGGAGTTTTCCTTCTAGCACCTTCTGTAGGGCTATATTTCTAGATAGCCAATGCTTAAATTTTATTTTATCATAGAATGTCTTATTTTGTCCATCTATTGTTACTGATAGTTTTGCTGGGTATGTTAGTCTGTGCTGATAAACATCTGCCCAGGCTCTTGCTGGCCTTTGGAACATCCACTGGTGTCATTATAATTGGTCTACTTTTATATATTACTTGGTCTTTCCCCCTTGCAGCCTTTAGAAATCTTTCTTCATTCTGTACATTTAGTGTTTTATCACATGCCGAAGCAACTGTCTTTCTTGCCCGAGTCTTTTGGTGTTCCGTTTGCTGCTTTTACCTTAAGAAGCATCTCCTTCTTTAAGGTTAGGGAAATCTTCTGTGGTTTTGTTGAAAATACTTTCTGTACTTTGACCTGGGTTTCTTCTCCTTCTTCTTTTCCTATTATTCTTATTTTTGGTCTTTTCATAGTGTCTCAGATTTCCTGGATGTTTTGTGCCAGGAAAGGTATAGATGTGCAGTTACCCTAGCTGCTTGACTGGATTCAATAGCCTGTGGATTCCAGGGATTGCCTGCTGGCATTGGGCTCTGGGATAAAGCAATGAGTTGGAGGGAAGAGAGGTTAAAAGCGGAAGATCTGTGTTCTCCACTGGACATCGGGTTGGAGGGGGAAGGGAGGACGCAGCAGGTGTGGTACTGTAGAGCTGGGCACAAGGCTGGGGAACTGGGTTTGGAGACCAGGAGCAGCAAGGGAAGACCTTCAGTTAGCCCACCTGCTTCTCTGACTTAAATGAGACCCTTCCTTCCTTCCTTCCTCTCTTTTTCAAAGAAATTTTTTTCTTGAAAAACAGGGAAGGTAATAACTATACTTTACATATGAACTGGCAAAGACTATCTAGTTGACAACTTGTTTACCAACTGTCAAGAAAATGAAATGAGTTTAACATTTTAAAAGTAAAAAATTTATAATCCAAATTTGCTTTTTTTGTTTGTTTATTTTTATTTATTTATTTATTTTTTTATTACTTGCTTGCTTTAAGGCTTCTGAATTCAGGGTCCAGTGGTGGTGGCACAGGCCTTTAATCCAAGCACTCGGGAGGCAGAGGCAGGCACATCTCTGTGAGCTCGAGGCCAGCCTGGTCTATACAGCGAGTCCAGGACAGCCAAGGCCACACAGAGAAACCCTGTCTCGAAAAACAACAACAACAACAACAACAAAAGCTTCTGAATTCATATTCCAAAACAGAATGACAAGAAGTATGACCCACTGGTGACAAACAGAATGTCTATTCTACTCCATAGTAAAGCCCTCTGTTTTGCACTGAGGCGGCAGGGACACAAACTGACACAGTATCCATATGTAACGTCACATGTCGGGTGCCACCACCTGAAAGCCTGTAACAAGTGTGTATGTACCTTTCTGTTTCAAGGAACTGAGATGTGTTTTTACACCAGAAACTTTAGAATACAAAACAATAAGGTCTAAAGGGTGAAGCATGAATTTATTATTATTATTATTATTATTATTATTATTATTATTATTATTATTGGTTTTTTGAGGCATGGTCTCTCTGTGTTAGCCTTGGCTGTCCTGGATTCGCTTTGTAGACCAGGCTGGCCTCAAACTCACAGCGATCCGCCTGCCTCTGCCTCCTGAGTGCTGGGATTAAAGGCGTGCACCACCATGCCCGGCTGCATGAATGTTTTTTGAAAGGAAAAAGAGATGAAAAATAAAAGAAGGAGACGAAATACTAGTTATTTTAGATTAAATCTGACACAAAATAAAAGCATTTTCCAAGAAAAATCAGAAATGACAACTGATTTCATGATTTTAAATACTAAAATTTAACAACTCACTTGAACAAGAAAAAGGTCATTGAAGAAAGGAGTGTTAATTCGTACTGAAATATTTACAACTACAAGGAGAGCTCACTACTGGAATAGTCAGCTATATATTAGTAGGACTCATGCTACTTGACTTGGCACTGACAGGCACCTCCTCCTTGACAGGATCTGACAAGAGACCCTGTGTTGCATCACCATCTGCCACATTCTGCTCTGATATTTATAAATACAGTTGTGCTACTGACGCATCTAACAACTGCTACAGGTGTAAGGCATTAGAACAGAGAATTCTCTTTGATCATTCCAATGTCATTTTTTTTCTTTTAAAATGTAAGTAGTCTAGACTGGTCACAGATTCCCAGAGATTTGTCTTATAAAAACCTTCTTAGACTCTATACAGTTTTAGTAGGTGAAATAGGTTAAAAAAAAAAAAGTAGGCAGAAAAATTTTAACTTCTAAATGCAGGTACTCAAAGAAAAAGGCTAAATAATTTGAGATATCAGTGTTATGATTTTTAGTTCAACATTTCTATTTTATTCAAACAATTTTGAAAGTATAATGTTTTTAGACACTTGGTGTATATAGTGTTTAGAAAAAAATTTTAATTCTGAAGCTGGAACATCAGGTGATATCCTGTATTAAAACAAGAGGCAATTCTCTCAAAATTCAATTAAAGGCAAAATATGAAAGCTTATCTGAGAGATAAGAAACTAGAAGGTCAAAAAGTAACTACAAAACCAAGTCCCATCATTCCTCAGCCTCTTGGCTAAGGTGTTGAAGACTACAGCAGAAAACATAAGACACAAGTAAGAGACCTATCAAGTGCTCAACCTGACTGAGGAAAATTCAAATCCACACTGGCAGTTGTAAATAAGTAATTATGAAATAAAAGTTGTGAGTGTTTATTTCTACTACTGAAGAAAAATTGTGAAGAGGGGCCATTTGAGATGAACCTATAGGGATTTATTTAGTACTTTTGATGAAGTGATTCCCAGGATAGCAAAGACAGAAGTATAATTTTACCCAAAGATGTTTGCTAGCTGAGAAGGAAAATTTTACTACATATGAAAGATGGTAGTCACTAAAATAACATGAAAATTCTTATTTTTATTACTGAATTCTCATAAAAATCCACATAACCTCAATAGTGAAAGTTAACAGAGAGAAGAGCAGACCAATTTCAGTGATTATATGCAGATTATATTGTATTTTACAAAGAATAGGAAGGCAGTTAAAATAATTAATAAAATACCTAAAGTGCACACAAAAACCACTTAAGATAAAAAGTCAACAAATCAATTCATAGGAAATTTAAAAATATGTGAACTTATGTGATAACAAGAATACCTTAAAAGCAATAATCGGGCAAAAAGGCACCAAAGCGGGAAGGAAACCATTGTCCCTCAGAACATAGAAGAAATGGGGCCAGGCGTGGGGGCTCAAGCCTTTAATCCCAGCACTCCGGAAGCAGAGGCAGGCGGATCTCCGCATGGTCTACAAAGAGACCAGGGCTCTGTGTAACAGAGAAACCCTGCCTCAAAAACCAAAACTAAAAACAATAGGAAAAAAATTAACCTAGCTAGGCAGGATAGTTCAGGCTTGTGATCTCAGCATTCTGGAGGCAGAGGCAGGCAGATGAATCCAAGTTCAAGGCCAACTTTGACTACATATTGAGTCTCAAGCCAGCTAGGGTACCAGATGAGGACCTGTCTGGTAAGGAAAGGAAGAAGAAAGGGACGGGAGAGGAAAGATCAGTGACTCAGTGGAACAACGTATGTCAGTGCCACAGAAGCAAAATAACACACATCCTCATTAGAAGTGATGGTGACCGGATGGGAGCAGCTGACATATAACAAAAGTAATCAGAGAGAAAGACTGCCACATCTTAGCTGACTGGGGGAAAAAAAAATCACAGCTGAATTACCTTGAAGGTATCTGTGGATACTGGGCATAAATATTTTCATTTCACCATTTCATGTTTGTAAGCATACCAAAGCAGAAAATATTAATATGAGTTAGACATTTTATTTTGAATTCTGTGTCATTTACATCTTAACTTGATCATATAAGGAAAGTGTATTTACACACACACACAAAGAAAGCTACAAGAGAAAGTAACCATTCCTATAAAAAACAGATAGTAAAAAGAGTTTGCTACTAAGAGAGCCAGATGTGGCCCATGCCTTTTAGCCTAGCAACTTAGGAAACAGAGGCTGGCAGATCTCTGAGTTCTAGGCAGCCTTGCCTATCAATTTCCAGGACACCCAGGTCTGTAAGGCCTTGTCTCAAAATAAACAAACAACAAAGGACACTAGACAGCAGCCACAACCCATATTAATAAATATAGGGCTTTGGTTAAGGCAATTTCATAAGTAAATATAAAATGCCAGAATTATTGAGCTTTCGGAATGCATTTGCTCACAGGTATATTTATGCATAGCAGGAGAGGCAGGAGTGCTGAGTTAGGAGCTTGGTCTATATCTCAGGCTGACCTTGAACCCATGACCCCACTGTCTCAAACTCCTGAGACATCACAGACTGTTCTAAGCCTACTGTGCCAAAGAAGACCCTAGAGCTTCGGTGCTTCCTCCCCACTGCCCTTCTCGGGCTCGGAGGATATTATTCCTGTTCATTCAAATGAATGAGGACATGAGGCATTTGTGTCTGTGTCTGACTTGTTTCACTTAATGTAATGCTGCTTCCAATGACAGGGCTTCATTCTTTTAAGAAACGAATAGTACTCCATTGTGTAAATATATTCATTCATCCCCTGAGGGATAGCTGGGTTTACTCCACATTCTGGCTATTGTGTTGTGATAAAAACAATAGAGTGTAAAGGCTTTCCTAATACAACTTCATTTCACTATAGTCCCTTTTGTACTTTTAAACGGCTTAAAGGAGATAAGCATTACAAAGCTATATTAATGGGCGAACAATATGTAAAGATGTAATCATTAGCAGCAATTAAATAAGAGGATATGTTGGCGATGCAAAGGAAAAATGTTTATATACTACATATTCATGTTAGGCTGTTATAAGTTTAGGTTAATTCCGATTAAATGACACAGGAAAGGAAAAGGAAGAAGGGAGCCAAAACAATATGGTACCACAATTCAATTATATGCAAGCACTTTTATTTTAAGATAAAAATAAGAACTGGTACTTGCTGATGACTAAATTTTGGTATCTCTTCTACCCCTGCCAATTTATATGTATTACTAATAGGCATCCAGCTTGACTTGTCTGTAGCCATTTTGAGCGGCGATCCCCAGGCTATCCTTGAGTAACTCTGATAACTTTCCCCAGGATAGTATAAATAAAACAATTTGAATGGTATGTGGAGTTTTATGACTAAACCCTGGTCCCATTAAAGCCAAGAACTTACCGACATCTTTGAAATTATCCTGACATAAACCACATACTTTTCCACTCAGATTAAGTGATTTTGCATTGCCTGCTACATAAGCCACCCTCCTTTAGCTTAACTCACAGGGAACTTTGCTGACTCCGTGACCATGGGTCTGTACAAGGGTCCCCTCAATAGCCTGACTGCACTCTGCTTCTACATGTCTGTCTTTCTTTCCTTCTCCAGCACCTTGGGGTGGTTCCACATATGCTGGGCTTGGAAGCATATTGAATCAGTAATCTCCAACAATACAGAAACTGGCTATATATGAGAATAAGCCTTTAACAAGGTAGTTAAGCTAATGAGGTTATTATGGTGAACCCTAATCCACTCTGATATTAGCATTTACCGAGGGACACAGGACATAAGCATGCACAGTGACAGCCCAACCAACAAGCAAGAAAACAGCGACCACCTTCAGGACAAGAAGAATCCTCAACTAGCCTCCCGAACTGTGCTAAAATGACCTTACACTTCCTTTGTTAAAAAGCACACATTTAATTTTTTTTTCTTCCCAAGACAGAGTCTCTCTGTGTAGCCTTGGCTGTCCTGGACTTGCACTGTGGACCAGGATGGCCTTGAATTCACAGGAATCCACCCGCCTCTGCCTCCTGAGTGCTGGGATTAAAGGCATGCGCTACCACCGCCCAGCTTAATTTTTGATAATACAAATATACCATATTATACATCCTTGAAAATGTTTTAAAAGTATAACTACAACTAAAGTGATTTTAGTATCAGTCTATTATGATAACAAACAAAAAATGGGTGGTGGTGGAATATATAAGGTTTTATTTACCAGTGAGCAGACATACTAGAAAGATTACTTTGCAACTCTATAGAAAAATACCTGCTAGAAAAAAATCCTCCTAGGTGACTGCACACATCTTGAACTCAGGGCACAGCACATGCACTTTGAATGTAAACATTTGTTTCACAGTGTCCACCAGCCATGTTCTTCACATTTATGTATCTACCCTATAAAATGATTCACGCTCACACATGGCCTTTATTGTTTTAAGTGCTGAGCATACATGGCAGACGAACGCTCACTAACTGAGACATCTACTTCATCCGGCTCCCCAATGGAGGAGGAGGAAGTGGAGTGCCATCTTCTAGCCATGACATAGCTGCTCCACCGTGAACTCACAACAGATGTGATTACCTGCAGGAGACATGGACATGATCCAACCTGTCAAGATTCCATGGAAGAGGAAGAGGCTCAAAAGGGGTGGCCCCTCAATGAGAAAAAAATATGGAAGGAATTAAGATGGAAGAGAAAGGGGGGCAGGGAAAGTGACTGTGATCAAATTGCATTGCCTGCATGGATGAAAATGTCATAATCAATTTCACTACTATATTATAGACCAAAATAATTGTCTATCAGTTTAGAATATTCTGACTTCTAATGGCTGTTGTCTACATTAAAATTTTTATTCTCAAAAATTGGTATTTTTTTTTAAAGCACAGAGTTAATCAAAATTTATGGTGTCAAAACCAGAATTGAAACAAAGTTTTAACAAAGAGGTTAATAAAATTCTATTGCATTTCGATGTACTTTTCTGGAAGAAAAATTAATCTATAGGTTTGAAGCATTTTTATCACCTAAAAATGAAGCAAATACTTTTATTGTATGAGTTTCTGACATCTTTATATTCTGCTCAAATATCATCAAACACTTATAAAAAAGCGTGTAAATTTCTGCTACGAAGTAATTCTTTTCTTTCTTATGCTTAGCTTATTGTCAATAAACACTTTTTTTTTTTAAATCCCAATTGCCTTCTTTAGAAATAGGTCTTGTTGAGTAGCCCATGCTGGCTGGCCTTAAACTTGTAATCTTTTTGTCTTCAGTCTCCAAATTTGTTTATCTTTCAGGACCTGGGCATTGAGCACAAGGCCTTGTACAATGCTAGACAACACACTCTTCCACTCAAGCCACTGAGCCATAACCCAAATCCAAAGGCATGAAAATCATCTTCTGTGTCTTTCAAGATGAAAACTGTATTAAATATCATTTGAAAAAGATAAGAGGTGAATGGAAATACATATTTTTTTAATGTTTAAAAAACTGCCAAATGAAAAAACACCTCACACTGAAATTGTATGGTCTGATTAATTTTGGTCTGTGACAATATGTTCTGTGGAAATATTAACATCACAGGTAAGAAAAAATCAACTTTCTTTTTACATGTTCTATGCAGGATAGAGACAAAAAAAATGTTGCTTTTTGATAAATAAAAAGCGTGGAAAGGGGCTGGAAAGATGGCTCAGCAGATATGCGCGTTAAGCTACTCTCAGAGTACCGGGGGCCCTAGCTGGCTTTGAACTTCTGCTTCCCTTGCCTGACTCCGCCTCCTGAGTGTTGACATCACAAGATAAGCCATGCAGCTAGTGTAACTATGTTCAGGGAATTTTTAAAAAGTCTTTAAATACTAAGCCCAAACCCTCTAAGATTTAAAAATAAGATTTTTGTCATGTTTCCCAAGCTAAACTCAAATTCACCATGTAACGCAGGACGCCTTGAACTTATACTCCTTTTGTCTTGGGCCCTTGAGCAGCTGGTATTATGGGCCTGGACCAGTACATCGGATTTTGCTTCTTTTGTTATTTTTCTTGTTTTATCTCAAATGCTTCTGACCTAACTATGTCAATCATAATCAACAACAGAAATAAATTGACAGAGACTTTCTTAAGCCATTTCATAACATCTTAAAGGTTAATACTTACAGCTCTGGAAGTATGCAGAGTAATTAAAATTAAAATTTAAATCAAGCAAGAGTTAATAAAAAAGAAAGAGAAAAACGGAGAGAGGGAACTCTCTGGATTTTATTTCTTAATTTTTCATTTCTCCATTCCTTGAAGTTAATTAGAATTCAAAGAGAAAACATTAACCAACAAACAAACAAGAATGACCCTAGTCTATGAAAATTGAACTATGACTACAAAGAGTAAGATACTAAGTTGACTTCCAAATTGTAGCAATTAGCTTCTTCATACCAATTGGAGACTGAAAATTAACATTAAGGGGGCTGGAGAGATGGCTCAGCAGTTAGGAACACTGACTGCTCTTCCAGAGAACCCGGGTTCAATTCCCAACAGCCACATGGAAACTCACAACTGTATGTAACTCCAAGATCTCATACCCACAGACATACATGCAGGCAAAACACCAGTACACATAAAATAAAAATAAATTATTTTTTAAAAAAGAAAATTAACATTAACTCTTAACATTAAACTAGCTGTTGATTCAGATTATATTTCAAAGTGTGTTTATTCAACACCTACTAAAGACCTTGGATGTTTTTAAAGTATATAGATTCATATGTAAATAAATGTAATGAGGTGTGTGTACATAAGCACATAAAATATGCATAGATATTAACATATAAATAGAAAGATACATATATCTGGCCAATTATGACAGTTTGTGCCTTTAATCTAATGTGCATAACGTTGAGGCAGGTGGATCACTAAATTTGAAGTCAGCCTGGCCTAGATGGTGAATTCTAGGCCAGTCACAGCTACACAGTGAGACCTTATCTCAATATAAAAATAAACAATACATATATTTATATAACAAAGAATGTCAATATTCTGTAACAATATCCTTTCTATATATATCATATAAATTCATAAAGTTTTGGGTTTTCTGGAAATGAGGTTAGACTGTGTTTCCCCAGCCAGCCTCACATTCATATTCCTCTTTACAGGCATTAGCCTTTAAAATACCTGAATCACCTCTATAAAATAAAAAAATATTATTACAATAAGTAATTTAGTACTTGCAATTCTAGTGTTCTAAAAGCAAAAAAGGAAGATTGCCAGACGCCTGAGACCCAACTTGTCCACACAGTGAGCTTGAGGCCATCCAAGTCTACATAGCAAGACTCTGCCTTCAATTTACAGAGGTGAACATTGAGTCACTGAAGGACAGAGGGATGAATTTGGCAAAGCAACTCACATTATAAGCAAATAAAAAAATTTTTCACTTATAGAAGAAAAATTAGGGTTATATATGAAATAAGAACTTCTACAAACCAATGATATGTAAAAATGAAACAGTAATGAATAAAAATACTGAATTATTTCCTAGCTTAGCAATGAAAGACAAGTTAAAATTATTCTTCTATTGTTGTTTATTTATTTATTATACAGTCCTCTGCCTGCATGTACACCTGCATGCCAGAAGATCCCATTATAGGTGGTTGCTGGGAATTGAACTCAGGACCTCTGGAAGAGCAGGTGGTATTCTTAACCTCTGATCCATCTCTCTAGCCCAAGTTAAAATTATTCTTATTAGATGTGCTTTTAAAGATTCAAATGAACACATTTGAACTGTTTGTAACAATAAAAGTAAATTGGAAAGTATTATGTAAAATAACCAAAAGTTTAGAATTATTTTTGAAATATTTTTAATTTTTGAAATAATTAACCAACCTGAGCCACTTTCATTGAATTCTGGGTAGAGCCACCAGCATGATATTCAACTTTGAATTTTTTTACAAGTTCATCAAACCTACAAAAAAACAACAGTAGAAGGCAAGTTAGCATCATGTCAGTTTTCACAAACAGCAAATTCTTCTAATTAAAATATAATTAGTGGGATCTTAAAACTGTATATTTACACTCAAGAAATGAACTAAATTTCTTCTGTCAATACATAACTTTAAATATCTAAAATATATGCTTCCGAACTTAGCCATTATACTAAGTATACAGTAAAGTAATATTTATAAACTTGCCACTAAGGTTACATTTGGCAAACTGGCCATTCCAAGGCAGAATCTATGGATGGGCTGGTGTGAGAATCTAAGGTCAGTCAGGTGACATAGCAAGATCAGGGTCAGCCCAGGTGACTGTATCTCAAAAACACAAAACAAAAGCAAAAAACCAGCTAGAATTCCCATCTGAGAATCAAAAATTATGCTTTTCTAACAAAAATCAAATGTAAAAAAAAAAAATTGAATAGGTAGTAAGGGAAGACAGTGAAATGCGGGTTTTAAACACTATATCTGTAAAGCTATGCCCACCTGATGCTCAGGGTTAAACGGAAGAGTCTGATCTTCACAGGAAAGCTCTTCCAAGAACACTGCAAGGCCGGCCAGGCCACCCCGGAACAAGTAATGTGCTTAGTTTGGTCATTCCCTCAATCTTCCTGTTTTCTCTTGCCCTTCCCTCCTGCCTTCCTTCTTTTCTTCTAACAGTTTAAAAAAATAAATAATGTGCTAGGCAGACAGTACATGTGAGACTCTGAGGTCAATAGCCAGTACTGCAATACTGCAAACAACACACACACACACACACACACACACACACACACACACACACCATACAATTCGCACACTTCAAACACACTACTCAATTATATTCATTTGTGTAACTGTCACCAAGTTCAAAACGCTGTCAAAAATAAGGAGAAAGTCAATACTCTGCAGAACCAAATCGCTCTACCATCTCACACTGCACCTTCAACAACCACGGATATGTCTTTTATCTCTATTTTTCTCCATCTGGACACTTTGCATACAAATGGAGTTATATAATATGTGGTCTCTGGAAATAAGACCCTTTCAAAAACTACTTTCAAGGCATGGTGGTTTCAGGAAGAACAGCCTCGCAGGCTTGGGAAGTGCTGCGATCTGAAAGGTGTATCCTTGTAGGAGTAGGCGTGGCCTTGTTGGAGAGAGCGTGTCACTGGGAGTGGGCTTTGGGGTTACAAAAGCCCAAGCTAGGCCTCGTAGCTCTCCAGCTCTCTCTAATGCATGTAGGACTCACTATTTCTCCAGCTCTATGGTTTCCTGCATGCTTGGCGTGCTCCCCACCAGCACGATTATAGACTAAACCTCTGAAGCCACAACCAAGGCCCCAGTTAAAAGGTTTACTTCACAAGAGTGCTGCTGTGGTCATGGCATCTCTTTGCAGCAATAGAACACTGCCTAAGAGAAGACATATCTGTAGTAGTATTTATTACACTACATTTATTTATGAATTTGTCTGTCAATGGATACTTAAATTGCTTCTATATTTTTTTCCCCACTATGAGTGCATGCACAAGTTTTGTAGAAACATCCTCATTTGGTGTGGGTATTCCTCTTGAATCAAATGTTTTCCTCCATGTTTTACTTTTTTGAGGCACTCTTATCAACAACCTACTAAGGAAAACTTGAATGTAGAACAGCAGTTTATATCAATTTACCAGTGTGTAATCTTTTCTTTTTCTGTTTTTTTTGGGGGGGGAGGTTGTTTTTGGTTTTTTTGTTTTTCAATACAGGATCTCTCTGTGTAGCCTTGACTGTCCTGGACTCACTTTGTAGACCAGGCTGGCCTTGAACTCACAGTGATCCACCTGCCTCTGCCTTCCAAGTGCTGGGATTAAAGGCATGCACCACCCATCTCTGTGGAATCTTCTCAATGAAGAAGACTAGTTAGACACTAAAGGGGTATCAGTGAATAGGGAAACTATGAAAAAGAGATTATTAATGAAATAAAATATGAAAGACAAATAAAAATATCTACTTAGGTAGCCTACCAGCCACCAGTTAGAAATAGAAGAAAAAGAGACTGGCAATTAAAAAGGATAATAAAAAATAAAGAAAAACCTAAATTTTTAAATAAGAAAACAAAAAAGCCAAAATACACAATCTAGATTTTTCTAAGTCCTAAATATTCTTACCAGAAAATAGGAATTTGAACATACACTTATATATAGGATAAAAATGAGTGCTTTTAAAAAATGCTCTAAAAAGAAAAGCAAATTAAATTACCATCCAATTTCTTATACAGTAAAGGATGTTAGAAGATAATGAAAAGTGTATTTTATACTCTAGACAGCGAGGGGAAGGATCTGAACTAGAAGTCAATGTTTACCCAATAACTATTTATTAGCTTCCAGAAAACAGAGGCACATAGAAGAAATAATTTTGATTACATAAAAAGTAAAGTTTTTCTACATAAAAAGAAAAGTCTAACATTAACACAAAGGAAAATCTTGATATTGATAAAGTCTAACTATTACGAATAAACAAAAACATAAAGAGCCCGACAAGTTTAAATCAACAAAAGAAAGAAAATAGTAAATGTTGAGAAGCAATGGCTAACTCTTGTTATTAATCAACTACATATAGATTTCTTCTTCACAAAATAACTAGTTGAGCATATAAGCTATACTCAGCATTAACAGAAATGTGAAAATGTCGACAAATGACAGTATTAGTGACAGACATCTTTCAGAAAGTAATTTGACAATATACAGGCAGAATCAATCAATTTCTCCCACTCTCTCATCATTGTAAAGTTCTATTTCACAAGCACCATCCTAGAGAAGACTGCAAAACAGAGAAAGTTCCACATAAAAAGCTGCTTATCCTACTATGATATGCAATAAGAAATATAAAACAAGATAAATATAAAAAATGCACGAAATGATTTGGGAGAATGCAATTCATTCTGTGCAACTATAGTTATCTACAAGCTGCATTGCTGCAGGACAGACCCATGATACTGTTTGAAGCTATGACTTACAGAAAGTGGCTAACTATAGTCAGCAAATAGATAAAACCGGCATTAAAAGTAGATTGGATATGAAGCACATCCTTTGATCCCTGCAATCAAGAGGCAGAGTCAGGGAGCTCTGAGTTCCAGGTCTGCATGAATATTTATTGGCATAACATTTATTGGTATAAAATTTTTGGCATAAAATGTAATTTGGGATGGTTTATAGTTATCATTCAATACAATTATCAGAACAATTTACTCAACATTAGAACTTCTTATTTACGATTAATATGAAATAATCAGGGAGAAAAATATTAACATTCACAACCTTCGTCTCTGTTCCACAATTTCATCATGGATACATTTAAATACTTTTATATGAGAACACTTTGATTCCTATCACAAATTCAATTCAGGATTTCTTAAGGAATACCATGTTATCTTTCTAACATTTTTGTAGTTAGTTGATGTTTGAGACAAGGTCTTACTTACTATATAGCCCTAGCTAACCTTTCGTTGTAGACCAGCCTGGCCTGAACTCATAGAGATCCACCTGCCTCTGCCTCAAGTGCTGAGATTAAAGGTGTGTGAGACCCACAGCCTGCTTTCTATCTAAAGTAGTTTTAATACTGGTTTATGTAAAACTTAAATTTTAAGTAACACTTTCCACTCTCACATACAAAATCCTTTATGAATAATAATTCCTGGACAATTAATGCAGTTATCTCTACTTCTGCTTTGTTTTTGAGGAAAACAAGTATAGTACAAGGAAGAAGTGAGGCCTCAAAGACCAATGAGTAATATGGTAGCAAAGCTGCAATTAAAATTCTGGCTGTTAGCCAGGTGGTGGTGCACGCCTAATCCTAGCACCTGGGAGGCAGAGACAGGCAGATCGCCGTGAGTTCGAGGCCAGCCTGGTCTACAAAGTGAGTCCAGGATAGTCAAGACTACACAGAGAAACCTTGTCTCAAAAAGCCAAACCAAACCAACCAAACAAACAAAAAACAACACAAAACCTCTGGCTGTTTAGTAATAAGTATCTTGAGAATCTGTACCAAATAAAAGTGATAGTATATACATGAGGGGTTATCAAGTGAAATGTTCTAATGTATAAACATTGCGTTCTAAAACAAAGACAGCAATGACTTCTGGGTGAAAAAAGAGAGTAAAGCTGATGGATCCCTAGCATACTACTTTAATCAGAAAAGAGCTGACTGTGGGGCAGGTGGGCAGCTAAAAGACCAGATAAATATAGACTAACATCCTCATTCAGAATAAGCACTCTTTTGCCACCAAAATCAAGGCACAAGTACTGATGAAAATAAATGCAGGAATTTGTATTACAGAGAAATTCACCTTTTGAGAAGCATTATATTTATCATTACTATCCAAGGCAGGTTAGGTGAAGGTCGGTGATTAAACAATTTAACAGCAGAGTACTGATGCTATAGCAAGACACAGAAAGTAATTTTTGCTTGCTCTCATTAAAATATATAAAGTTAGAATGAAGAATACTAACTTTTCAATGAGTTGAGCTTTATTTGACAACAGAAAATCCACAGAACTAAATAATATATGCTTTGTGACAAAGCAACTTAAGTTAGAAAAGTCAGTACTCAAGAATAAAGACTAGCACTCAAAACATAAAAACACAGGCATGAAAACAAGACTAGGGAGCTGGAGAAACGGCGGAGTGATTAAGAGCCCTCTTCTTCACATGACTCAGGTTTGGTCTCCAATATCCACACTGCCTGCTTCACAGCCATCTGTAATTCCACCTTTACAGGCTCTACGGGCCACAGGCACGCACAGTGCACATATCCACTTAGAAACAAAACTTTTCTACACACAAAGACAATAAAGAAAACAACAGCCACTTATGATTGGCCATAGGGGTAAGATGCACTGGAGAGGTGGAGGTAGTTCAAGGCCAGCGTGGCTCCACCTTTCAGCTCAGCAGCGGCAAGCACTTGCTAGAAAGGCTGACTGTTTGAGTTTCATCCCTGGATGTGTGCACACACACAAATATAATAAAATTAAACTAAAAAAGGAAACAGTATGTTGGGGGGTGTCTCTTATAAATATTCATTATAACTTAGAAAAGCCACCAGGGAACTCTTAATAATTCCATGATTTTGGTTCATGTGTAATGGTAGCAATAGAAAATAAGTCTTGCTCCTATAAACCTATGGTGAACATGCTGTTATAGAATTTCTTTTCTTTCCTTGGGTTTTCAAGACAAGGTCTCTCTGTGTAGCCTTGGCTGTCCTAGAACTCACTCTGTAGAGCAAACCTTAAACTCAAGAGCTCCAACTATTTGGAGGTGGGCATGGTAGCACACACCTGTAACCCCAGCACTCAGGAGGCAGAGGCAGGCAGATCTCTGTGAGTTCGAGGCCAGCCTGGTCCACAAAGTGAGTCCTAGACAGCCAAGGCTATGCAGAGAAACCTTGTTTTGGGAGAGAGGGAGAGGGAGGGGGAGGAGAAGAGGGATGGAGAAGAAGAGAGAGAGGGAGAGGGAGGGAGAGGGAGGGGGAGGGGGGGGGAAGAGCACGCGCCCCAGCCAGCTGCCTCTGCCTCTCCAGCCCTGGTATTAAAGCTGTGAGCCAACATGCTTGGCTACTCTTATCAATTTTAAGCCAAGGCTTCCAAAATACCTATCTTACTTCTTTGAGCTGCCTGATATTTTAAACTAGTGAGTCACAGGGAAGGTTTAGTAAGAAAACTTTAGGAACACCAACTTTCTTATCTGATATTCCTCAATGATGACAACAATAACAAATCTACAACTGGCCCTGATAATATATTTCACAGTACACAAGCTACTTCCTGAGAAGCACCTCCCTCCCTCCTCACACTCTCACTTCCCGTCATACCTTGCTGTGATGACTATCAAACCAAATCAATGAAGTAAGTGCAGCTATCAACATCATTAGGGCTAGGAAAACCCACACTGAAACTACAGTGATGCATTTTTCCCCCAGTAAAGACATGAAAAGAGCTGAAAACAGTTAAGCAGTGAAAATACCCATAACTGACAGATGCAACACATGTAGAAACACACACTGCTGATGGAAAACTCAAAAGGCTCAGCAGTGTTTGGTGATACCTTGGAAAAAATTTAAACAGGTGACTATTACAATTCAGGAACCTCAGCAGTTACTACAGCCGTATTATTTCCACAAACAAATTAGTAAATGAACTAATTGATATGTCCATAGGAAGAAGACTGTTATATAGTAAGAAAAATATCAACAACTGTTATCTTCAATAAATGGATTACCCTTGAAAACAACAACAACAACAAAACCAACCAACCAACAACAACCAAAAACCCTAAGCTATTTAAAAGAAACCAAACATAATAGCAAACATGCAAAACCATTGCATTTTTCCAGAATTCTGGATAAGAAAAAACAACAGTGGTTGAAATGAGCTGCACAGATGAGGGGTTCTAAAGACAATCTATCTACAAAGAAATATGACTTGAAAAATAGAACATTTTTCATTTTGTTGATGGCTGCACAGTACATACATCCACATTTAAAATGTATTACATAAGGGGTTGTTTTTTATGTAAACTATATTTTAGTATATACCAACGAACCTAACTTTAGAAGACACATAAAATCCCTATCACTATCCTAATTTTCCACATGAACTAATAAACCAAAGCTCTCCTGACTTGTCTCCCTAACTGACTTCTGAAATCATGTCTCTGCGTGTAGGAAGACGAAGACCTTAAAACCACAGACAGAAACTCACCAGTGCTTGACATTTTTCATGCTACCCTCTCTCAAAAGAGAATTAAATACGTACTTTTCTAAACCTTAGGCTGTATAGACATTTTGGACTTCTGTCGTCTATAATACGCCAGAGTGGAAATTTCCAAAGAAGATGTGTGTGTCTCTGCGCTCCCTTAAATGCTCTGGGGTAAGTCCAACTCCAACCCAAGCGAAGGAGCAGAAGGAGAAGCCCGTCAATTGGATGCCTGACTCCGAGACCCAGGACAAAGCATGACGTCCGGTATTTGACACGTTCCTAACTAGGATGGATCAGTGATGATGCCCTGCTTTACAGTGCACCCCAAGCTCACACCCAGAACACAGGTCTGGAGCTAGTAGATTTATCCACTTAGCAGGTGAGCAAGTTTGCTCTTCCATTACCTGCGTTATTAGTCTCTAAAACTCACGAAATATTCACTTTAAAAAGCAGTTGGAATACTGGAGGGTGATACTGTTCTCAGGCTGGCCCCAGACTCACTATGCACACCCCATTTTACTTAACTTGGTATCAGGCTATAAAGTAAAACAGCAAACGAGACAGGGTTTCTGTGAAAGGTGTAGAGAAAATTGGCACCTCCGTATTTGCTCAAGAAAGCTAACATTTTGGAGGGTTGCAGTAAATTCAATTTAAATATAATAAAAATTTAAATTTGTGTTTGCTTATTTGTTTCAAGGCTTTTCTTCTTCTTTTGTTTTTTATAAAGCAGTTCTCTTTATGTAGCTCTACTTGGCCTGGAAGTCAGAGATCCACCCGCCTCTGCCTCCTGAGTGCTGGGATTCAAAGGCTGGGCGTGCACCACCACACCTGGCTTTAATTAATTCTTAATACGATTCCTACTTATGTGACATAAAACAACTTCTACTTGAAATGCAGGATACCATGGTTATAACCTACACTATATCACCAATTATTTCTACGGAGAAGTATGAAAAGCAAGCCCACAAGAGCCAAGCTACACAAGTTCTGCTTCTAAGAGAGGCTGCTTTCCATTTTAATTGAAACTGAAGTTGCTGTGTTAGGGCCAAAGGAGAGGAAGAAAAATGCCAGTGCAGAGCAGAGAAGGGAGACACAGGCACACACACATCTGAAAAAAGAAGGCCTCACATTGTGTTAACTACTACAGCATAGAGGCAAATACCAGTAATTTAAAACAATTCAGGAAGGTAAGACATATGAGGAGGAATAAGACATTTCATTAAAATCTTCACAGGAAGCACAAAGAGCTTCCTTGAGCAAGCATTCGTAACTGCCAAGAAGGATTTCCAATTTTCTTTCCTGAACTTCTCATCTAAACAAATAATAAATTTAAAACATCAGTAATTCCAAACAGGTCATACTTATTAAGACCAAATGTTAATAGAATAACACAGGGGATGGAAATCCATAGGCAAATTGTAAGACTCAAAGCTTTGAAATCTTTTACCACAAATGTTCTATGAGGTTAAAAGAAAGAAAGAAAATCACTCAAATGTCAGTCTGATAAAAGCCAGAAGAACATTCCCCACATATGCTTATATTTAAGTATATTTGAAAAAGATGGAAAAAGTAACAGTCGCTCAAAGCTAAAGTTAAGTGATTAGTTCATGAGGATTGTAATTGGAGGCATGTCTCTACCTTCTAATGTTATTTTCTTTGATAAAAAGTTGGTTTTAAGCACGTGTTACTTAGATAAGCCGTTATTCTGCTGAAGACTAAAATTTTTAAAGGTTTAATTATTCTCATTTATAACTCTGAAGATGGAGGGTTTTTTTTAAGCATGTGAGATAATCAAATATACTGCTCAAAAGCACTTTCTAAATATAGATGATTAAAATGATTGCTCCCAAATTTACATAAATGACACGTGCATTAGGTTTCAACCTATCATAAAAACATATAACTCAATTCCACTAAACCCATTTACAATTTTCATTAAACAGTAAATTGTTTGACATTTAGTTTTAAGCCATGCAAGGAAGAGAAAAATACTGTAGGAAAATGATCCTCAAAATGACATGTGGAGTCTCCGGGTAAGCATAAATGACATCCTATCCATGGGTAACTCCAAAACACAAATTACACGCTCTTCTCATCTTTCTTTATTGGTTTGCTTTCTGCTCTTGGTTTTATCAAACCCCACAGTTTAAGTGGGACAGAGTTTCTCCGATCACAGACAAGTTCTAGAAATATACGCAATGGAAACGAAAAACGGTTGAGCAACAGCTGATCATTTTTCTCTGTCAAACTTTAAAAACAAATCACTCATCAGAAACACTCAGGCAGACGTTTAAATCCCCATCAAAATATAACATACTGAACTTCCGACTGCAAGTAACAAATAATGTGTCACAGCCAACATTCCCGCTGACAGCAACCAGAAAAGCCGTATAAATATGAAGTCATACAAATAAAGGTACCAAAGAGGCATGTTGTTGATACGGTTTCACAGAGATACGAAGCATTCCAAGAACAGGCTCAAGCCAGCAGGACTGCTTCACACCTGCACACATCTGTAGCTGGTGGTAGGAAGCTAGAGAGAAAACCCGACTTTACCAAACTTCACAGGCGCTGGTTGGCCAGTGACACACTGGCTGCGCTCTGAAGCTCAATGGCAAGCTATGGGGGCTAACAAAAATCACCTCAAAACCAACAGTTCTCTTGGGCGGTGTCTCAGAGAGAGGGAGCGGGGGACAGAGAGACAGAGACAGAGAAACAGAGACAGAGACAGAGAGACAGAGACACACACACACACACACACACACACACACACACACACACACACACACTCACACACACACACACACACCAGGAAAAGAGGAAGTAAATCAAAGCGACAAATAAGTGTAGGTTCTTCAGACTGCACCTCCTGCCACAGTGTTCTCCCTTTTCTCTGTGAGGTTGGTGGGAGAAAGGGGAGTTTGAAGATTTGACCATCTGAATTAATCCAAGATGAAGCTGGGCCACCATCTTACTCTGGGGAAGGGGAAGAGCTTATACCAACAAGGGTTACAGCTAGACAACAAAATACATATGGGATTTCGTAGAAGTCAAGGATGGGATGGAAGGCAGGAGGTGGGCATTGACAATGACACTAAAGTGATACAACTGCAAAGTCAGGATCTACCACAAAACGTCAGTTTTCCCTTCTGCCAAATTTCTAGGGTGTGGGGGCAGGAGGGCAGAGGGGTAAATTGTTCAACCGAAACTCTTAGAACAATTTGGGACCCTTACTCAGTAGACTATTTCACAGTTAATGAGCCAAGAACTCACTGATCTCATTGGAAAGCTCCAGAATTTCAGGCTCCATGAATAGAGGCAAACAAGGGAGACTGAACTATGAAAAGTGAACATCAGAGTGACCTCAGCTTCTCCTGGGTTTTATTACTGAGTTCTGACTTCCTCCCTGCTCCATGTTAGCTTCGTAGAGGAAAGAGAGCACATCTGAGAGAAGCTACAGCTTGGAGACCGTAAACTTCGTTCAACCACAAGTGAACAAGAGCGAATTAAGGAGGACTTGGAGGAACACACTCAGAAAAAAAGTTAAACTACATAGACAGCTGCTAATCAGAGTGCAATAAAAATATTAGGTGGCTGTCCTCTGAATGGTAGGTGAAGACAAGTCAGAAGGAGAAAACAGGACTGAACAGTGGCTGCCCTAGCACTGAGTGGAACAGGGAGGAAGATGGTGATGACCAGGACGGAAAACAAAATCAAATGCCTCTAAGCAGCAAGATCAAGTAAGGGTCTTGATCCTTCCCCCCTAAGTGAGCAGCGTGAGGGAGCAGCAGTTTGTGTGTCAGGCACACGATTTTGCCTGTTCATTCATTACCTTGAACATGTTAAACACTCAATAGATTTTAGCAACTATCTTTATAATTGTGGAGGGAAAACCGACTTGCTGATTTCACAGAGAATTTTCATTTAGGGAAAAAAATCTAGGAAAGGACTGTTTGGCATCTTTAATATTTTAAGTTCAACCTTCTGGATATTTTAAAAAGTACTGGATGCAGACCATTCTCATCCCTTACTGTATGAATGATGGAGAGCAAAAGCTATTGAACAATTAACTAAATGTTTACAGCTATACGAACTGCGTGTTGCATAGAAATATAAATCCGAAACCACATACAAAAGACAACACCATTTTCACATTACTGCTAGCACAACAATAGTTCTGATATTACCTCTTGAAAGCAAAGATTATGAAAACTTATCAGTGTAAGTATTACCCTAGTCATGCCCTGGCAGCAAAAGACATTCAAAAACCAATATGAAACGTGTTTAGATACTCAGACGATATCTTCTTTCATCTTCCGAATACGACAAACAAAGATGCCAATAAAGAAAACCACAAGTTTGCTGAAGTTAAAACATCTGGGGAGCAGCTTAAGATATTCATTCTAAAGAGCTCTATATTAAAGAACAGCCTGAAGGGTAATGATAAATCTGCACTAAAACGGGAAGTGTGTTTTGAATCCCACTGAATATAAACAGCATTTCCCCCCTTAAAGGGGAGGGCGGTATAATTAAGACACGAAATGCCTCAGAGGAAAAGTATTCCATGAAAGGAAACTTTAAAAATAAAGCCTAGAGCTCAATACGAGATAAGAATGAGAATGCAACATCTTTACAGCAACATCAGTAACCAGAAGACGAACAGCCAAAGATCCTGTAGTAAGTGATGGGACTCGGGGACAGTCCCACAGGTGCCCACTTCTGTTCCCGTGCTTCGTGTGTGAAAGATGTTCTGCAGCTATAAATCTTCACTTGGTAATATCTCGGATGGTTGTTATCACACTAATGACAAGGACTAGAAAAAGGCTCAGCAGCTAAAGGTGCTTGCCACCAAACCTGACAACCTGAGTCCAGTTCCTACACACACACACACACACACACACACACACACACACACACACGGGTGGGTGGCTGTAAAAAACTGATGGCAAACTTTGTTCTGTCAACACCATCTATAATAAATTATTTCAGCTTTCAAGATGTCTTTTCTAATAGCCATTGCCCAAATATTAGCATAAATCAAAAAGTGTAATATTTACACTAAGAACATTCATCTAAGAAGGCATTTCTATAATCCCATTAGAATGAATTTTTCACATTTGCATCTTAGCATGTTACTCAGTGTAACAACCAACATCAACAGAAACTCTGACAGGAGCACAGGATGGGCTTTGAAGTACCTATGTCTTTGTACGGCGGTCTAAAGGAAAATTGACAAAGCTGCAAACTGAACACAAAATATCTGCTACACATTTCAGAGTGCACGAATGAATGAGAATGCTGACTCTAGTGTTTCCTGAGATGTTACTGTTGACGCAAGTTGCTGGCAAATGACGTTACCTTAGGTTGTGCACACAGCACGGTTTGTTTGCACTTTAGAACTAACTGCAGATTAACAGATGATGGGCTGCAAAGATACATGGATGAGTGGTCAGGAGCACTTGCTCCTGCAGAGGACCTGGGCTTGAGTCCTAATGCCCACATGGCAGCACAGCACTTTAACTCCAGTCTCAGGGGATCTGAAGGCCACATCTGACCAACATGGGCACGAGGCACCAGGGCAGTAGGCATACATACATGCAGACAAACACTAAAGAACACAAAATAAATTAATAAATATTAAAATATTTTAAAAATTATATTTAAAAATCTCCAGCAACAGCTAATTTTCAAAGTCATCTAACGGCCAGTAACAGGAGTCTTGAGTTTTGTCCAAGAGATCAAAATATTTCAGTAAACAGACTACTACACTGTATATATGTGAAATACACTAAATTTCTGGCACACCAAGAACAAATTCATAAAACCAATTTGTGGAATTGTTTCTTCGAGAGAGCAAACACAGTTAAAAAAATAAACAATTGACTAAAATACTTTGCACAAAATATCTAATAATACAGTGAATACACATAGGCTTTAAAAACTCTAATCTTTACATTCTTTGAAGATTCCTTCAGTTGGACCCCATTTCTACCTCCATCCAAACACACGCATGTGTAGGTGCATGAGCCACAGGTGAGGCTACTTTCTGCAGAGCGCTCAGGGAGACCAGGAGGACAGGGATGCTCACTCTATCAGTTTCCATTTGATGCCCTTGAGACTGAGTCTCCCACTGAGCCTGAAGCTAGGCTCTCCTCCCAGCCCCTCCAACAGGTCTGAAGCTACAGGTGTTCAAAATATTACACTGAGCTTTTTTATGCTCCTAACGTTTTTTACCATCACCAGCTGTAGCTTATCTTAATAAACTTAATCTCTGAATATAAGTAATGTTTTTTTGTCAACTTTTTTGAAAACAGTCATGTCTACATATGCTCAACACAGACTTTTAGTGGAAACAAATTCTTCAGTTACTTTAAACAGGGCATTATTCCTTGAATACATGACCAATGTCTGTTGATTCATAAAGACCTTTAGGAAGTTGAGTGTGGCGGCACACCCCTGTGGAGGGAGCACTCAGTAAACAGAGTCAGAAGGATTTCAAGTTCAAGAACGCCCTGGACAACTCGGAGAACTCAAGGAAGGAGAGGAGATGGAGGGGAGGGGAGCGGGGTGGAGAAGAGAAAGAGAGGGCAAGGAAGAAGAGATGGAGGGAGAGATGGGAGGAACAAAAGCCAAAAGGCAGCCAAAGGAAACCACATGAAATGACCTCCTTAGGCTCCTGAGTTAAGCTCAGTGTCCTCAATTCTTAAAGTGACTATTGTCATCAAAGGCTAGAACCCTTAAACAGATTTAGTTTTCAAAATAAATTTCTTGGTTGACACAATACAATAGAATTTGATTCTTTTGTCATTAGTAAATGGCTATTGCTTGGCTAATGAGCCATTTACAAACATACTTTGTGTGTGGCCTCATTTTCACTTTGTGTGTCTTTGTGCAAGCATGTATGCCTATGAATTCTGAGATACTCTTTAAAAGCTGTAAAAGAAGCGCCTTCGTGTGAATTTGGAATAACTCAGGTTTTTAGTCCGATCATAGTGGTACGTATAGTACTCCTTTAGTAGAATGCAGAAGAACCATCTCATATGATTAATCCATGGTCCACAGTCCCTTAAACCAGGAGCTTCCTTTCTGGTTTTGACATGCCAGGCACACAGTAGTAACACTTAGCTGGAGTGGTGGCTCAGCAGTTAAGGGCACCAGCCGCTCTTCCAGGAGTGATGGGTGAGATCTCCAGCATGTACAGAAGGTCGCCAACTGGCTGTAACTCCTGTCCTAAGGCATCCATCTCCATCTTCTGGCCTCTAGGGATACTGCACACATGTGGTGCCAAGACACACATCCAGCTAAAATACCCATACACACGGATAATAAAAATTAAATAAAAGCAGGAACAACACAACTATGCGTGTGAAACGTGTAAGCACTGCGGAATTAGAATGCA
This sequence comes from Acomys minous, assembly GCF_964271855.1. NCBI lineage: Eukaryota > Metazoa > Chordata > Mammalia > Rodentia > Muridae > Acomys > Acomys minous. The sequence goes on from NC_140490.1 coordinate 6,334,422, forward strand.
TCACTAAGATGTGCAGTGTGCCAAGCTGCAGTGTGAAGAAATGAGGATGTCTCATAAAATCCCTGCTGTAATTACTCCGCCCTGCCACAGTGGCGATAAAGCAGTCACAAAGCACCGAGAGGCAGACAGCACTCAAAGAGCTCTACATCGGGGCGCTGAAGTTTGACTTTCAAATATCATTCATATGATACTATTAAAAACTACTTAAAACCAGAAACACGTTTCTTTACTTGTAGGTCACGGGAGAAGTGGAATGAAAGATTTGGCCCCATGTCTTACTTTGCAACCTCTACTTCATGTAAATTGCTTTTATTTTACTTCTGTAGTGAGGAAGTAAAATGTTTGTTTTACCTATTTGCAATGATTGAACACACTGAACATAATGTGTAAACAGGTTCTAACATGTGAAACAAATTATTTGTTTTAAATACAATTTTAATTGTTCTTATGAATAATTCTGCTTCGGACTGGGAGATGGTTCACTTTGTAAGGCTACAAGACTGATGACTTCAGTTCAATCCCAAGAAAACACATGCATGCTTACACACACACACACACACACACACACACTTTTTCTTTAAAAAGCTCTTTAAAAATTTCCACTTTCTTTAGGGCTAGAATTGGGTCAGCAGTTAAAAGCAACTGCTGCTCTGGGTTCAGTTTCCAGCAACCCCATGGTGGTTTACAGCTCTAGTTCTAGGGCATCAAATACCCTCTCCTGATCTACTCAGGCACCAGGCGCACATGAGGTGCATATACATACACTCAGGCAAAACATATACAAGAAATAAAATTAAATAAAACTTTTTAAGAAGTTCTGTTTTGCATTCAGAAAATGATTATATTCATGCAATGTACAATTATCCTAGGCAGTGTGTAGCAGATAAGAAAACATAAAACACAGTATAGCTTTTATTAGCTTAAGTGTCATATAATAAAAATAAATTAATTCTGAATAGCTTGTTCTGAATTCATAAACTTTGATAATGGCAGTTTAGTTACATAAACATAATGTAAAAAGTATCAAACTTTTACAAAACAAGGTGCTTTGGAAATTTATTATGCATACTTAAATCAAATACTTCCCCCACAAATATCATAAAATTTATATTTCTGCAAGCAACATTTCCTGAGGTTTTGTATTAGTTACTTTTCTATTGATGTGATAAAACACCCTGACTAAGGGAACATCTACAAGAATGTGTTTAATTAGGCAGTAGGAACAGCTAGGAGCTAAAGTCTCAGATCACAAGCAGGAGTCAGAGACTGCGCTACAGGCAGTGAGTGGAAGCTGTTAAACCGAGCCCCTTGGCAGAGCTCTTCCAAGAAGCTCAAACCTCCTAATACTTCCCAACAATTCCAGTAACTGGGGACCACGCAACTGCCAGAGACTAATAAGGGATGTTTCATTTACACAGCACAGGTCTTAATGTTATCAACATTAACTTTTCTACTCATCATCTATTCACATCACACATTTTCATATGCAAATGTTGTTCAGTTCCCAGCACCATGTAAAGTGGAACTGGTGGTGCATGGCTGCAATCCCAGCACTCAGGAGGTCAAAGTGAAAAGGTCACTGGAGGCCGTACGGCCTGCCTTGGGCTTAGCTCAAAACAACGAACAAGGGGCTGAAGAGATGGCTAAGGAGTTGAGAGTTCCAGCTGCTCTTGCAAAGGACCAGAGTTTGACTCTATCGCCTATATGGCAGTTCACAACCATTTGTAACTCCAGTCACAGAGGACCCAATGTCTCTGAAGACACAGACCTACATACAAGCAACATACCCATACACAACAAATAAAATAATAATTAAAACAAACTTACAACAACAAACCTGATCAAACCCTTTATGCATCAGTATGGCTCAAGCTTTTCAGATGTGATTTTGTGATAACAGGTATTGAACTTAGGGCCTTGTGTATGCAAGATAAGTACTGTATTTTCCGGTGTATAAGGTGACCCCCAACTTTAACTTTTCCAGTTAAAATACAGAGTTTGCAGCCTGAGTCTGTTGAACAGGGTGTGTGTTGGAAGAGGGGTAGTCTTTTTCCAAACTCAATCTATTTCATGTCTGAGCCACAGCTACAGCCCCAACTCAGCTTTTGAAAACAGCCGAACAAGTGGAAAGCTCTTTAACATTTAAAACACTAAAATTGAAAGCCTCATTAAAACTTAATCCAAGTATACCTATATAGACAGTCATCCATTCCTACGATTCCAAGAGAGATGAGTGCACATGAGCCACGAGGCTCACATACCAACGTCATTTCTGTTTCAGTCAGACTAGAAACAACCTGAATATCCGTCAAGAAAACTGAAAACAAATTGATATGGATTCAACAAACATGGACCAGAACAGAACATGAACAAAGCACTGCTACATGTATGCAGTGTAAAGCCAGTCTCATGGTGGTAAGACAAAGAACACAAGAGATTCAAAAAGGCACACACACACACTACCTGGTTCTGTTTATTAATTCTAAAACAGCAAAGTTAATCTCTGGTGTTAAAAGACAGAAGACACCTCTGGGGAAGAGGAGGGGACCAGGTGCTTCTGGCCCGACTGCCAAGTTCTATTTCTAGGACTGGATAGCAGTTAAACACGTATGTTTATTTTGAGGTAATTCTTTCAGCTGCACACTTATGATTTGTATACTCTTCTACAGGCTGTACTGTAGTTCATAAAAAGCTAATAAGAGTGTATATTGAATTGTGCCAAGTGCTTTTTCTAGCACCTATGAAAACAATCATAAAAATCCTCCAGAAGTCTATACAAGGCATCAGTCTAGGACCAAAGAATAAAGAAAAAAGCTCACCTACAAGATAAATTAAATAGGAGGAAATTAACCTAAAGTATGAACAGCTATTTTGAGATTAACCATGAGCTATAAGGAAGCTCCATACGTTATCCTAGAGATTACAGGAGTCCACATTGAAATAAAAGCTTGTAAAAGGCCAGACTTCACTGGAGAAGCCACGCATCAGCTACCAAAGGCAGCTGAAAAGCTCATCTGGTTCAGCCATCCTGGGCTTCCACAGCAAAGACAACCTCAGGAAGCCCAGTGAATTATATTAACAAGTTCAAGGTCAGCCTGGTCTACAGATGGAGTTCTCAGACAACTAAGGTTACAGAGAGAAACCCTACCTAGAAAAACCAAAGTGAGTGAGTGAGTGAATGAATGAATGAATGAATGAATGGGTTTATGTTAGTGAATATCCTAATCTGAACAACTCTTTCATTCTGAAATACAGCCACTGTAGTCTCTTAATATGTTTATATTCCATTTATACTGTGCTTAATCTATAAATTATGGCCTTTGTATATAAAAAGTACTGAAAGTGTTTGAGTTATTAATCCTATAATCAACCACTAACATTTATTGTTTCTAAATATTTTTCAGTTGACTCTTGGTGTGTGTGCATGATGAGTGTGGTGTGCATTCCTGGCCTGCATACTGAGGCCAGAGGAAAACCTGTGCCGATGGTTCTCTCCTTGTACCGTTTCATGGGTTATTTTACTTTATTTTATTTTATTTTCGAGACAAGGTTTCTCTGTTTTAGCCCTGGCTGTCCTGGACTCGCTTTGTAGACCAGGCTGGCCTCAAACTCACAGAGATCCACCTGCCTCTGCCTTCCAAGTGCTGGGATTAAAAGCATGCACCACCACACCTGGCCATTTCATGGGTTCTAGGAGTATAATCTGGTCCCCAGGTTTGCTCAGCAAAAACATGTTCACCTGCCTTTCTCTGCTGAGAAGTCTCCCTGACCTCTCAGCTGATATTTGTTTTACAAGCTATAATCAATTTACTTGTCAATAATATTTCCATTGATTAGCATTTTTCGGTATTAGTCATTTTTATTTGAGTCTCACTATCTAACGAAGGTCTTTAAAAAGCCAACTTGTTCAATGAGCTAAGAATATAAAAGCAGTCATAGTGGAAAGAGAACAAGCAACTGATTATGAGGCATCTACAGTAATTCAAACAAGTGAGGAGGGTGGCGTAAGAGGGGAAACGGGCTAGGTCAGGGGTTAGTGGTAGAGACAGCAGAAGGGACTAGAGTTTAGGTTATATTTATCAGTGGTGTCGTAAGGCAGCCTGACGGAAGAAACACAGATGAGAGAAATAAAAATGGTGTGTGAGTGTCTGTTCATGTGTGTGTCTTTCTGTCTGTCTATGTGTCTGGTACAGGTATGTTAGTGTTCTGACGCACACGCCAATGTGCATGCATGCAGAAACTTGGGGTGATTTCCTCTATTGCTCTCCACCTTATTGCCTTGAGACAGGGTCTCTCACTGAAGTGGAAGCTCACTCCTTCAGCTGAGCTGACAGGTCAGCAAGCTCCTGTTCCCACTCCCCAGTGCAAAGGATGCAGGCACATACGACTCATGCGCAGCTTCTGACACAGGTGCTGTGGGTTCAGACTCAGATGTCCACGCTGACACAGGAAGCACTCACATCTACTGGGCCACCTCATCAGCCCAGAGCTGGAAATGTTGACCCCGGCACCAGGTGAAATAAAGATGCCTACAGTTAGAACTGAGTGGAGGGCACGAAGCAGTAGTAGTTCAGTTTTGGAGACTGTGGACTTAGATGATATCGAAAGCACAGACACGGTCACTGAATGCTGAAAGAACAGGCCAACTGATGTCTCAGACGTGACTGGCTTCCTGTTGCTATGATTAGGGACACAGAATCCTCCCATACCATAGACTACTGCAAAGGCTCCCTTCATACAGAAAAAAACGGTAGTGCGCTCAGGCAGAAAACTGGCTATACACAGCCGCGTGTCCAGAAGCAAAGCGCAACCACTTCGAAGGCAGAACCCAAAGGCCCTACAGAGTAATTCAGCACCCATGAAGGGGACACAGGATGGATATTCTTGGTACAGCAGTAATAGTATAGACAGTTCCATGTTAAACTAGTAAAGCCTAGGAAAAGAGAAAAGAGTGATGTCACAGTTCAAGGCTCTAGTGCCGCAGTCATGGTTGTGCCTCAGAGAGTCGGGCAAGTGGACTCCAGAAAAGAGAGCATAAATCTAAACAGTAGGGCCTTAAGATTTCCTAATTTCCAGTATAACATACATTCCTACCTCCTGCAAGAAAAGTCACTAGGATCAAACCTTGTGCAGACAGGAAAACTGAAGGACGCAGTCAGTGTGACATCTGTAATATAAAGTATCCAAAACTAGAATCCAAATCCCCCATAGCCCTTGCTAACTACCCCTAAAAGAATCTTGACTAATAAAAAGCCGGCAACTAAAGTAAATGAGTGGAAAGGCTTTTTCTTTTTACAAATGTAAAATTACAAGTTGGAAATACTTCAATAACCACAATACGTACAATTACCATCAAGCTACACCCACTGTTGTTTACTGTATAGATAAAATAATCCCATAGACCTTATGCTGGCTTTCTACTTGTCTACAACTAAAAAGAGAAAGGAAAGAAAAAAAAAATCCACACAGTACTTTGTAGAAAATGCATGACATCAGGGCTACTATTTTTTGTTTTTTTATCAGCTGAAGACAATAATGAGGCAAATGCTTCTATATCCTTTGGTATATATTTTGCATATGGGCAATAAAGTGTATTACAAAACATTTTCCATTTTAAGCTTGTTATTTGGCAGAAATCTCCCACAGAGCTTAACTTATTATTATTATTATTTGCTACAGACTCTTCCTGAAAGCAAGAGCAGCCCGTTTTCTCCAGATGACTCATTAACTAAAGGCACAGCAGAAGGAAGTGTTCCAACTTGAAATACCAACAGCTAAATACAGCCTTCCACACAACATTAGGAACCTCAGTCTCTCTCTAGTCATGCGCCATCACGGAGGGTCACCCTCACAAAGCACGTGCAGCTCTGAGGTAATGAGCAGAAAGGAAAAAACCCTGGGCCTTTGAGGAGGTTTCTTTTAAAAGAATTCAGAAGAGTATAATGTAAAATCTTCACAAATCATAAAACAAGCAACAAAAATAGCATTCTTTCTCATTCTTTAGGCAAATTACTAACGCCACAATTAAATTCACCCAACAATATATTAAGTTGCCAAACATACCAAATGCACAAGGCCATCCAAAATATGAACTGGAAAAGTTTTCAGCCATTCTACAAGTGAGATACAGCCACAACTACGTCACTTGATGTCACCCTTTAGAAGATAGCGAAATGCTTTCTTCACTATTTCTTGCAAGCAAATCATACAAAAACACTATTTTTTTCTAGATTTATATCTTGAATATAAAATATAGCATCCAGAACTGACAATCAGAAGCTCTGACTGTGTTTCAAGGGAGCAGTGAGAAGAGCTTGCAGGGCCATTACGAACACACGAAACCTGGGCAGAAACTGAGGAGTGACATGAAGAAGGGACTGACATGGTGAAGCTAACCGAGGAACAGAAGAAGAGGATGAACAGAAGGAATTCCCAACAACCCGAGTCCTTGGGTTTAGTCACCCCTAAGGCCCAGCCAAGCTCTCTATCCTTACGTGAGTTCACTTTGGAAACATGACTAAATTACATTTTTAGTTACGATTGCTCTAGTTAAGACTTCCTGTCGCTTGGAACAATGAATCCTAAATACATGTAAAATATTATTCTAGGAAAGAATGTACTGAGTTTCCATATGGTTACAGGAAGGCATGGATTTTTCAGGTATATTATGGCATTGTACACTGCATCATTTCCTGTCTGCAAAGGAGAGTTATTTATGCCCCACTGTGGGTGCACTGTGTCTGCTGCTTTTCCCAAGGACAAAAGTGCAGTTCTCAGAACCCGTGTTAGACAGCACACAAGCTCCTGTAACCTCAGCGTCGGGGGAGGAGCTGAAATACTCTTCTGACCTCCGAGGACACCTGGACAAATATGCACAGACACACACATACACATGTGTTTAAATTAAAATAAATTCTAAGAAAGAAAAAAATAGGAGGGGAGGCAGCCATCCAAAATATACCAATGTCTGACATAATGTATTTCTAAATCAAATAAAATTTAAATGTAAACTATTTTTATTTAAGTTTTATACAAAATAGATTTATATAACATGTGAACTTACTTGTATATCTTTCTTTTCCACTGAGTTAGTAATTCATTTGCCACTTACATACATACTTTAGTTAATAAGGCACAATGTCCACCCAGCTCTATTTCTCAAGTTTCTTTACTTCTTGTTCTTCTGGCCAACCCATTAAGTGTAGATTTCCTTCAACTCTAGCTTGACCCTTTTCACCTAAATTTACTCTGATGATCATATCCACTCATGCCCATATGTATCAATTGGGATTGATAAATAACTCCAGTGGTATTTACACTGAGGCTTTGGATAAAAAGCCATCTACACTGAAACCTCACCTTTTAAATACCCAGATACGTGATCATAAACAGTTGCTGTGCCTCCGTTTTGTCATTGGAAAATTAATAATAATAATAATAATAATAATAATAATAATAATAATAATAATAATAATAATAACTACTTCATGCTGCTATTTTTTTGACTACTAAATGTATAATACTGGCAAATCACTTGCTACAGTGAGTTAAGTCATAAGTCTGAGGTCTACTGCTGACTTGTCACTACCTATACTGACCCATGCTCTTTCTCTCGGGCAAGTTAACCATCACTGACTACCAGAATGAATAATTTCTTTCTTTGAGACCCTGTTGAAGCAAGCAAGGTTATGACTTTCTTTACACACACACACACACACACACACACACACACACACACACACACACACACAGAAACAGGAAGGTCAGAAACTGTTAGTCAACATCCAGGGCAAGTCCTACAATCTCTGTTTTGTTTCCTCCTGGGAACCAAACCGTGCCAGGGGCACTGGCCTTTCAGTGACAATTTAAATAGTCTCAATGGCCACAGCTGGCCAAAATATTTAAAGAACACATTTCCATAAACATCTAAGAGACTGTTTAGGAAGCAATTAACGTAAGCATGTATGTCAAGGATATTAAACACTTAAATGTCCTACCTAATGTGAGACCCATCATCATTAGTACATTTTATTTCCAAATGACGCAGTCACCCTACCCGCTGTAACCTAAAAATCATTTTCCACATTGCCGCTGTCCACAGTATTTCTTTATTGTTTTAATAATTTATTTTTATTTTATGTTCGTTGGTATTGTGTCTGTGTGATGGTGTCAGAAGCCCTGGAACTGAGTGACGGACAGCTGTGACCTGTGACCCACCATGTGGGGCTGGGAACTGAACCTGCATCCTCTGCCAGAGCAGCCAGTGCGCTTAGCCGCTGAGTCATCTCTCTAGCTCCTGTCCGAAGTATTTTCAAAACAGCTATCAAAGTGTTCTAAAAGTACAGAAACGCCAAAGCCCCTGCACATCTTACAGTACCTGTCCTACTGTTCGCCCATTACTCACGCTTCAGCAACCCCAGAACAGAGCCCATAACTCTTCTTCCATATTTGTTTTCAATAAATAATTAACAATTTATCATGGCCAAAAGAGTAGGTCACCCACTAGGTGATTTTCAGACTGTAAATGAAAAACGGTGCCAACATATATCTGATTTGATACCAAAAAAGTAATTTAATGACATTATACTAGAAGATAGCAATGAACAATTTTTACCGTAAAGGTCCTATGAAAAGAATGAATGAAATAAAAATGAAAATATATCATTTATGCGAAGGTCTATGTATATCTCCAGAGAAATTTCATCTGTTCTCTTCATCACACTATGTCAATGGTTCTTCTTAACGCCATGCATAGCTTTAAAAGCAGCAAAACAATTTCCTTATTAAGGTGGTTAAATCCAACAAAGGAATAAAAACTAAATCTTATAACTCTTAAAAGCTTAAGGGAATTATTACATTTTATGGCTATTCATAATATTTTAGTACATTCTAAATGATCCAACTACAGTGTCTTTTCATAAGTACTCTGGTATCGCCATGCAATTTTAATCCATATGCTTAAGCCCCTTTCACAGTTTATAGGAACAAAGCAGGTTTGAGTCACAAACAATGCCCTGCAGTCAAACATGCTCATGAGGTATTAATTTACAACTTCATCTGTGATCAGTTAAACTGCATGTGAAATCTTAAACATCCTTAAAAAGCTCACCACAAATAGTTCAATAAGAGATTTTTGGGTAACATTACTTTAACAAAAAACATGTAAGATTAAATTCTATTGTAAAATAAAACCAAATGCCACTTACTTTTAAGGATCACTCACTAACAGAACAATCTTTTAAACTGCCACTTCTAGCATCTAAAATATTAATTAAAAATGTTAACACCAGTATCAAAAACATGTGCCTTACGAGATTTGGCAATAGAAGGCATGAATAAAAAAGAAAAGCAACTTTGTGAAGAAAATACTTCAACAAATAAAATGCTTTTTTGAATCAGTCCAAGAAGCCGGATTCGCTAAAACGTCAGATCAAAACAAATCAAGACAAAAGATTAAAATGTCCAACTTTACCAAACAAATACAATGCCAGGTAGGTCCACACAAGTTGCAGACAAACCAGAAATGATGGAAGGACGTGATATAAATTTCCAATTTAGCTTACTTTAGTAAAAACAATAGTTACTAATGTTTCAAAGCTGGCACTTTTGATCTCCACATTTATGTAAATTGAACCTTGCAATGTGTGTTTACTCGGGACTTCTTTTGAGTAACAGTACCAATAATTATTTTGATTGTTGTCTAAGTTGTCAGTCAGAGGAATTCTTTCACACAGTAAAAGCAAAGCGCTAGAGGGGAGAGGCCTCCACGGCTAAGTGCAGGCTCAGTATTATCCTCACAGATCAAGCTTCTTTTAATGTGATGCCTTTGGTCCAACAGCTTCAGAATAGCTCTACTAGTTAAAAAAATATGTCTTTACTTACCGTCCAAAGATTAGAAGAAAAAACGTCTCTTCCTTTCTTGTACTTCTGCCCCCCCATAATCCTCCCCCCAATATGTTCTCAATGAATTGCATCAAGTTTTATTGGCCAGTCGTTATTCAATAGCTTACAAAGGGAATAAAATAGTCATGGCTGGTATGTACTAATTCAGATTTAGTACCTGAAGGAAAAGAACCACACAGCAGCTCATAAAGGACAAGGATATCTGATGCGAGAAAGCTGAGGCGGCCAGTCAACACTATCCTCACACACTACACAGAACCATCAACAGCTATTATCTTCCTTACCTGCTACAAATACCACACATACTCTTAGTATGTCGATTGGATTACCTGACTCTGTATAGGAACATAATATCCAAATGATTAAGGAAAAATTAAAGCTGCTGTTGGGACTCGGGCAGGTTAAACCAAAGAATTCACTTTGTACACAATTTCTGACTGCTCCTAAATCCTCACTAGAACTAGGTTAAACTCAACAGCAAAGAAAACAACAGCAACACTGGACAATGGAGAGCAGAGCAGCAGTGATTAGCTCATTAGACTCGAGAATGCTGAGTGCTAAGTGCTTGTGGAGACGCCCAGAAGAAATTTGGGTGCAAACAAAGTTACTCTTGTCATTCCTCCTGAAAGAAGCGCACGCTAGCAGGGACCCTTAAGAACAGAGGGATGCCAGGCGTAGAGGAGCACACCGTGAATCCCAGAGCTCAGGAGGCAAAGGCAGGCACATATGAATTCCAGAACAAGCAAGGATAGAGAAAGACTGACTCAATAGCCAGGCAAACAAACAGAAGAGAGAGAAGGTGGACCATCAAAGCTTAAACAGCAGCTAAACCCCGAGACTCCCCGCTAACACTTATGCCCCATACGGTGACTGTCCATCTGTCTCACCCAGGCAGACTGCAGTACCATTATCTACAGAAGATAAACTGAGAACAGAAAACCGTTTCAGGAGTAGAAAGGCTAATCAAACCTGGCAAACTAAACTGGAACTTCCAAGTTTATTCTTCTTGGATCCTAGAAGGCAAGAAACAGTATCTTTCTAGATCCAATCTGATCAAAGAAACAACCGAACATCAATCAACATAATGAAATGCCACTACAAAACACTTAACAGCGACTGAGTTGACAAGTCCAACCCATGCAATTAATGTCATTTAATGTCCCACTATTAAACAAAGAGGCCAAGATCACCATACATTTGAGTAAAAATGCTGAGAAGAGAGAAAATCAATTAAAAAAAAAACAGTAATGGAAACTTGGAGAAAAATAACATATACTACAGAACAATGATTCTCAAAGAAATAAATACTGAATCCATAGGACAAGAACCAATTCTATTTTTAAACTAAGGGGTAAAAGTGAAGTTTTAAAAGAATCTGTTAACTCTCTCACTCTCTGAATCTTTTTATAACACTATTATTCAGTTATTACGTGTGTGCATGCATGTGTAGACACATGTACCAGCACTTACATGTAGAGGGGGAAGTGAATTCTCTCACACACTATGTGAGACCTGACGAACCAATTAGGTCATCAGGCTTGGACACATGAACCTTTACTTACGGAGACATCTCTCTCAAACCCAAATATTCTGAGTATTAATAATATGAAAGTAGTAATGAAAAATTCTCAAAAGGTTGAAAATATATTTTGGGATTAAAAGTTTTCTTTAAAAATAATCTGAGATGCCCAACTTTTGAAAATAGGTCTCTAATACACACAGAACTGAAGTTAGAGCCGTGTCTCCGTGGTTAGGAGTGCTCACTGCTCTTTCAGAGGGCCTGAGTACAGTTCCCACCACACACAGCCGCCAAAAACTCCAGCTCCATGGGGCCCAAAAAAGGTGCCTACTACTTCTTAATATCACACTAGAATATTGACTCACTATTTAAGAAGAGAAAGGAAAATACAACTACAAATATTGAAAATCTGAGAGATATTAGTTAGTGCGTAAAGTTTATTTATTATTGCTCTGCTGGAGAAAAAAGAAAGAAGGTCAGGCATGTGGGTATATTCTTGTTAGACTCCCATCACTCAAAAGGCTGAGGTAAGTGGGCTGCCAGCTTAAGTTTAAGCCAACAACAGCTAGATAGCAGATATGTCATCACCAAACCAACATAGACACATAGACAGACAGACAGACAGACACACACACACATAGACAGACAGACAGACAGACACACACACAGACACACATACACATACACACACACACACACACACACACACACACACACACACACACACACACACACACCTCAAGAAGGAGAAACAAGAAGAGGAAGAAAGGAGTGGAAGAGGAAGCTACCTCTGCCTTACGTGAGAGTCTGAGAAAAGGAAAAAGGATATAACAGAGTGAGCTGAAGGTTCACATTAAAATATCACAAAAGGGAAATTTTAAATAAAAAAGTAAGACAAGTTTAACACAAAGTAAAGAACTCGGAATCCTCTTGAGGAAGCCTGGAAGCACTAGTCCCTGAGGTTCCAGGAGAGAAACAGAGTCCTGCTGACACCATGACCGCTAACGATGAAGCCTGGAGCTCGCACCTTCCACCCCAGCTGGGAAGACCAGCAAGTTTGAGGTGAGCTTGAGCAACTTAGTCTCCTTTGCCATAGAGTGGGGCTGGGAGGAAAAAGACCTAGAGCAGAAAACCAGCTCAGTGAGAAACTGTCACCCTTCTGAACTAAAAACTGTGGGACCAGAAGAGATAGAGCTTTAAAGCTGCTGAGGTTGTCGGGGGGTTGTTAAGGCTGCAACAGGAAACCAGTGCATTCTCTGGAGCTGGAGCAGTTAGGTGCAGCTCAAGCCACAACTACACTAAGGAGACAAGACTGATACAAGCATCCTGTGCCTCATCTCCCGCCTACAGACCTAGCCATCACAGAGCTTCTCGATGATGCAACCCTTTGATCTCAAGCTCCATTAAATGCCATGCAGCTGCCATCTCTACAGTTAAAACGGGCAGCAACTTTGCTCAAGTCTCCAACCACCAGTGCAGTGGTATATTTGAACCAGCTTGAGCAGCCTTTGCCAGGGTGTTAATTACTGTGGTACTGAAGAATGTTCCCATGTTAACAAAGCCTTGGCTTTGATGTTGACCAAAAATTAGAGGTTCAGAGGACTCATGTGTTGCTTAATGACGGGGATGCTTTCAGAAAAATGTATAAGGGGATTGTGTCGTTGTGCAACAGTGGAGTGTGCTTACACAAACCAGAAGGAACAGCCTGCTACACATCTAGGTGCGCGAAATGGCTATTTGCTCCCAGAGCATAGTCACGTGTAATGTGTTATAGTGTTGACTACCGTAGGCAATGATAACACAATGCTAGGTATTAGTTAAAAAAAAAAAAAGTATAGTAAAGATGCAATACAAAAAAAAAAAATGGTGCACTCCCCATCAATGGAGCACGCAACACTGGAAGTTGCTCTGGTGAGACAGTGGGTGAGTGGCAAGTGAATGTAACTGCTTTAGAGCCAATGAACACAATCCACTGAAATTACAAAAACTTTCATTTTCATTGTTAATTATGTGTGTGGTATGTGTGTGTGTTTACTCAGGTGGACATGCAAATATCACAGGCCAAGGATGGAGATGGAAGACAAACGGTGAGATGTGGTCCTCTTTCCGCTATGCGAGCCCCTGTAACTGGAGTCAGGCTGTCAGGCTTTGTGGCAACTGCCTCTCACCTCTCAGCCCAGTTTTAGTCTTGTAATAGCATATACCTTACTGCTGACTTTTATAAAATGTTTTACTTCCTTTTGTCCTTATTTTGTACGCATTTTCCTACTTTAACTTTCTTTCCCGCCTTGAAAGCTTTTTTTTGTTTGTTTGTTTTAAAAAAGTGAGATGGGGGTGAAGCAGAGTTTGCAGAGTGCATTTGCATGACAGGGCCCTGGGATGATCGATCCCAGCACAACATACACCAGATACAGCAGGGTCTTCCTCAGCTGCAGAGACAGTTCAAGACCAGCCTGGGATTCCTAGTCTCTGCACCCAGGCCCCCAAAAAGGTTATAACAAACGCACATAAGCCTCGGGCAACAGAGTTAAGATCACGAACATCACTGATCCCCACCTGGGCCACGGTGTGGAGCTTTGCAAACGGCTTCATTTCCCTTTGGTGAGAAAGTGTACTTTTGAGTCTGCTATGCATCCTCACTGAAGCTCTTGAGAGTGTGTACATGGGAGTTTGCTTGGTCTTCTTCGCCATACGTTTGGTAACAGACAGTGAACCAGGACACTCCTCCCTATTAAGAAAATCTTTAATACTCTGTTTTCCTGCCTTCTAAGGTCCTTGTTCAGGCCTGCAAAGGCCGCTATGCCCTTCACAGTATGTTTTTGTTTGTTGGTCGGTTGGTGAGTTCCTTCTTTTCCTTCACCTGCAGTTTCCTTTTTTTCTCATCTCTTCAGCAACGCAGTCACTGGACGAGGCAGCAGGACCGTTCCAGCTCCATTACATTAGGTGTCTCTGTCATAATATCCATGGCTCATCATGGCTGAAACATTGATATTTGGCATAAAACTATATGGTGCTTGCCACAGATAGGTAAATAAATAAATAAATAAATAAATAAATAAAGCTTTTACTTGAGTAATTGATAAGAAAGGCCTATAACATACAGTCATAAAGAATCTGGTAAACTCTTCAAAAATGCCTACCCACAAAAAAAGGGGGTGTTGTTCAGAAAATTTGTTTGTTACAGAAAGTAAAGGCAACAGGAGTTCCATGTTAGAATTAAATTTTCTGAATGCAGATACTTTTGATGAAAATGTTAGGGACTTCATATCTCTACTGGTTGACTATGAGATGAGAGCTAACCTGGGAAAGACTGGCAAGGGCTAAGACAGGCCTTGATACAGCTGACAGTTTGAAACTGTCTGGTGACCATACTGCCCACAACAGAGCTACAATTCTTCTTTCAGGAGGACCTTGGCCACATACCTGCAAGCCTAACACACTAACTCAAGAAACTGTGACTCATGCCTTAAAAAAAAATTTCTTGGCCTAGCATGTACAATACAGACACAAAGACAAACATACACATCTCCTCTTTTTTAAGCCGAGTTTCCCCTTTTTCTTTTCTTTTGAACTGTTGGGAATCAGGCTCAGTATCTTGCAGATACTAGGGAATCATGCTGTGGCTCAGCCACGTCCCCAGCCACCGATTTTCCAGCACACCAGTGTGCTTCTTCAGAGCAAATGCTGAAGCATCCAAAGCAAAGAGGATGAGCAGTGAAAATCCTAAGCAGGCTGACGCACACCCACTCCAAAGAACAAGCCTGCTGACCAAAGCTTGTTACAAATTGAGAACTAGATTATAAGTGAAATAAGCAAGCACATGAGAGTAACTGACAAAATAATCAAACAGTAAATTGATGTAAGAAGGCTTTGCATCAAATCAAGAGAATCCAATACATGACTTGTAACTTAAATATCACAAAAAGAGCAGTAAAATACCACCATATGATCACTAGAGATCATAAAATTAGGCAATTTACAATGCTACAGAAATGAGTGAAAACATTCTATCTCCTATGGGGAAAATTAATTTTATATGTAACATTCAGCAAAGCAAAAAATATTAGCAACATTTCCCCTTTATGCAAATAACTACTTATATTTTGACTTAGTCACATTAAAGGCAGTAAACAAATCATCTCCACATCATAACATAAGTACATTCAGAATAATTAAGGTTTCTCAACATGTTAAATTCCTATAAATGATTCAGTATCGATGCATTCAGAGTGCAGTTTCCATTCAGAAAACAAGTTTTCATGTGCTTGACATACCAATGGGAAGATAAAGCTAATATGAAAATGTAGAGTGCATTCTCATACCGAGTAATTATAATTTTTATAAACACTGCTAGAAAAATATTATGTATTTGAAAAAACTTGTCTTAAAATATAAGGAAATAAAAATGTGGGACAGATATGCTTTGAATTTCAAAGCACGAAAACACAAATGGGTTAAGTGCTTAATCAATGGTGTTAGAGCTAAACTTTCCAACACTTAACTACTGTCAAACACTAACCGAGGTCTGTTCTGATTCCTCCTTAAACAACTGCCAGTTTGGAGATATCAAAACCCCTACAAGTTGATACTAAGATAAACACGCGGTTCACCGAGGAAAATGCTTGGAATGTGGAAGCCTCTGTTTCTAGAAGGTTCAGTTCAGTCTCATCCTTAATATAATGTGACCAGTCCCTGCTCCCCTGCACAACACTGCCAAACAGGAGACGACACTGCTGTCCCAGCTCCTGTCCCACACATGCCA
The DNA here is from genome assembly GCF_964271855.1 of Acomys minous. Lineage (NCBI taxonomy): Eukaryota > Metazoa > Chordata > Mammalia > Rodentia > Muridae > Acomys > Acomys minous. Next base: position 6,350,606 of record NC_140490.1, read on the forward strand.
TGGACCTTGAGAAATAATTTTAACAGAGCAGTTACAGTCCACACAGCTGCTGTCATGCCCACTAATATTGACATCTGCTCACTTAAAGAGCCCTACGCCTAAAGCCCCACCTCCAGCCATGACAAGCTCGGTTAGCAGAAGATCCACGCTGCCTTTAAACACTCAGGCCCATGCTCTTCTGTGTGACCCTCCGACCCTTTCTATTAGGTTTAGGATCTTACTATCTGGCCAAGAAGGCTTTGCACCCATGATCCTCCTCAGCCTCCAGAACCCTGGGATTAGAGACGTGCATCATTACGTCCAGTAAGAATCTGCTAATGACACCCTGATCCAGGCCAGCATCTCATCAGCTCCCCTAGACCTCTTTCAGGAAATCCACCAAAGTTAAAGTAATTTGCCTTTTACAGCTTTTTAAATTTGTGTTTATTTTACTTTATGTACATAAGTCTTTTGCCTACATGTACATCTGTGAACTATGTGTGTGCCTGGTGTCCAAAGACTCATTCAAGGGTCTTGTTATCCCCAGAACTGAAGCTGTCAACAGTTGCGAGCAGCAGTGTGTGCTGGGAATTGAACCCAGGCCCTCTGCAAGAACACGTGCTCTTAACTGCTGAACCCCGTCTCTAGCCTCCCAATTTTATGTTTTACCAAGCATATAGGAAAAGGTTTTCAGATGCTAAAAATATGTAATGGCATGACTCTAAGAGTGAACGGGGACGGACGCCGAGTGCTCTGAATCTGAGGGGAACATAAGGGTGTGCGTCTTCATGTATGAATGCAGGCTGTTCTCAGAGTAGCTACTCGCCTCGCTTGTGTTAGCTTTTATTGAGACGAATCTCACTGGAGCTCTGTTTCACTCATACACTTCAACAAAAATAAAACAACAACAACAACCTGTCACAGGTCGAATTCAGAAGCAGATAAGAACCCAGCTGTCCTCTAGTAAACCAGACATTGAAGAGATTTTGCACAAGGATTAAAGCAATAATACTCTTTTTATAAGTTTTCACAAATACATGCTTCTGCTAACATACAGCGAGACTATAGTTATCTTCAAGTGTACCAACTATTATGACTATCTCCTTTTAATTTCTGATATAAGGTCACTAAGCAATACCTTAAAAAACTAGGCACATTACTTTTAATGTGTTTAAGCATTTTTGTCTTAAAAATGGTCCCTACTGCAGACGAAATCAATTTTCATACATTTTCTCTACTTTTACTTACTAGAAAATGATACATCTCACTAGCACTTGGTATATGTACAGTTTCTAATCTGTGTAACAAAAACAATAAAAATCAAATTACTAGAATATATATCACACAGAATAATGAACACTAAAAATGAGCAGCCATGTCTATTTATAACATTTGGTCTTATGTGTTACTATTTGTGTCTATAAATTTTTATATGGCAAAATAGCTTCATGTTTTATACGTCTTAAGGCTAACTGAACATGCTGTGAGCTGGGCAGTGAGGGACTAGGCGATGTTGAGGAATGGTTTTCAAGAAAACAACTTGTTTTATTCCATCACTGTCAAGAGTTTCATTATATCGTTAGATACTCAGATTGTGTATTACTAAGTCTACAATGTTGAAACACTTTAAAAGCCATCGTGGAAACTCTTAATACTACATACCAGCTCACCTAAATGGATTACAAAAGCCTTACAGTCAGCGGGGGGAAATTATGATAAATACAAGCAATATATTATAATAAAGATGAATGGTAAATGAAAAATTAATGTTACATTTAAAATACATTTCTGAATACTGTACAGCGCAATGAAACACTTTAATTAAAAAACAAGTTTAAGCAACACTTAATCATTCATTTCTCTCCCTTGCTGCCAACTTATATTCTTCAAACGCATAAAATGGTCTATATTATTTCCCCAAACAATAAAATCATTTATCATAATTTCACTATATTTATTGCCAGTCTTTAAAAATAATTTATATTTCTCAACACAGATTAAGTATGAAACCCTTGCAGCAACTTATGCATGTCAGCATACAAATGAAGGTGAGCCGTGAACAGGACAGGACTGTCTCCTTACACAGTGAAGACGGTGATCAGTACGTCAAATTCCATTTTAAAATTGACCATTACAAATTTACATTTGTGATGCTCAGGGTACATAAATTAGTCTGAGATGTATAACGAGGGCTGATAAATCATAGTGCGCCTGACTCATAACCTCACTTATTAACTTCTGAAATGCCAGGCATAGCCCAGCCGGTTGTCCAAGATATCTTATTTGATACAATAACTGCATCAACAGTGTCTAGCTTTAACTTTGTCAGTGAGGATATGATCTGAGAGAAGGCATAACTAGGTGTAAGAGAGATGAGATTAAAATAAAGTAATTCTAGTGAAGGAAAACTGAAGAAGTGACGACAGTTTTAGGCTGGCTTTCTTAAAAGAAATGAGTCCATTTTCCAACCACTCCCCTCCCCCAATTTGACGTGTATGGTGTTTTGCCTGCATGTGTGTCTGTGTGTCACTTGCTTGCCTGGTTCCCTCTGAGGTCAGAAGTGGATGTCAGATACCCTAGAACAAGAGTTACCAGGCGGTTGCTGTGGGTCACCACGTGGTGCTGGGGATCAGTTATGGCTAGGGAGGAACAGCCGGGTGCTGTGAGTCACCACGTGGTGCTGGGGATCAGTTATGGCTAGGGAGGAACAGCCGGGTGCTGTGCGTCACCACGTGGTGCTGGGGATCAGTTATGGCTAGGGAGGAACAGCCGGGTGCTGTGCGTCACCACGTGGTGCTGGGGATCAGTTATGGCTAGGGAGGAACAGCCGGGTGCTGTGAGTCACCACGTGGTGCTGGGGATCAGTTATGGCTAGGGAGGAACAGCCGGGTGCTGTGCGTCACCATGTGGTGCTGGGGATCAGTTATGGCTAGGGAGGAACAGCCGGGTGCTGTGCGTCACCACGTGGTGCTGGGGATCAGTTATGGCTAGGGAGGAACAGCCGGGTGCTGTGCGTCACCATGTGGTGCTGGGGATCAGTTATGGCTAGGGAGGAACAGCCGGGTGCTGTGCGTCACCACGTGGTGCTGGGGATCAGTTATGGCGAGGGAGGAACAGCCGGGTGCTCCTAACCGCTGTGCCATCCTCTCCAGCCCTCTAAACGTCCTTTATTGCCCTAACAATAGCCTAGTTTGTCTGGCAGACTCTAGCACTCTGTTATTTTATTATTATTTATTATTTTTTGAGACAAAAGTTTTACTTTGTAGACCAGGCTGAGCATGGATTCTTAATCATCTGCCTCAAAGAGCGCAGGGCTGGGATCGCAAGCGTGTGCCACTCTGTCTGCAGAGCTCACCTCAACCTTCTTCACCAGAGGGTTCCTAACACAAACTCGTCTTTAACTGTGGGAACACGTCTGGGACCCAAGCCAGTTCTAGCAGGCCTACTATGACATAAAAACCATACCGACCGTGCAGCCACTGGGACAGAAAAACAAGAATATAAACCCTGTAGTTGATGGACGTCATTCCTTTTGCACACAGAACCAATACCAAGGAAAACAAAGTAACGGCTGAAATGACTCTAAGTAATATTATGTGACCCACTGGGTTAAGCTTTACCTAAAGCCACTCAAGGATCTTTTTACTAAGTTTCCATTTGTTTAACAACTTTGAGCTACGGTTTTGTCACTTGCACAATACACCCACCAATAAAAATTTAATGATACAAATCATCTTCAGAAATTAAAAGATTTATCATCCCAAATCTGGAATCTTAAAAGACAGCACCAGGGAATTACTTTTATAATTTCAAAAAGACGAACAGAAATATACACTAAGCTAGGATAAGATAAATGAAATTATACAGTAGCCCAGGATAGGGTGACAAGTATAGTACACATCAAATTCTATGTGACTGAACCATTTCAAAATCTACTTGAAATGATTCTAAATAGAAATATATTTTACAGTGTTTAATTTTAAAATGACAAAAGGATTGATTTTGACTTTTACAAGATTTAGGAGACAAACTGCTTTAAAATACAAATATAAGTGAAAATTTTCTAAATATTCACTGAAGGAGAAAAAGAATCAAGAATTACAGTATTGCCTTGGAATACACTCAATAAAAGACAATTCACTCACGATCAACTTCCTGCCTTCAAGACAGGAGTGTAGGTTACTGGCGCCACCTAGTGTCCTGCACCAGCCACTACGATTCCATCCTCAAATTGCTTTTGCTGCTGAACATCACAGGCCAGTCTCCTCCCATTGTTGCTTTGTCTTCAATAATTTCCAAAAGCCATTTGGTTCTAACTCAGCTCTACTTGTGAGTAGCATCCCAGGTCCCCTTCATTCACACCTTTATCAGCAACTGCTCAGTGACTTTAGGAAAAACTATTTTTTTTTTTAATTTTTAAAAGATTTTTCCTTTAGCTAGCACAGTGGTTCAAGCCTGTAATCCCAGCACTCAGGGAGGCAAAGGCAGGAGGACCACTGTGAGCTCCGGGCCAGTCTACTTTTTTTTTTCTCTCCTTTTAGATTTCTGCTCAATGGGTGCTAGAATGAACTGTGGTTCTCTTCAGCCAGAATGGGGGGTGAAACACTGGCAGTGAGCGCACATACATCCAGTGAAAACAAAGTAAAAACAAAATCAACTTCTTCCGAGAATCAGAAGATGGCTCGGCAGGTAAAGGGGCTGCTGTGTACGCATGGTAGCCTGCAATCAGATCCCCAGCACCTGTGTAAAACTGATCTCAGCGCTGAGGAGGACACACAGGACAAAATCAGTCTCAAAAACCTCAGGGGGAAGCTATGGAAGAAGACGCCCGGCAGAGCTGGGGTGAGGAGACAGCTGGACCCTACAGGCTTGCTGGCAGTCGATCTACATGAAACCGTGAGCTCCTGTTCAGAGAGGGACCCTGTCTACAGAAGTCAGGTGGGTGGCCAGGAAGACGGCTCAGTGGGCAAAACTGCTGGGTGGGAAAGTCTGATCACCTGAGGTCAGCCCCCGGGACTCCAATGAGAAACCAGATGCCACAGTACACATCCGTAATCTCAGCACTCCTACACTACATGAAATTTAAAATATCAATCTTTGGGGGCTAGAAATTGCAGCCATTATAGCTCCTCTCTTCCAGAGAGGACACCAGATCAGTTCCAAGCACCCTCAGGTGCCCAGTCTGTACCTCCAGCTCAAGGTCAGCGCCTTCTGATCTCGAAAGCCACCACACTCAAGCGCACATACCCAAATGTACACACACATCTGTGCATAACTAAAAACAATAAAACAAAGCTTTAAAGACATCAAACCTATATGGGCAAGTGTCAGTGCAAGTGTGTGTGTGTGTGTGTATTAAGTATGGACACACAAAAGTATACTTGGTATAGCCACGTATAACAAGGAGTTAAAACAACTTTCATAAGACAGCTTACAATGGAAGAAACTGGGTTTTGTATGTTTGATTTTGAAACAAGGTTTCTCTGTGTAGCCCTGGCGGCTATCCTGGACTCACGCTACACCAGGCTGGCCTCGAACTCGGAGATCTGCCTGCCTCTGCTTCTGCTGGGATTAAAGATGTGTGCCACCATCAGCTGGCACAACTGAAAATTTAACTGCAAGGTCATTTAGCTATATGTTATGGGAAAAGTGGCAAATTTTGTAAAAAAAAATATATATATACACAAAAATATTATGAATGTATTTTTTATAGTGGAGAAATCACTTCTTAGAAAACTTCTAAGTACCCATTAAGAGGAAACTGGAAAGTAATTCGTAGCTCTAGAGAACATGAAATTATCGAAAACTGTATGACTCAAAAGTGTCAAGAAGGACATTTAAGCCTGTCATAATGGACCATTACATGCTCAGCACAATGAAAAAAATCCACAGTGGGGAAAATGACATCAAGAAATTACAGAATTCTTGAGGCTGGAGAGATGACTCAGCAGTTATAAGCACTGGCTGCTCTCCCAGAGGACCCAGGTTTGTCACAGCACCCAGGTGGCAGCTAAGAACAATCTGCAACTTCAATTCCAAGGGATCTGACTCACCAGGCATGTACATGGTACATAAACATACATGGAGGAAAATATTCATATGTATAAAATAAAATTTAATTTAAAAGAAAGTTGAGAATAGTAGGGGAAAGAGTTTTTTCTAGTTCAAACAAAAATAATTCTTAATGAAAGAATAGAAATCATTATGGTATCACATTTCTCATAAGAAACACTGACTACCAAAATAAGACAGCCTTCAGATTGTTGAGAAAACTATTTAACCTCAAATTCTGTACCCATACGAAATATTAATCTAATGTGAAGGTAATATAAAGGCTTTTTCAGGGAGGAGGGTTGAAACAGGACCCTGTACAGCCAGGCTGGCCTTGACATCTGTAGGTGGCCAAAGGTGACCCTGAATTCTAGATCCTCCCACCTCTACTTCTGATGTTGGAATTAACTAAAGAGAATGAATAAATAAGAAAAATAACGAATAATCAAATTATTCAACAAAAACAGAACAAGAAGAAGTTTTGAAATCAGCTATAAACAAACAAAAGAAGTTTGGTTAAAACCGAACAAAAGCGTAAAAGAGATGTATATAAGAAAAAATCATTACTAAGGTTCTGGACGCCAGGGCAGCTGGAGGGAAATAGGAATGTGAAGAACCTGAAAATTCTGCTACCACTCTGAGGGGAGAAGTAAGAAGACGCCTAGCAGGCTAAGAAAAAATCATTAAATTTGGAGAATGAAGAAAACACAGTATATTTTTAAAAAATAAAACTGTATCAAGAAAACAATACAACAGCATTTTAAGTGACTGCTTCAGAAAAGAAGGGCAGAGACTTACTGCATTGTAAATCTTTTTTCACTATGAACTAAGTTTTTTTTATGCAGTTGTAAAAATTGCTTCATATAAAAAGATCTCAGCATTATCGAGCTTGATAATAGGGAAATTAATAAAAACGAGAAACATAAGGCAGGGAACTTAACCAATAAACCATGAAACATGCCTTTTTTTTATTATTTGAAATCAAACAGTAATCAATTTAGGAACAAAAACAGGGATGAGAGCCAAGGTATAGGGAAAGGGGGAGACAGAAAGTGGTGGGAGTCAGACTCATCTAAGCATAGAACACAGAAAGGCAGGAACAGCAAGAAACAACACATAATCTTACAGATGACACAGTCATGAGTGCTCAAAATAGCAGCGTTTATGAGTGGCAGCTTTCTGGGAGGAGATAGGCAAACACAGACAGGAGTTCTCATTTTTCAGGAAAAACTCATCTCTCTTCCTTGGGTTCTTAACTATAGCACACATTCCCATTGCGCTGCTAAGGGTTTCCTGAGACAGAAGGGATAAACATTTAAGAGCTTCTAAGATACCTGTTACCAAAACTGAATTCCTCAAAAAAAAAAAAAAAAAAAAAAGTTTGATAAGCTTAACAGTCTCCAAAGTCTAAATGCTCCAATTAGAACATTCTTATAAAAACACACAAACTAGGTGAACAGAGAAACACTAATGTAGTAGGAACAAAGCTAACTAGGAATGTTTCTAACAAAATGAGTGTACACACACACAAAAAAAATGAGTAATGAAGTTCACATTGAACCACTTACTTCAATGAACAGAGATAATAAAAACACTACATCAAGTTTGTAACAGCTGCTCGGGTAACTTAAAGTCACTACATATGAAAGAAAGAGAAAAAAGAAAAAGAACTAAGATCAGTAAACTAAAATAACCAAATTAACTATGCCCAAACGCCACTTCGCTAGTACAAGTCTTAAATAAAACATATCCGTACACATGTTCAAGATGTGTGCTATTCAAAGTCAAGCTCTAGATTTTGAATTCAGTTCGAAACTACTAATATTCCATAATGCTATGACAGGAAAAGATGTTTTTAAAACAATGGATTATATCCTGAAAACCTTTATAACTTTGCCATAAAAATGATTTTCAGATATATCTATGTGATCATATGCATAATAAACAACCATGTAATAGAAAGTCACGTAGTAACATAAGAAATTAATGATGAAAATGTCAGGGTATGGAATGGGTCAGAGATGTAGCTCCACTGGTGGAGTACTTGCGTGAACAAAGCTCTGGGTATGTTGTCAAGAACCACAGGAACTGGAAATGGTATAGGTAGAGCCCAGGAGGGACTCTACATAAGGAGTCTGAGGCCGACAGTGTCTCCATGAAACACTGCCTCAAACTTTTATTAACTTATGTAAAACACAGGGGTCTCAAAAACGACGGGCCCCTCTACATAGCACCAGCTGGTCTGCAGCTCAGCCTCAAGAGATTCTCCCATGTCTGCCTCTGCATGTGGGGATGATTAAAGGTGTGCACTACTTGAAACAGCTAAGATTTATGTGTTTTTATTTATGTGAATGTATGTATGCCATCATGAGTTTACATGTCCCACCTGCGTGCTAGAGTCATGGGGGCTCAGAGGGCTCACCCTGGAACTGGAGCTGTGAGCCACATTATGTGGATGCTAGGAACCAAACCCAGGTCCTCTGTCGGAGCAGAATGTATTCTTTAATGCCGAGCCATCTCTCCAGCCACTCAGAGGAAGAGGAGGAAAGGAAGAAGAAAAGAATGTAGAACACACTCCTTCAGTGTTTAGGAATGGTGGCACGAGCCTGAATACAAGCCTTCTGAACGCGGAGCAGAGGGAAGGATTTGCGGCAAATGCGGGCTGCATGGTGACCTGAAGGCCTGAACTGCACAGTAAGGTGCTGCCTTTAACAAGGCAGGAGGTCTCCGTCTGCAACACGCAGCTCACAACTGCCTGTCACTCCACCTCCAGGAGAATCTGATGCTTTTCTTAGCAGGTCCCTTTTGCCCATGTGCACATCCTCACACATGCACCTGGCTGAGAATAGATCCAAACATACGTTTAAAAAGACAAACACCAGCGTTGGGGATTTAGCTCAGCGGTAGAGTGCTTGCCTAGCAAGTGCAAGGCCCAGGTGATCTGACACCCTCCTTCAGTGGGCACCAGGCACACACGTAGTACAGACAATGTATGCAGGCAAAGAACTCATAAACATAAAATAATTAAATCCCTATAGAAAGCATTTCTAAAAAAAAAAAAAAAAAGCCAAAAGAACTTTTTTACTAAAAAAAACCCTGTACTATATTATTGATGCTTCGACGGAATAACCATCACGTTTGCCCGTGGCATTCAACAGTAAGCAGCAGCTGCACACTCTCATTTTATTAATAAGGAATCAGTTCATAAGGACTGACATGTGAATTACTAGATATTATGATTCTTCATTTTTCCTTGCTAATAACATGCTTCAAATTTTGATTACTTCTAAATCTGTTGTATTAAGTCTGAAACCGATTAATGATGTACTGTATCCTGCTAAGTAGAATTAAATTAGTGTATAATTGATTAGTGTATAATTGAGGCAGTTGTAGATTTATCAACTTTAATTAAGAGAGCTTATTACAGATAATTTATACTATAATATAAGAGAAAATAGACACAAGGAGTTCATCAAAACCTCAAATTAAGATCAGAAACATAAAATTAAAGCTTAGAAAGGACTATATGTTAATACCAAGTTCTATGGAAGTAAATCACTTTAGTCTAAATCATTTTAGAAGAGAAAATTGATTATTAACCTTTTAGCCTAGAGTTTTCAAGCAATTAAACTATTTATGGAAATATAGGTAATGCTAACTTGTGTGAAAAATGGTGTACATACCTTAATACCTTGTTTACTTACAACATTAAATAAGCCCAAAAGGCATGAACAAATTTACTTTTACTATTTCTCATGCCTTTAAGGAGGTATTCACTGGTGGAAGAAGTGGCTCAGCAGGTAAAGGTAGTGAAAATAGAAGCTTCTCGATTTGAGTTCAAGCCTTGAAACTATTAAATTCAGTACAATGTGTGCTGTAAATAAACTATTAAATAAAAATAGAAGAAAAAATCTACATAAAGTCATCTTCTGACGTTCACACACATGCCAACACATACATACACATGCACACAAACATATATGCACACATGAGTGTGTGTACACACACAAATAATTATAATCATTACTTAAAAGGCAAGAGAAAACTACTATACCTCTAATCCTAAAAATAAATACCAACTAATAAGAAAATGAAGAAGAAGCAAAGTGAGAAACCGAAGATTTGTCTATGGTTCTCTGAATACTCTTAGGGGTGTAACCACAGCCCAGAAAGTTCTACACATAAATTGTTAACTCCCCTGAGTTTAAAGCCATGGTAATTAGGTTCATTATCTTACATGCTAATGACACAGAGATAATAAGTTTGCAGTGAATAATTCATATAACCAGCTCTCACAGTTATGCTCGTTGCTAACAGTTTATTTACAGTACAAGTTGCACTGAATTTAATAGTTTAATTTTATTGCCTAGATAAACAGGAATCACTTAGTGTGGAAATCTAATTTACTACCAGTAAGTGATAATCTTAGCAAAGTATTGGTCTGTTTGTTTATGCAATTTTTGCTCATTTATTATCAATTATAATGTTAAACTATCATATAAAAGTCTATAGTAAGATAAAGATCTCTGAAATAAATTTTAAGAATCTGCTAGATTAATGTCAACTTACACACTGCTTTAGTAACTGATATTATTTAAATAGGTAATTTTGAAATGTACATAAAGATAACTTAAGAATTTTGGATATTAAAGTGCAATGGAATCACTTAGATTCCTCATATGGTTATTAAAGTAAAATTTTTTTACCCAGTTTTGTAATGGATTTTAATGTCAGAATTGCTGCATTTATAGTAACAAACAAAAAACATGGTAGTTTTAACATCTTTGAAAATGAGTTTCTTAGTTGCTCATTTCATAGTTTACATTAATTACGAAAATTTTTATGTTAATGTTTTCTTGAATTGTGATGGCTTTAATTTCTCTATATCAAATAGAAAAAAATTGTATAATCTTTGGTACTTCCACAGAGATCTCTCCTAAATTAACTTTGTTTACAAACTAAAACTGTTCAGACAGAAAGGTTCAATGGAAAGGGGGGAGACGGGCTTCAATAACATTAATCTAGAAGATCTTCAAACTCTCAGCAGCTTCCAACAGCAGGGCATCCGAGGACTCAACTTCATCTCTTACTTAATTCAGGACCCAAGATGATGGAGCAATCACTACCTCAAGTTCTGCCAGTCATCTCAGCAGGTAGAAAGAATGTTCTGGATGATCTTGTACTACTAATAAAAAAACATGGCATACAGTGGGCAGAGAAACTAATCTTTGGGCTAATTAAGAATTCAAAAAAGTTAAACAAAAAAAGTCCAAATTGTACAGGTAGTAAATGGTCAATGGTCAAAACAAATTCAACAGTTCTCAAAAGAAGCAAAAACAGCCAATAAATGTAAAAAATAAAAAATAAAATAAAAAATAAAAAGCTCACTATCCTTAGTCATCAGGGAAATACAAATCAAAACTACACTGAGATTCAGGCCCACTTTCAGGATGGCTATCACCAACAGATTAAGGAGGGGGTGGGGCTTACGCGCTGCTGATACGCACAATGGTATCATTAGTACAGTCACTGCTGAAATCAGTACGGAGGTTCCTCAAAAAACTTCTTGGGATCTGGCTATACTAATCCCAGATATCTGCCAAGAGAAATCTAAGTCAGCACACTACACAGCAGTGTTTACTACAACACTATCTACAATAAGACAATGCAGGGACTCAGTCTAGATGGTTATCAGCAAAGAAAATATGGTGTGTGTATGTGTGTGGGTGTACACATACATACATACATGCATGCATGCATACATACATACAGTGGCAATTCACTCAGCCATGGAAAAGAAAAATCTTTTCATTTGCAATCAGGCTATGTAAAGTAAGCCAGATTCAGAAAGACAATTACCATGTAGAATTGAGATTGTTTTTTAAAAAGTAAGTGTGTATATGTGTGTGGCAAGTATAAGGTGCAAGCCTGCCATTCCTCATAAGAAACCCAGGCAGGGGAGACTGCAAGTTCAAATCCTGCAGGAGCTACAGGGAGTTTAGGCTTAGTCTTGGTAACTTAGTCTTGGTAACAACACTGTCTCAAACAGGAAGCAAAAGTGGGGTGGGGCCATGGATCCATAGCTAAGTATTTACCTAGCCTGTTTAAGGCCGTAGGTTCATTCCCCAATACTGCTAAATAAATAAATATGTACATGCATGTGTTAATTAACTAATAGGACTAATAAGGGAAGAGGAAGAGAATCCCTGGAAGGAGAGAAAATGAAAGGCTATGCTATGCACTAATAAAAGTGTCATGGTGAAACCCAATATTTTGTAAATCCAGAAGACATTTAAAGGATTAACATTTCAAAATTAGGATGTTACCAAAACAAGTAACAGCCTAGAATCACTGCTTTATACAGTAAAGCCTAATGGCCAATTCTACAAAACCTCATGGGTAAAATGTAATAAAAATCTGTGATTAAAGTGAAAGGAAATCCAATAGTAACTTTTAAAATATTATGATCACAGATTGTAATCACACCTACTCTTTTGTTCAAATCTGTTGTCTCTTGTGTATGTTTGTATAGGTTTTTTTTTTCTATTAGCTTTTTAAGTAGTAGCTGGTGAGCTTATATTAAGTATTTTATCATCTCTTTCTCACTTTGTAAATGTGGTTTTCAAGCGTTCAATTACTCAACCGCTGACATTGTGCATGTATTCTTGCTGAATTCTTGTGTTATTTGTAGTTTTGATTCTATAAAATTTTTCAAATACATGATTATATCATCTGCAGTCTCTTATTTGCTTATTTCACCAAATCTCATTGCGCTTAACCTCTAGTGATGTTAAGCGTTTGTGTAAACGGTACAACTGCACTTTATTGCTGACCTTAAGAAGAATGTACCAGCGTTTACTCATGAGTGAGAAGCTGGCTTTAGAACTGAGGCAGGTAAACAGGAAAGCGAACGCGTGTGGTGCACAAACCCCGCCAGCACATGTGGACACCAGAGCAGGAAGTGTGTGCAGCCAGAACAGCAAGCGAGCTTTCTTCCTCTAGAGCTTGTCCTGTTGCCTTCACACAGTCTCACTGTGTCCGAAGCTTGCAGTTGAGCCAAAGCTTAGAATCAGCCTGTCTCTCAATGCTGTTTGGCTTATGTGAGTGCTCAGGCCCTCAGGCGTGCAAAGCAAGTGTTTGCCCACTGAGTAACCTCCTCAGCACAATGTAACTGTATTTATCATTTATTAGAGAGTATTCTGTGGTCTCAAGGTAGTCTCTCATAAGTTGCTTCAGCCAGAATAAGTGCTGAGCTTCTGTCAGAACCACTTTGATCAGCTATGAAGATGAAAGTCCCTACTTGGGTCTCTTAACAAAGTAAACTAGGTAAAAAAGATTTTTATTACAGAGCCATTTTTAAACTCTTGTTAAAATATCTGCATGGTCACAGCATATTAATTTCTTAATGTGGCCTTAATCTTTTGATAACACCTTACCAAAGATTTAATTTAGTACTCATAAGTTATGTTCATCTGAAATTTGTTTAGTGCTATCGTTATCAGAGTTAGGGTATGATACATGTAACATGTAACACACACACACACACATACACACACACACACACACACACACACACACACACACACACACACACACACACGGCACTCCACTCCACCGAGCTGAATTCCCAGCACAACTTCCTTTAATTTCAGGAACGACTTAGGTAGCCCTGAGGCAGAACAGCTCTAAGATATGGTAATCAGGCAGCTCCAAAGACCATTAAGAATCTAATACCTTGCCAACCTTCCATTTTCACTGCCATCAATGTTTTGGTTTTATCTGGAACAATTTTCAAAAACATAACAAAACAGCACCTCCGATTATAAACACCCATCAAACTGAAAAGACCAGCAAGGGAGTGAAAATTTCCCAGGACCTTTCATCAAAGTTTCTCCTCTCTCTAAACAGCCATATGTCAATTACTGGTCAGATATGAATCCATATGTAAACATGACTACAAAGGAAATGGGATAATTATTAGTCTAAACTAATGAGAATTTTCTTGTTCTGTGACAGTGGGATAAATGTACACACACACACACACACACACACACACACACACACACACACACTTTTTTAAAAAGAAGACTCTACCACAAGAACACAGTAATGAATGATTTTTTTTTTTGTTAAGCTTTTTATTAAGGAAATTAGATACCTAATCTGGACATTAATTATGTGTTTTAGCTATGACATATGTTTGATTATAGAGCAAGGCTGGATGTGGTATTTAGACCCATTACAGCTCTTTCATTCCACAAGACAGACAGAGTAATGGCTAAAAGCCTAGGTTTTAAAGTTATATTGACTGAAATTTAAACATCCACCACTTGTATGATCTTGGTCAACATGTCCTCTCCTGACACCCTAGACAGTAGTAGAATACTCATGTGCTTGTCACGCTGCTGTGAGAAGCACATGGAATAATGAAGGTGAAATGTCTGACATTCCACCTCAGCTTTGTAGGAAGCTGTAAATAAGTAGTGTTAGCCTCTACTGTATTTAAATTCCAAGGATTACAACTTTGTGTTAACTGTAGCATTTAGGTTTTCAAATGAAAAAAAAAAAAGTATTGACTCTACCCTCCCAGCACAAACAAAAAGTGTACCCCTTCCAGGATAGTGAAAAACAATAATCAGAAAAGAGATAGAAAAATTCTCAGCTTTATTGACCAGCAAAATTTAAAATGGAAGCAATTAGCAAAACCTTTTCAACTCATAGTAAAAAATTATTTTTTTTAGCAATTTACCCAGACATATACCAAGAGAATTTTAAAGGACCAATAGCCCAACAAGTCATAAATTCTTGATTCATCCACTTACCAACAATTCTAACAAGAATCAATAGCCTGGTTAATACTTAGAACCCCTGAGAAATGAATTTATTAACATTACTTTGATTCCAAAATTTCCAGTGACGTACTGCTTTTAAAGTATCTATATGAAGCCATTTTGCAATCAGGGAAGGCATCTCTGTGATGGAGTAATTACCTAGCACACACAGGCCCTAGCTCCCAGCCACCCCCATCCCGAACCCAGGCACTACAAATCATAATATTAGCAGATTTCAGAAAAGTAAAAAATTTAAAAGTACAGGCTACTTGTTGTCACTATGTAAATCTCAACCAAAGGAAAAAGTTACATAATCTCTTTTCACCATAGCACCTGACGAAAGTGCTTAGTTATCTGCACAGGGAAGACAGGCAAGTCTTCTGCTGATGCACAGCAGGGCTGACAAAGGAAAGGAAGCTTGGAGTTTACATTCTTCACACTCTTCTAGCAGAGACATATGAGGGCTCCAAACCTAAAGCTCCAAAAAGGCTTTAAACAAAACAAAGCAAAACAAAAAAGGACAACACATTAAAACTAGTTCGAATGAAGCAGCTCCTCGCCTCACTGACTGATATAAAGATTACAGTCATTATCATCCCTATTCAAAGACAAAAGGAATACAAGAAAATTTACTGACTTAATACTGAAATGTAAGAAAGCTTGATTTCATACATTCTAATAAAATAGCTGACACAGATAACATTTCCAAAGGCACCTGCATTTATGTTTCATTCTCTCCAGACACAAATATAGATTGATGGGGGCATGAAAACGTTTGAACACGCCTAAGAATAAGAAGGCTGGCTGCACAGGATGAGAAGCCTGCGTTTGACTCCCCAGCACCTCTGTAAACGGCCAGGTGTGGCTGTGCCTAGGCCTGTAATCCTTGAGGTTGAGGGAAAGGAAGATAGACACAGAAGGATCACTGGGCTTTCTGGCTCACAGCCTAGTCCCAGGTTCCAGGAGAAGTAATGCACTGTGGGAATAAGATGTGGTGATTGGTAGAAAACATTAGCTGTTCTCCTCTGTCCTCTGCACACGTGCATACACACGTGGGCAAACACTGGGGATGCCTCTCTCCCTCCTTCCCTTCCCCACCCCTCTCCTGAGAACAATCTACCTGCTTTACCCTCCTAAGCACAAAGCTTACAGACATGTACCACCATGTCTGCTTTAAATCCTAAAACCATCCCTATGGCCAGATTGGCTCATATGTGGTACAGACATACATGCAGGCAAGACACTCACAGACATAAAACAATTCAAAAATTTTTTGAAAAGGAGAAAAAAAGGGCAGTTGTTTCTTGGGACAGGGGCAGAGGTCAGTGGTAGGGTGTGGTGGCCTGGGGTTAACCTCCAGCTCCTCAAAACAAATTTCTCTGGGTAGCAGGAGGCAAGAAGAGAAGAGGGTCTAAGGCCAACCTGGGCTACACACCGAGACCCTGTATGTCTATGTGCACACCACACAGAGAGGGACTGAGGGAGGAAGGGAGGGATGGAGGGAGGGAGGGAGAGAGAGAGAAGAGAGAGAGAGAGAGAGAGAGAGAGAGAGAGAGAGAGAGAGAGAGTGTCTGCTTAAGCTTACTTGCAGTCAAAACAAAGTATTAGGAATATTGTTTCAAACAAGGAGATTCTCTAACATGTTAACTACTGTTTAACATAAGAAATGAGCTCAATTTTATATTTGAGCACTTCCTTCCACACAACTCATCTATGGCCCCAAAATAGTACATCCAAACAATTCTAGATCTCCCACACTTTAAAATTATACACTTATGAATCATGTCATAGAATAAGCAGGTGAAACAGCACCATCTGGTGGCTATCACCTTCGTTTTAACATAATTTTCCACATTGACCTTATAAACATTTCTTAAAACTGTGCAACAGGAAAAAAAATAGAATATTATAAATGAAAAATGAAATGTAATAAAGTTAGCAAGCAAAACTACGCCTGAAAACTGAACCAAGATCGTGGCATTGCTTTAACAGTTGAGAAATTAAATGGCACTGTTATAATGCCACTAAGACTAAATAATCACCTCAGAACTTAGTCTGCTCTTTGATATTTTTTAAGTACCAACTTTAACGTAAAATTAAATTTATACAATTTAATAAAGTAAATAGAATACGAGCACTCCTTTTCACAAAAGGCAGTGGTATTGATTACTTAAGTTATAAATATAATATAAATTTGTATATAAGTTATAAATATATTTATAAATTATGTTATATGCTATATTTATGAACATAAAGTATGCCTAAACTAAACATTTTGAGGCCTGCCCGAAGCGTCATTAACAGAAAAGCTTTCTGGATACCCACCGTGTGCTGGATAACAGCCAGAACACAAATGAGGTCATGAGCTAAAATAGCCACGCAGCCTACAGAGAGGAGTATGAGGGGACGGGAACCAAAATAAAAATCAAAGCAGTTATTTAATTTGGTAAATTTTATATCTGCCTTTACAGGTAATAATGAAGCAGGATCAATGCACCAATGGTAAACAAAGCATGCCATATTCCCTACACCTCTCTTTAAAAAAAAAATAGATGTGTGTATGCTAAATGTGGGTGTGCACAAACATTTAAGTCCTCCTATCTCACCCCACTTCCAGTGCTGGGGTTACTCACACGTGCTGCCTGGCTTTTAAACGGGCAGTCGGGATACAAGCCCAGGTCCTCACACTTGCACAAGCACTGTTCCCACTGAGCCATCTCCTCAGAGCACTAGAAATCTTTGTTTGTTTGTTTGTTGTTGTTTTTTTCCAAGATAGGGTTTCTCTGTGTAGTCTTGGCTGTCCTGAAACTAGCTCTGTAGACCAGGCTGGCCTCAAACTCACAGAGATCCACCTGCCTCTGCCTCCCGAGTGCTGAGATTACAGGCATGCACCATCATGCCTGGCTCTAGAAATACTTTTAACTATGTAAAATTATGTACTTCCAGCAACTATTGGTTTAATCATGTTTAGTATAGTTGTTTTGTTTTCCATTGGGAACCTTCCAGACAGCACAATTTTCTTATTAACTTTCCCATTTTCCTAATGTGAAAGAAATAAACATCAATTTATATTTTATATAGTTTTTAAAATTTCTGATCACTGACTTTTACCTTAACACAAAAGATTAAAATAAATTTCATCTCTGCTCCTTATACTAAAATGTAAATAAATTCAAGAGAAGTTTTTTTGAAAAAAAAATTGAAGCTTTAAAGCAAAAGAAACAATGATAATTAAACAAGCATATTAGAGTAAATCTACGACCAAAACTTACAGGGGAAGAAAGTACCTGCTCTATATACCTGAGAGAAGACACAGCAAAAAGCAAACTGATTTATTGGAAGAATCAAAAAAGAAAGAAAAAGAAGAAGAGAAGGAAAGAGGGAGAGGGTGAGGGAAGGAAAAAAGGGGAGGGGAAGGGTAGGGAAATAGAACTCTACTTCCAATTTCTAAGAAATTAAGCACAATCCTTGTTCATTCACATTTTCCCCCAGGGCCCTCAGCTAGCTGGTAGCCAAGTTTTAGTTATTGTTGATATGGTACTGGAAACTTCTACCTGAGACAACTTAGACTTCCAGATGCTGACTTCTGGGGCCACAACAAGGAAGACTCATTAGAATTAAATAATTCCCCACTGAGACCCTTCTGCAATTCGCCTTGCCCATAACAAGTGACTGCACCAGTCAGTTTCTGTCTCACTGGCAGAGCTGACCACAGCATACACCCATGGATACATAAAGACATGGAGGAAAACAGATGGACCAGAGCCAAAGAAAGGAACATAAGGAAAGTTTTTTTTAAAGCAAAATTAAAAGAATTACAATGGAGCAAATTAGGAATAAGCTACAGTAGAAGAACAAGTACAAAGTAACATAATCATACAAGTGGATACAAATGGAAGTTGCCTATGTGTTTAAAAACAAAAACAAAAACAAAAAACTGTTGAAACTCATGGGTAGGATGACATTTAAGCTGTTTTTAAGGCCAGGCCTGGTGATACACTTTAATTCCAGCACTCTGTGAGTTTGAATCCAGCAGCTTTATATATAGCAAGTCTCAAGCAGCCAGAGCTGCATAGTGAGACCCCATCTCAAACAACAACAAAGGTTTTAATACCACAAGGCAATACTCCCAGTGTTTAGAGATTTGTAATGTTTTTTTTTTTTAAGACTGGTGGGCAGAGTTGATTTATATTCTCTATGCTTTTTCAAAAGTCAGTTCCCAATGAAAATAAGCATTTTAGAGACGTGTATATGTCTTTCAGGTAGTCTCTTTTATGCTCTGGTCAAACAAGGCTTTCCAAGACTCACTAACAAAATAAATGAGGTATATTTAGATCAAGCATACCCAGTACCAGAGAGGAACTATCTAGGTCTATGAAAAGAGACCTAGATTCTTCTGGTCCATTCACTCATCCAGCAGGGTAATCAGTAGCTCAGTAACTTCCACCAGACTCAATTTATCACCAATAAAGTAATTACATTACAAAGCCTTTAGGTTCCTGTGGTAGAGGCCACAGTAGAAAAAAATGTAGCTTTCAAAAAAAAAAAGAAAGAAAGAAAGAAAAGAAATGTAGCTTCCATCTTTAATCCAATATCTGATATTTTGTAAGCATGTGACGTTTATACAAAACAATACTGAAGTTCTAGTCTCAAAGAGGTCACTTTGCTAAAATAGCAAAGTCTTATATATAGGGTATAGACAGTATCTTATAGAGAAAATTGACTAACACATAATTCAGTTGTAATTTTTCAGATTTGTCTTTGGGATATATGGTGGGATTTCACAGTTACCATCTTAGTGTTCTATTTTTGGCACCAACAAGTTCTCAAATCTGAGCATGCACCAAAATCATCTGCAGGGTTTCTAAAAAACAGATTTCTGGGTCTCTGCTCTATGGTTATAAAAAAACATATATATTAGCTAGTCAATCAAGATATTCCTTAAGAAAACTCTAATCTAGATAGTATCTGATGGGTCCTTGTAAACTAGTCCTTGGACCTCGTCCTCACGAGAAGAATTCTACCCTCATTAGCAGATAAGTGTCCACACTTTCAGCCACCATTCAAGGCTATCTTTAGGAAGAAGCCATCAAATCCATTGGCTGTCACCACCTCTTCCTTACCTCTCATGTTGTCTCTTAGGAATTGCCAACTTCTACTTGGGAGGAAGGATTGAAGGAGCTGGAGGGGTCAAGGACACCACAAGAACACCTGTGGGGCTCACAGAGACTGAACCACCAACCAAAGAGCATGCATGTGCTGGACCTAGACCCCTACACATATGTAGAAGATGTAAAAGCCTGGTTGTCATGTGGATTCCCCTAAAGGTCGCAGGGGCTGTCTCTGACTCTGTTGCCTGCCTTTGGATCCCTTTCCCCTAGCTGGGCTGCCTTGTCTGGTCTTAGTGGGAGATGCGCTTAGTCTGAGGAGGAGAGGGGAGAATGGAGGCGGGGGGGGGGGGGGGGGGGGGGGTGTGTGTGAGGGTGGGACTAAGAGAAGAGGGAGGGGTCTGGGATAAGTCTGTAAAGTGACTAAATAAAAAAAAAATTTTTTTAAAGTAATTTCACCCAGGAGTGATAGTGCATACCTTTAACTCCAACATTCTGGAGGCAGAGGCAGGCAGATTCTACAAAGCAGTCCAGAACAGCCAAGGCTACACAGAGAAATCCTGCCTCAAAAAAAAAAAAAAAAAGTCATTTCATACTTCTAAGCCTGCTCTTCAACTGTATTCAGACTTGAGCCCAGCGCTATACTTAGTTCACTTTTCTCTCATTGCAAGAGTACCAGAATAATATAAATAAATAATATTTTATTTTATATCAATGCTTTGTATGCATGTAAGTATGTGTAGTGCATGTGTGCCTGTTGCCTGCAGAGGGTATCACAGACAGTCCCAATTCAACAGGTGGGTTCTGGAAAGTGAACCTGGGTCCTCTGCAAGAGGAGCAAATACTCTTAACCGCTGAGGTATCTCTCTAGCCTCAGTTTTGATTGTTTAATCAATGTCCAGCTCTGGTTTCCTTGGCACCACATATAGTAAGAAAGAATTACATTATAAACATATCTGGAACCATAATTTTGTATAGTAGCTGTTTAAAAAAAAAAAAGAAGGGGGAACAGAGACGGAAAGGATGGATTAAAAGCAGCCTCCAGAGTACAGAGCAAACTGCGGCAGCCCAGGGGTGGAGTGCGCTCCTATCACAGTGGGGCTCTGAGTGCTCACTATTATGGGAAGCACCTCTTGACCCCAAACTTGCAGTCAAGCTAATAAAATACCTTCAGATCACTTAAGACTATGTGTTTAACCTGCTACCCTGCTGTTTAACCTGCTTTTAAGAAAAGCAGTGCCACCAACCCTACAATGCCTTGTATTTCCAATTTAAACAACTTTCACAATCTATGCTTTGATCTCGAGTTCCATACTCTTCCACGCCCTTGATACCAAATAATGTATGTAAGTAAGTGTGCCATGGTAATCCACTGATGAAAGCAGCAACAGGTGAACGGCAACCTTAAACAACAAATATCCCTTAGCTGCTGAGGGCTGCATGCAGATATCAATATAGATAACATCTGTGGAGGGGGGGAGGGGGGCTAAGTGCTGTTCTGGGTCCCCTGGGGTCCATAAAGAATTCCCTGGTGAAACTCTGTTAAAAGTTTCTGTACAGAATCCCTCATCTCGTTCCCACCCACCTTGTGTTTTCTGTGCTGTTCGCTAAGTAGAGCAAAGTCCTTTCTCAGGGTAGGATGGAAGACACCAGCAGAGAATACAAATTTGAGCTCACTCTCAGTAAAACTAATCCAAAAGAAAGTTGCTTTACTTTCATTTCTTAATGCATTGTCAATACAGCCTAGAGCTACAAATAAATACACACATGTGTACACACGTCTGTACATCTCTGTGTATGTGATTATGTAAAGACACATCTGTACATCTCTGTGTATATGGTCATGTAAAGACACACGTCTGTACATCTCTGTGTATATGATCATGTAAAGACACACGTCTGTACATCTCTGTGTATATGATCATGTAAAGACACACGTCTGTACATCTCTGTGGATATGATTATGTAAAGAAGGAAACTGCTCTAAAGGTGCTGTATAATTTACTCTCCTCCTCACCCTCACTATCAAAGTCAGGGCCATGCACATGCTGACCAAGTGTTATGCACTGAGCAATAGCACAGCTCTAGTTTCAGAGGGTTAAATTATGCACCGAAATCTTCACTATTTTTCTATAATCTTTACTACAAAGACATCAGAATTATATTAAATTGTCTGAACAAATCTACCTATAAATGCAGACATATATACACATACATACATATTCACATATATTGTATGTATGTATGTTTCCTTTGGGTTAGGCCTTAAAAATTGTCATTTTTCTAAAATTCCCACAAATGATAGAATATAATTTTCTTAAAATTTAACTTCCATTTCAAGGAATACTTATCCCATAATCCATAAGCATTAAGGAATTCAAGCAGCAAAACGTAATGGATAAAACTATGCTGCACAACCAGCACAACTAGATGTGGTTAAGTCACGAGTTGTAAGAAAGTCACTATAGGAGACCCCCAGAAAAGCCACAGGACAGTAGAGGCAGATTTATTAGGCTGAGTGGGGAGCTTTCAGATAGAAGTGTTGGGGACGGGTAGAAGAAGGCTGACTGCAGAGGCTGTCACTAAAGAAGGCAAGGTCATAATTAGTGACAACTACCAAACCATGCTTGACACTGGACACTGGTGTTAGTCTCAGGCTGGCATCGGACTCAAGGCAATCCCCCTGCCTTGGCCTGACAAGGGCTAGGCATGATAAGCCACATGCAGCTCTTTCAGCTTCTTAATACTACAGTCAAGCGTAGAACAAATTCATCTTTTAGCGAGGCAGACAATGGGGGTAGGGGGTGCAAAGCACACAGACCGTTCCTTACTGACTAAGCAGAACGGCATTTCAGGAAAGAATGAAGAATAGATATATTCATTCTGGCATGATATTTACTCATTAAAAAATATCCTGAGCCAGGCAGTTGAGTTTAAGGACCATCTATCTGGTCTATATACCAAGCTCTTGCCGGGGACATACAATGAGGCCCAGCTACCAGTAAGTAAATAAGTAAGCATAAAAATAAAAGTATACCAGCGCCTAAAATACATTTGGCAAACTGCCAGGCCCTAAAATAACAATGACAGAAGAAACTTTACCTTTGGTTAGCTCCTAACCTAGAGATGGAAGGAAGCCAATTATAGGACAATGTAGTTCTTCTAATGTAAAATCTGGTCACAGACAGATTAGGGCAATCAAGAACGCTGACAGACTGGGTGTGATTCTAACACTGTGCAGGAAGAGCGGTGGGCCTACCTTGGTGAATTCTAGGTCAGCCAGGGACACAGAGTGAGACCGTGTCTCAAAAGCAAAGTTTTCAGGAAAAGATTTGGATTTATTTATTGTGTGTGTGTGTGTGTGTGTGTGTGTGTGTGTGTGTGTGTGTGTGTATGTATGTATGTATGTATGTACATACATACATACGTACGTAACTTTTCAAGACAGGGTCTGACTATGTAGCTCTAGCTATACTGGAACTCACTGTGTAGACCAGGCTGGCCTGGAACTCACAGAGATCAGCCCACTTCTGCCTCCTGAGTGCTGGGAACAAAGGCATGTGCCATTATGCCCAGCTTAAGAATTTTGAAACTAAACAAGGAAATTACAAGCCCCCCAAAATCACGAGGACACTATAACATGCCAAATGTAAATAATGCATATGGGAAGGAGTTAGACAACTGGGCTGGGAAGATGGCTCAGGAGTAAAGAGCACTGGCTGTTCTCCCAGAGGACCAGGGTTCATTTCCCGAAACCCACACGGCAGCCCACAACTGCCTGCAACTCCAGTTTCAGAGGATTCAACACCATGACACAGATATTGTCTTTACCTGAAAATAGGTAGGAATGTGAGGAACATTTTCATTACTCTGATGAAAATGGGGAGTTTACATTAGGCATTAAACAATACCTGGTGAATACCTTGACAGGATAAGAACCATTCACTTTACACTGTTAGACACTTCATGATCAGAGAGAAGGCTCAGGAGAGAAGGTACATGGGGCTGGACATGCGGACATGAGTTTAGATGCTCACAACCCACGTAAATGGCAAGTGGGTGCAGTGACGTGCCTGTAACTCCAACATTCGTTCACCGTGCTCTGTTTTATAAGGTTCTGGGATCAAGCGTAAGGGTTTCAAACATGCTACGCAAGCACTCTACTAACCTAGGCGAATCCCCAGCCCAGATAATTGTTTTCTTTGCAAGCAACTCACATAGAAAGAAACATGACACAGAGGCCAATCATACTATACAGTCTGTTTGAGTAGTTTTTTAAAAGAAGCACTTTCTTACTATCAATAAATAATCTCAACTACAACTTACCTCCAGAACTGCAACAACTATTTGTAACTGTTAAGGGTTACCTACTTAAAAAAAAAAAAAAAAAAAAAAGGAATTGGAGAGATGGTCCCATGGTCAAAATGTAACACCGATGTTACAACAACAAGGAAAAGTTCCAACCTATTCTACATAGTATCTTAACTTGCTTTGTTACATTATTGAAAAAAAAATTATGCTGCAGTCTTAATGGAGTTCTACAGAGGGAGCCAGCACCAAAGAATAAAGTGATAATAAAACAAGCTTCAAGTTTCAGTCTACTGGGAGTTAGGGGGTTCCAAAGGCACACAAACTCAGGGTATTCTCTTTATAATCTCAATGATTAACTGACTCAAAATAACACAGACAGTATACATGTGTAACATTCCATTTTGAAGAAGACACAAAATGAAAATTCATTAACTTTCAGACTAGCAGTGTTTTCATTGTTTCTAAATGAGATGCCATTTCAGGAGGCCTAATCTCTTGATTTTTTTTTGAGAATAAGTCCAGATAATTAAGACATCCAAGTAGCAGTATACTCAAAAGTTCCCAAGGGGAGATGGCTAAGGAGTGCTTTATATTTTAACATGAAGCAAGTGTGTCCTGGCCTTGGGGGAGTGTCATGGTAAGATTATTAGCACATATATATTTTGAATTTTATTAGGAGCTTAGTTTTGTAATGTTTTGATTAATCATTATTTCTGTGTAACTAAAGACTGTATGCTCATTAGTTCAGTAATAATGCTACTGATGATGATAATGCTGATGACTATGACGTTCCATCTCTTGGGAAAACGTGAGAGAAGGGAGAATGCACCTGGTTTGTTATCCTAGATAGATGCTACTTGAAGAAAATCCAAGGTACATTAACTGAAAAATTCTCATGCAGTTAATTTTATGGGGCTAGAGAGATGGTTCAGCAGTTAAGTGCACTAGCTGTTCTTCCAAAAGACCTGGGTTCAAATCCCAGCAACCACATGGTAGTTTATAACCCTCTATAATGCCAGCTTCTGGAGAGGATACCAGAGATACATGTGGTACACCAACATATATGCAGGCAAAACACACACACACACACACACACACACACACACACACACACGGACAAACTTTTTTAAAGCAACTAAAAAATAATTTTATGCTACTGGTACTAACATGCATTCCTTCTACTTGGGATAGAATAGAAGACTTTTTATGTATTTCTTACATTCTGCATAGAGGGTATAATCACACATAGACTTTATATATGGATCAATTGTGCCATAGGACTTAAGTATGGTCTTTGAAGACCCAATACCACTATTAAGTTAAACCTATTCTATTTTGGGGGGCAAAATTGGAAAATTGGCCAGGCGGTGGTGGCACATGCTTTTAGTCCCAGCACTCAGGAGGCAGAGGCAGGCAGATAGATCTCCGAGTTCCAGGCCAGCCTGGTCTACAGAATGAGTTCCAGGACAGCCAGGGTTATACAGAGAAACCTTGTCTCAATAAACAAGATAGATAGATTGATAGATAGATAGATAGATAGATAGATAGATGGATGGATGAAATTGGTTAGCTTCTTGGAGGAAGTTAAGTTTTGTTTTGCTTTATGTGGAAATCATGCTATTAGCCCAGGCTAGTCATAAACTCAGAATCCTCCGGTATCAGCCTCTTCAAATTTGAGGAACTAGGAAAGGGAAGGGTCCAAGGTTCAGGAAAAAAAAAGCACTAAGCAGCTCTGTGTTGGTTGATGAGTCAAACCTTGGAAGTGTGCAGGCTGCCAGGTGCTGGTGCCACATGCCTGTAATCTCAGCACTCAGAGGAAGAAGCAGGTGGTTCTCTGAGTTCCAGACCAGCCTAGTCTAGAGTTAGTTCCAGGACATCCAGGGCTACAACAGAAACCCTGGCTCAAAATGGCAAAGAAAGAGGTGGTGGTGCAGAAGAGTACAGGCACGCCTCGCTGCTGACCTAACAGGAAAGGGGGTCAGCGCACTGCTGGCAATGTGAATCTTCCTCCTCTGAGTTTTCAGTGAGGTATTGACGATACACCTGGACCTGACAGTTGAGAAATTGAGTTATTTGTTTGGCATTTAATGTCTTCTTTGTAAAATAATAATAATTACATTTTATCTGTTAGTGGTAGGATGGGGAGATCTGGCTCCAGAGTCAAGAGCACTGGCTGTCCTTACAAGAATATCTGGGTACCCACGTGGCAGCTCACAACCCCTCTATATGTCCAGTTCCAGGGGAATCTGATGCCCTCTACTGGCCTCTTCCGGCATTGCATACATGTAGCATATAAAGGGAGGAAAAAAATTCATACACATGAAAACTATCAAGTAAATCATTTAAAGGGCTTTAATGAAGTTAATAAGACATTATGCACATAAAAATTTAAATTTACACAAATGCATAACAGTATGCTTGTAGCTTTATGTGCATGGTAATGCTCATAACACTGTTCTTGGTTTAAAAGTTTATGCAACCTAGGCTGACTAGAACACACAATCCTCATGCCTCGGATTCCTGAGTACTGGTAGGAATACAGCCTTTCACACAGACTCCTACTCTTTAAAAAGCTGTCTCTCAAATGTCAATGATTTGCTATTCTTACCTCTGTTTTCATTTACTTAGTAATCACTTTAGGTATAGCTTCTTAGATTCCACCATTAAACTTATAGGAAAAGTCTGAACATACCATTTGTGGGATATGTTTAAGACTGAAATGACCTCACTTGATGTTAGTCCAGGATCTAAAAAGAAGGCATCTGATGAAATCAGCAAAAGAGGACCGAAGGAATCTAACTAACACAGGTTAGGAACTTATTCCCAGAGGAGCAGTTTCACAGTGGACACCCTAAGGTGGACACCCTAAGGTGCTTTTTCAAAGACTCATTTAAAAAGTAATATAGTAAAGTTACCTTATAAAGACTAAGACTACACAGAAAAAGTTTTAAATAACGATTCTGGCTAGGCGGTGGTGGCACACGCCTGTAATCCCAGCACTCGGGAGGCAGAGGCAGGCGGATCTCTGTGAGTTCGAGGCCAGCCTGGTCTACAAAGTGAGTCCAAGACAGCCAAGGCTACACAGAGAAACCCTGTCTCAGAAAAAAAAAACAACAACCCACAAAACAACAAAATAGGCTCAATATTATCTCGTGTAATATACAGGTACAAAATTCAATTTAACTCAATTAAATTACAGGTCTGACACTTCAGAAGCATAAAAGCTTTTTGTGTTAATTTGACAAACCTTTGAATTTTTGCCTCACCTTGAAGAATCTTAAATGTCTTCAACTTGGGAGCCAGACATATGCAATAAAGTGATCTATTCTCTGCAACCCACTCAGTCTAAGGTGATTTCTAAATCACAAAGTGGCCTTGTGGTGTTAATTTTAGCAGCAGCGAGATACTGTGCTCATTCTTATCAGTTACTAGGTCTAACACTAACCATCCTCGGCATTACTGTGTAAGGGCATGGAGAGCTGACGCAGCGGGTGCAATCGCTTGATGCTCTTGCAGAAGACTGGGGTTTGGTTCGCAGTCACTACATGACAGCTCATAACCATCTGTAACCCCAGGCCCAGGGAACCCGACACCCACTTCTAACTCCACAGAGACCATGCACACATGTGGAGCATGTGCATATGCATGCTGGCAAGATACTCACACAAGCAAAATTAAATAATCTTTAAAAATAAATAAAGAAAATAAAACAACTGTATGCTCAACGAGCTTTTTGGTGGAACCAAAGAGGAAAGGGTTGGGGGGGGGGGGCATTTAAATGGGAATCAGGGGACCAGTTTGTGGTTGAGCACTGTGGCTGATGGTTCTATTAATCACTTTAGTACTGGGGCTCTCACCTTACTTGTGACAAAATGGAGTATTAGGCTTTGCCTTAGTATCTGTCTTTAAAAGTCCCTTTAAGAGAGACTTTACCCCTTGTTTTGTAGAATACACCAAAATGGAGTGGGGGAGGAATCAGCCATCCAGTTTAGTGTCTCTCTACAAAGTAGTATGGATAAGTTTCTGTTAGTAACTTAACAACTATTAACTTTTCTTGCATGAATCTTCATGATCATATATCAGCATTCTATTCATACTCAAAGTAATATAAAAATTTATATATTTATAAAATGAGTATATATGTAAAAAAAATGGTTCTCTCTTGTACCATTGCAGATCTGTCCCCCTCCCAAAAGACCCCACACTATTCTCAAGCCTGCATTTACAATAACTTTAATGTGATCCGACATACACACTAAACTATACAGAATCTTAGAACAGTGCCCAGTAAAATGATATGGCTTGGATATAAGACGCAGCTCGCTGGCCCTTGGTATTTGTTAAAGGCTTGATCCTTAATGCAATGTTCAAAAGTGAGACTCCTGGATGATGAAGGGATCACGGGAGCTCTGTCTTCATCTGTGGGCTGCCTTGCTAATGGATTAAGAGTTTGTTGGCATTATTGAGAAGTGGTGCAAAGTAGGAAGACGTGGGGCTCTTAAAAGAGATCTCTCCTAAGTGTCCTCTTCTCACTGTCTCCCTCGCTCTCTCACACCTCTATCTCCCTCTGAATCTCTGTCTCTATCTGTGCTTGCTGGTTTCTCAGAACACTTTCCTCTATCACACCCTTACAGCACATCTTCTAAAACTCTCACAGTGATGAAGCCACCCTGGACAGAGCCAAAATAAACAAACCACTCTCCCTTTAAATTGGTCCTCGGGGTACTTTTCCATAGACGTGTTGTGTTCACACACAGCAACTGGCACAAGGGAAAAGAACATTTACTGAACGGACATTTTTCTTATTTTAAGCTATTCCACTTATAAAACTATAATTGCAATGGAGTAAAACACACACACACACATACGTACACACACACACACACACACACACACACACACACACACACACCACTAATAACCAGTTTCATTACAGGATTATTCAGAACCAAGAATGAAACCCCCAGTTGTGGATTAATCGTAGCACAACTGTAATATCTCCACTTTGCTAACATAAAACCATCCCCAAGAGCAGAGAATTCAGTGTGTAGAAACAAGGAAAATCACTCTGCTCAGAGAAGCAAATGCCACTGCTGACCAACTCTTTCCCTGTGTGACAAGTGGGTTTGTCAGGAAGTGGTTGGAGAGAGTATCCATGAAGCATGAGTAAGTGTTTGTGGACTCTGAGGCATCAGACTATCCTTAATAAGAACAGTTATTCCACATAAAGCAATGCCAACTTTCAGTATACCGGAAGCTCTTTTTTTATACACTGAGTCAGGGTACATTGTAGATGAGTGAGCTAATACGATAGTATCCACAGATGTTTTTACAATATCGTGATGCCTCAAGATTATTTTGACTATAAGAATCATTAACACTGTTTTATGAGAATAATATATGCATCGTTAATTAGATAATTACATTTTAGGGATTTTTTTCTTAGGTGTGTATGTATACATGTATGTGTGTATGTATGTACTTTACATGTGTATAAGTGCAAGTGCATGTATACCACAGCAAATATGTGAAGCTGTCCCACTATCGTCAGGAATTCTGCTGTCTACATCTTACTGCCAGAGCACTGGGCTACAGGATACGTGGTACGTGAATTCCAGACATTCGCACTCATTTGTTCATGTTTGCTTGGCAAGCTCCTTACTAACTAGGCTCTGTCTTCTCAACATTCAATCTGTTTTATATCTACGTGTCATATTATTTTAAACCTTGGGTTTGAACACAAAGAGATTTGGGCTACTCTTTTTAATGGATGCAAAATGTAAATATTTATAGGGAATAGTAAAATTTGACAATTCAATACATGCATACAATGCAGACCAATCAAACCAAGGTGAATAGCATTTCTACCTTTTCTGTGAGAATTTTGGCTATTTAAATTTTGAAGAGACAAATGAGATTACTTATAAACACCTTTCATATAGAACTGTTGATTAAATTGTAATTTAATTTAAGGTTCTATGCATATTCAGTTGGGAGTTTTCATTAGTACAGAGGTCAAAAAACCTACAAGACAGAAAAGAATCAAAGTAAAGTCACCTTACTGCCAATACTAATGAATAAAGAACAGATAAACTATTCAGATAAAAATGCCATACTAATGCCAGATGTGGTGGTGCAACACCTTTACTCTCAGCACTCAGGAGACAGAGGCAGGGAGATCTCTGTGAGTTTGAGGACAGCAAACAAAAAACAAAACAAAACACCAACCAAACCAACCAACAAACAAAAAAGCCATACTAACCAGCAATAAAAACAGAATCAAACGACACATGTAACAATAATGATCTAACTCAAAAGCAAACTGAGCAGCCAGTGCATGGCTGTCACACCAGCACTTAAGAGGCAGAAGCAGGTAGATCTCTGTGAATTCAAGGTCAGCAGGGTGCGCAAAGAGACTTCCAACCCAACCACGGCTACATAATGAAAGTCTATGCCAAAGGAGGGGAACAGAGGGAGAAAAAGAAATAAGAAGAGGAGACAAAAGAAGAAGCCTTATTTTAAGAAAATCAGTCACACACATGATTTCACTTACTCAAAATTCTAGTGTAATTTATAACACAAACAACAACAGCAAAAAAACCCTCATAACTATTAAACCCCAGTAACTTAGGGGGAAGTATCCTGACATCTGAAACTTACTTTAAGATGAACCCAATGGTAAATAAATAGATAAATAAACAAACAAACAAAGTAATAAATGGATTGGAGACCAAACATGAAAGTGATAAATAAGTACAATAAAATACAAATGACAAAACCCAGATGGTATGTAGTAAATATGTAATATATGATTAACTGTTCCAGTTACATTTTTATGTATCAGGAAAAATTAAATGAGAAACATTTTTTCATAATAAAGTGCAAGAAAAAAATCATGTGAGTCGCCCAGCATGGTGGCACACACCTTTAATCCCAGCACTTGGGAGGCAGAGGCAGGTGAATCGCTGTGAGTTCGAGACCAGCCTGGTCTACAAAGTGAGTCCAGGACAGCCAAGGCTACATAGAGACCCTGTGTCAAAAAACAAAAAACAAAAAAACAAAAACAACAACAACAACAACAACAAAAAATACCATGTGAGTCAAGCTCTAAACAAGGAGGTGAGCTATATCTAAAACAAACTGAGATAGCAGATGATTAAACTGTTACCCAGCAAACAGTACACAGTGTGTATGTGGGTGCATATACAAATGAAGACTAAATTAAGTAAATCAGGGCGGACCTAAGATAGATAGGAAGATAAAATGGCTACAGAGCACATAGCAGTACTTTGCCAGACTGAACTACAAAGTGAGAACTTTTCTCTACATAAATAAAATATCTTTAATATTAAAGTGTATCTAAAACACTAAGAAAATTTCCAAGGAACTTTGGAAAAATCAATAAACTTATAAATAGGACAGAAACTTAATTAACATGCAGAGTAAGTAGCATTGTGCCACCTAAGGATAAAATTAGAAATAAAGTCCTCCAATTCTTCCTTTCACAGTTTTGATGTTGACTGTTTATGTAATATTTAACATTACCAGCATTTTCCTTGCTGAAAAGTAAGGGGGAAAAGAGACCAGCTTTAAAAAAAAAAAATAGAAGCATATAAAATTTTTAAAGTTTCTTTCTTTAGATAATCCTAAAGTACTTAAAAAACTGACATAATTTTCAAACTTCCCAAGCCTATCATTTGTAACTAGAATACTGACAGTCCTTGTCAGATGGCACTCTTTTAAATACTCCCTTCCAGTAGAAAATGTCAAAGAGAATCTCCCAGCACTCTATTTTCTCAAAAGTGAAAAAATAGAATTCTAAAAGAAGGGCATTAAAAAAATTTTAAGTATTCGCATTTCAAGCTTCATGTTTGAAGTATTTTACTTTATACTAAACAATAGGTAGGCATTTACTTTTTTATAAAGCTATAAAAGAAAAAGAAAGAAAATCATATTTCTTCATCTTTAGCAAATCTAAGAAAAAGCACCTGAAATAAAACTACAAAATCAACCATGAATTTCTTGTTTTATCCAGGGATAGAAAAAGAAATGATGTGTTTCCAAACATACATGTAATCTGGAAAATCAAATACAACGCAACCTATTTCCATGGATATCACAAACAATGACCCCTGTGGTTCATTTGATAGAGAACAAATTATATAGTACAAATTATTCTAATCCCACTATGACTATAGCCATACTGTTACTTACATATACATATAATAGATATGTAGGCATATGTATTATATATTATATATGTAATATGTATATAATTTTTAAATCAAGTGGCTTATAAACATCTACTACCTAGAGTGAAGTGTGTACAACTCAGCTCTAATGAACTTACAATTCCTTGTGTTTGTCTTCAGCCAAGATCTGGTCATTTGGTTTCAGAGAATACCTGTAACACATAAACAACACACTGGTCAGATAAGCACACAGACATACTCTGTGCCTCAGTTAGACATCTGATCATATGTACTCCAGTCAAATTGAAGTGTACAGTGTGTTTGAGTTCTACCAAATGAGTAGAGCAACACTGTTACATGCCTCTGACTTACTTGACAAAACATCACCAGCTTTGCCGGAAAGGTCAGAAACCAGACAACGTCCTGAAAATAAGTATTTTAGAAGAGCTGTTCATTCATAACTGTTTATAACAACTTATTGGGAAAATCCGCTTGACATAGCTACACTGAAATTAACAGTATTAACTCTTCTCTAACACTTTGTGAAACATTCAGATAATTACAGTGCCCTGAGAAAAAGACCAATAGTGAGTGCATTCTAGCTACTTATGAAACCCTTTTCCAACTGTGTTAGTTACTTTCCTCATTGCTGCGGCTAAAACACATGACCCAACTGGTTCACTTTGGCTCACACTCTAAGGAAGTCCATCGTGTTGAGGATGGTGTGGCAGTAGGCGCGTGGGGCTGCTGTCCACACTGCATCCACCGACAGGAAGCAGAGAATGACAAATGTTTATGCTAGGCTAGCTTTCTCCTTTCTATGAGGTACATGTCCTCCAACCATGGAATGCTGCCACCCACATTCAGGATGGGACATGTCACCTCAATTAACCTAACTTAAATAATCCCTCATTACCTGGATAAATATAAAGGATCACACCTAACTTGCATGAAGCCCTGGGTTTGATTCCCAGCATTGGAGGCTGGGATAGGGGAAAGGCTTTTCAAAGAACATCTCCCGGAATTCCATGTCCCTAATGACAGTGGTTTCCAAGTTTTGCTTTCAATAATACCAAAGAGCTTAATCAAATAATCAGCTGGTGTGTGTGTTTTTTTTTAGGATAGTGCTCAAATAACTGACACGGATGAAAATTCTACTACAATCCAACAAGCAATGGAAATGGACTGTTCAGCTAGCACAACTGTACTGGGGGGAAAAGTAAAGTCTTGTGAACACCTACCTATAGCCTTAGCAATAAGGGGACAGAAGCAGGCCTAAGTGTGCAAACTTAGCTGTCTCAAAAATGTTTGAAGGGAAAGGTTAGGCTTGAACACTTGCCCAGAGTAGGCAAAATCTTGAGCTCAACTCCCAGTACCACATAGATACATGGCAAACCAGAACATCATCTCACTGCAGCAAAAAATGTTACCTATCCACAAAAGATTAAACCAATTGAAAAAAAAATTTTAGAAATAGTTTCATCATCTCATTTAAAAGATGTATTTCTGATCTTTGCATTTTGTTTTATTTAATTATTCCCACTTTAATGCATTTGTGTGGCTTTACTATGTAGGGAATATAATATAATGACTAGAAGATGCTTTAAAATTGAATTTACATATATATTCTTATTGCAGAAACAGTGATCAATATTCATGAAATATGCTAATATATAAAATGAATTACAAAAGGATAAAAGCTGCTGAGGAAAAATACAACGCAATTTAAAAGCAAAAGGAATACAAAGTTTTAAGAAGGGAAAAAGCTTGTATTTTTGTAAAATATTGTATAAAATCACTGCGGTAAATTAAGATTCACCAAAAAAAAAAAAAAGTGATTCATCAGTTTTACTCAGTTGTAAAAATTATAAATATTAATGTGTATGAAAGCATCTGTTTATCAATACATGCTTATGGAATATAAACATTTAAAGGTTTAAAGTGGTTACATATGACAAATTCACAAATTACGTAACACATTATACAGGAGGCTTTTGACCAACGCTACTTTCCTTCTTTGCCTGGTTAAAAAAAAGAGAGAGAGAAATAACAACCTTATTTCTTCCCTTCTGGGACCTCACAGTTCAGCAAGAAAAAAGTGAGTTAAGTAGTATGCTCTACAGCGGCAGGAAAGGAAATGTCGCTTCCGCCTGTGAGAATGAGGGAGGCAGTTTTTATCTGTTCCTCCACAGTCTCTTCCCCCTTCTCAGCTCTCCTCTTTGCTCTCTCCTCATACAAAACATTCTCTTCTAAGCTGTCAAAGTAAGGACTTGAAAGGAGCCAAAGGGGACCAGAAGAAAGGACCCACGCTAGGCAAGCAGCAGGGAGAAAATCGCCTGATTTTGATCAAACTGCTAAGTAAAGCTTAGCCTCCTGAGTCACACAGGCCCTCACCAGTGGACGGGAAACACCAGCACTCACTGTGCCCTTGGCAGAGGCTGCCCAATCCCAAAGCCTTACAGCACTCTCACTCCCGTGTCCCTTTCTCTGACCTGGCTTCCAACAGTTCCAGACTTAGTTTCTTTCTCATCTTGTCTGATTTTGCTTAATTTTATCTTTCTTCTTCTACTTCTCACTTTCATGTTTTAACGTATTCTGTCTGTAGTTTACATAAAACACAAGATTCAAGAATGTCCCCAATTCTAACATCAACTCCAAACTTGGAAGGTTGCTAAAGCCATGTTTTAGTTCAATAATTTACTATAAGCACTCATGAAATCCACTGAAACCTATTACATTAAAATTCTGAAGTAAAATAAAAGGATATGGGTCAAAATAAGACACAAGAAAAAAAAAATGTATATACAGGAGAGTGTCTGAGGGGGTTCCAAACCTGAAACTCACTAACCATATGTAACAATGTGGATGTTCACAAGGTTTCAGCTTGCAGAGGTTTCATTGAGGCATCTTTACATAGACACAACGCGCTCATTGAACTCAAGGGACCAGGACAGCAAGCAGGAGGCCCTAAGCCCCGACAATAAGTGGCACGACTGGCCCACTCCCTACCAAGAACAGGTGTGGCCCATCCCTTCACTAAACAAGAAAGCAAATACACATCCACCATGTACAATGATGTAAACAACTGCCTTGCCTCTAATCCACACCGAGAAAACCTTCCACATAAGATTAAAAGTCAGGGCTGGAGAGATGGCTCAGAGGTTAAGAACGCTGCCTCTTCTTCCAAACGTCCTGCATTCAATTCCCAACAACTACATGGTGGCTCACAACCATCCATAATGAGATCTGGTGCCCTCTTCTGGTGTGCAGGTGCACATGCAGACAAAACACTCTATACTTAATAAATAAATAAATCTTTTTAAAAAATTAAAAGTCAAAGATATGAACTAGGCTTGATTCTTACAAGTAGTTAATTTTTAAACTAAGTAAAGCTACATAATTTCTCTAATAGTGATAGAACTATCCATGCCATAGGGTTGCTACCTATAAGGGGGGAAATAAAAAAAGAAAGAAAAAGGAAAAAAAGTGCCCTCCCAACTTTTTGAAAGGCTTCCATCTTTGCAAAAACAGTAAATGAGCTAGCTCCAGGGAAGGTAGTTTAAAGCATATATAATTTTTGAGTGCTTTTGGAGACTGGAACAGCCAGGGTAGGCCCCTGGGAGGACAGGAGGAAGACTCTAGCAGAGACTCCTAGGAGCAGGAGCCATAGAGACTGAAGAGAACATCCTCTAACTAGACAATTTTCCTAGCAGAGGGAGGGGAACACCAACCCACCCACAAAAAATTCAACCCAAAAACTCGCCCTGCGTACAAGATATGCAGGGATAAAGATAGAGCAGAGATTGAGAGAATGTCCAACCAATGCCTGGCCAACCCAAGACTCACCCCATGGGAGAGAGCCGGCCCCTGACACTATTAACAATACTCTGCTGTGCTTGCAGACAGGAGCCTATCAGAGCTGTCCTCTGAAGGGTTACACCCAGCAAGGCTTGGAAACAGAAGCTGAGAAGAACAGT
The DNA here is from genome assembly GCF_964271855.1 of Acomys minous. Taxonomy (NCBI): domain Eukaryota; kingdom Metazoa; phylum Chordata; class Mammalia; order Rodentia; family Muridae; genus Acomys; species Acomys minous. The sequence goes on from NC_140490.1 coordinate 6,387,055, forward strand.
CATCCATCCTAGGCCGATGTGTAGGGTGAGTTGTAAAAAGTAGGGGGAAGGGAAAAAGGACCTGGAGGAAAACCAACAGAACCAACTAACCAGGGCCCAGAGGGGCTCACTGAGGTTGAAGTATCACCCAAGGACCACGCATGAACTGGACCTAGGCCCCCGACAACGATGTAGCCAATGGGCAGCTCAGCCTTCATGTGGGATCTCCAGTAAGGGGAGCGTGGCTATCTCAGACATGACTCTGTTGCCAGCTTTTTGATCACTTGCCTCTGGTGGGTCTGCCTTGCCAGGCCACATGGGAAGAGGGCACGCTCAGGCCTGATGCAACTTGATGAGCTCGAAGTGGGGCTCCCTGCTCTGAGAAATAGAGGACGTAGAGGGGAGAGGGAGGGAGGGGCTGGGAGGTGAGGAGGGAGGGGCTGGGAGGTGAGGGGGGAGGGGCTGGGAGGGGAGGGGGGAGGGGCTGGGAGGTGAGGAGGGAGGGGCTGGGAGGTGAGGAGGGAGGGGCTGGGAGGTGAGGAGGGAGGGGCTGGGAGGTGAGGAGGGAGGGGCTGCGAGGTGAGGAGGGAGGGGCTGGGAGGTGAGGAGGGAGGGGCTGGGAGGTGAGGAGGGAGGGGCTGGGAGGTGAGGAGGGAGGGGCTGCGAGGTGAGGAGGGAGGGGCTGCGAGGTGAGGAGGGAGGGGCTGGGAGGTGAGGAGGGAGGGGCTGGGAGGTGAGGAGGAATGAGGCTATGACCAGGATATAAAGTAAATAAATTTAAGTAACAAAAAAGAATAAAGACTGAGGGGAAAAAACCTCTTTATTTTACAAGTACAGATGATCAAATAAGACATCTAGCTCCTCCTTTACCGAGGAAGTCTCGGTAGTTTTACACATCTGCCCGTGATTATATGCAAAGTCCCTGCTGTGACATCACAATTCTGGAGTTGAATCTGTAGAAACTACAAATGACAAATTACAAATGTCTAAAGTTATTCAGGTAATTTCATTCCAACGCTAGAAATGAAATGCAGATGAATACATAGTGCACTGAGTTATAAGAAAACTAACGCAGAGTCAGTGCCTGCCTGGTCCTGCTCAGCCCCGTCTCTGTCTCTGGATAACGGAGCAAGCCCACATGCCTACATTCCCTGGACGTGAATAAGCTTCAGACGATCAGCAAAATATGTCTAAGATCCGTGCATTGTGCACAGCATGCAGAGCCACTTCCTGAGGGAGTGGGCGGAGAGCACGGGGAATAAAACACCACCTGCTACTCGTAAAGCTGAATCGGAAGAAAATGCCAAGGAAGGAAAAGCAGATAATTAGAAGGCAGAGAAAAACAGAAAGATGAGCTGTCAAGCAGGGAAGGAAATGACCAACTGAAGTCTATCTTCTTTCTTTCTTTTTCCCCTATATTTTCCCTCTTATTGAAAATAGATTCTTTTCTCATACTGAAGCCCAATTTCAAATTTTCACCAGGTGTACTAAGTCTTCAAATGAGAATTTACAAAGTGCTCTTTTCCAGAAAGTCACGAATTAATTCATAAACATGCAAATACTTTCTACAGTTTTCAGATCCACCTGGAGCAAGGACAATAGACATCTTTTTAAAACTAACAGCAGAGATAGTTTTGCAATTGACATCTACTAGACAAGGTGAAATACCCAGTTCTTCCGACAGAAGCAGCAGGCCTATGAGTCCATGGGAGAGGGCAGCACCCGGCTCCATGGATAAGGCCACTTGCCGATAAGCCAATGACCTGAGTCCAATCCCAAAGACTCACAAGGTAGAGAGAGAACCTATTCCACAAGTTGTGCCCTGACCTCCATGTGCATTCTATGACATATGAGTGTGCAAGCATAGAGACACACATAATAAACAAATAATAAATAAATAAAATGGCTTTTTCCCCCTCTCAAGACAGGGTTTCTTTGTGTAGTCCTTGCTGTAGAGAAGGCTGACGTCAAACTCAGGGATGCCACTGACTGCAGATAATTAAAAGGCATGCAATTGCCCAAAGCTTTTTGTTTTTGTTTTTTAAATCAGGGCTATGGGCTGCGTCTCAGGGGTAGACACTTACTTGCCTGGAAAGTGAAGGCTCTAGGTTCAATGTCCATTAGTGCAAAAATAAGGCTATTATCTTCAGCAGCCCAATCTCCAGTAATTTTACCATTTAATGTTTTGTAACACTGTAGGAACCTCTGCATTAGCAAGCGTCTTCCACTGGTTCTTCAGAATGCTGGTCTTGTTGAATTCTTATTTTGTGCAGGGCTTTTTGTGAAGTCAAGCACCACACCGTGAGGAAAGGTACAGAAGTGAGACATGAATAAGTAACTTGCAAGAAGAGATTTATTGGGTTTTGTTTGGAGCTTTGTCTGGCTGGCTTGTTCTGGTTTTTCCAAATTTAGACAAGACAGGCCTGAAATTATGATTCCTTCTAGTATTCCTGACCCAAATACTAAAATTACAAGCATAAGCCACCATAACTGGTTTCTTGTATTTTTTACACATTTCCAATTCTGCGATCTTTAAATCCCAGCATTTGTATTTGAAGAGTGGCTATGGTAAATGTGGAAAGATGGCTACTGCCTTGCCATTACAGTTGAGAGGTTTCTTCAAGTGCCAATACTAATGAGATTTTCCTCCCTGCCTACCACAGTCAACAGTTTCATAGCTCATCACAGACTTCTTTTCTGCTTTTGAGAGAGGGCCTTGCAATGGCAGCCTAGGCTAGCCTTGAACTCACGATCCTCCCACCTTTTTAACACCTTTGCCACTATGCTTTAGGGATTCACTCGGCCTTAGGCCTGCAATCCCAGGTGTATGCCATTACACTATCACAGCTTTTTTGCAAGGGAACAATTTCACAGGAGAACAATAAACATCTCCCATTATTATATTGTTAAGTAACACAGTAAGAAGGAATTATATCTGGTTCTCCTAATACCTAAGGTAAACAGGTGATGAATTTCCAGAAAAAATAGCCAACAGGACACATACACATATACAGATATAGGAGAGGGGATTTCCTGCAGGAATTGCTTGCTGTGTCTACAACAAGGCATCTGCAGCAAGGTAGAGACTTGGTGGCAGCGGAGATAACCGTGCAACTCTCAGTCCAGGGTCAAAAGACAAAGGACCTAGACAGGAGTAAATTCTGGAATCCAAAGGCCTGGGAACCTGGATTCCTAATATCTAAGAAATAAGAAACCGGAAGAAAACTGCCTCCCAGATCTAAGAGACCCACCGCCTTTCTGTGTCTGCTGTCTGCAGGCTCAGGCTGACTGGTAGTGACGGGTCACGAATGACAGACCCGTCTTCCCTAACAGCCCGTTCAGATTTACACACTAATCTGTAGTGGAAGTTTCGGTTTCTTAAAAACGCAGTTGTGTTATATAAACATATTTTTGTTTTAATCCCTAGTGTGGGATTGGGCTGCTTTAGTTTGTCCATAGCTGATAAATTGCCTCATGAGGAGCATGGTCTATGCCAGCTGGAGTTGGTGGGATTCTGAGGACTCTGGGAGGGTATAACAACAGGGGGGAGGGAGGGAGAGAGGGACAGGGAGGGAAAGAGGTGGGGCCAGGTTTCCAAAGACACTGAGGGGGGCGCTTTGAGAGACCATGGAGGAGGAAGGCGGCTGGCTGTGTTCATCCTGCTGTGTTTGCCTTTTGTTGCTGCTGTCCTGCTAAATAACTCAAAGATGGAGATTGGTATTTTCCCCAAGAATCCTAGTACCCTAACCAGCCAGAACTAAGTCTAAAGAGGTCTACATCCCCCGTTCCTCCGAACCTTCTTTTTCTCCTACCTGGGGTGGGGGTGCGGGGTTAGAAGGGAGGTAGAGCTGTTAAGGAACCCCAAATAAAATAGAGTAAAACGTAGCCCCTACAACTAATCTCTGGAAACAATGTATATATACACTCAAATAAAGTTTTACTGGATAGATATGTGTTTATTCTACCTAACCTGATTCAACTAGTCCCCAAACAACTGAAAATATGCCAGTACTGCTCACACAGGTTGGCAGACCCTTCACCAACCTCCCAGTGGAAATCACAGCTTTGGAGATTTCACCTCCCCGGATTTGAAACTTTGAGATTTTAATCTCTTTCTTTGGGGAATTTTAGACTTCAGGCATTTTTAGACTGAGAGCTTTGATTACTGGACAGAGTGTTATACGCCATTAATCCCAGCACCCAGGAGGGCAAGGCAAGAAAATAGATCTCTGTGAGTTTGAGGCCAGCCTGGTCTACATAATGAGTTCCAGGCCAGCCTCATAAAGAGGCCATGTCTCCAAGAAGAACTTTGATCTTTTAGGATTTCAGGGTTTGTCTTTCGTGATGAAGAGAATAAAACAATTTTGTAATAGAATCTAAGCTGCCACCTGGGGTGTGGCCTGGCTGATAACAAGGACAAGACCTAGTTTGATCCCTAGCACTGGACAAGCCAGCTTGGCGCTGTGTGTCTGTAACCCCAGCACCCGGGAGGCTGAAGGGGGAGGATGGCAGGAGTCTGAGGTCAGCCTGGGCTAGGGAACAATTTCCAGGTCAGCCTTGGGCAGAGATAGGACCACGACTTAGAAAAGAAAGTAATTAATTGAGCCAGAGAAAGTGGCACAGTTACAATAAAATTCCAGCTATAGAAGTTACATTCTCATAAGTACAAGGCCAACCTAGTCAATAAAACAATTTTCAGGCCAGCCAGGACTATATACCAAGACTTTATTAGAATAAAAGAACAATTGGGGAGAAAGGAAGGTGGGGAGGGAGAGTGGGAAAGAAAATGGGAACGGAAAGGAAAAGACAGGGAAGGGTCTGGAGATACAGCAATGGTAAAGCATGGGTCTAGTGTGTGAGACCTTGGATTGGCAGCTTTAAAACCAAAAAATCATACGCTTACAATCTCATTTGACATTCAAATTTTTTCTTACCCTCAAGCCCATCCATTTATAATGTATTTTATATATACGAACGACTCATTTATAAGTAATTTATATTGATTTTACAGTGAAATTTACAATAAACTTTAAAATAAACATTAAACAGCACATGTTTCATGCATGTTTTCTCAACCTACCAACATCTCAGTCAAAGACTTACATCTGTGAGAAAATATACAGTTCTTCAACAAGGCTAACTAATTATGTCACTTTTTTCTAATCACTATTTCATTACTTCTCTCCTTCCTCTTTTGTGACTTTTATCAACCTCTTCCTTTACTGACCATATTAGACCAATGCTCATCCACGTTTCCCACATAACCGCACTGTCTCTTCACTGTGGCACAGATCTTTCCAGTAGCCTGTTTGTTTTTCCCCACAAATAAGCCTATTAATTTTTGGTTATGATATTTTGCCAAGTTGGATGCATCAGAGCTGATTAACTTAATTCTGGTTTTATTTTATTTATTTATTTATTTATTTATTTATTTATTTATTTTGGTTTTTCGAGACAGGGTTTCTCTGTGTAGCCTTGGCCATCCTGGACTCACTTTGTAGACCAGGCTGGCCTCGAACTCACAGAGATTCGCCTGCCTCTGCCTCCCGAGTGCTGGGATTAAAGGCGTGCGCCGCCACCACGCCCGGCTTGTTTTTATTTTTAATTAAAGATCCTTATTTTGTTATTATTTCAAAGAAAAACTGCCTTTATAATAAATTAATGAGGATTTTTTTAAAAAAACTTTATGGCAAGTATGTAAATATTCCATTTTTTTCTATTCAAATTTTTCAGCAACAATACTTGGTTGCATTCCAAAAATACGTCAATTCCAGGCTAACTAGCAACATTCCAATTCAAGAACTGAAATGTCAGGGGCTAGGAAAATGACTGAATGAGTGAGTACTCGCTGTGCAAGCATGAGAACCTAAGTCCAGAACGCCAACACCCACATAAAAGCCAAGCACAGAGGTGCACACCTGTAACAACACACTGGGCGGTGGAGAGAGGTGGACTCTAGGGACTTGCTGGCCAACAAACCTGCCTAAAATGAAAGCGCCAGACTCAATGAGAGACTGAACAAAATAAGTGGCGTGTAATACCCAATGTGAACCTCTCGCCTGCCGACACGCACATACATACAAGTAGTTTCTGACACCTGACATGTTTTGAAAACCTAATAAAGAAGAAAATTATTAAGCTTTTCTTTTAAAAAGTCAATCAACACCATTTAATATAATAATTAAAACTAAATTGAACAAGTTTTGAAGCAATTACACATTTTTCTAACCCACATTCTACTAATGCTTGAAAGAAAGGGAATACAGAAGTATGCTGGTTAGTTTTTGTCAACGAACACAAACTTGTATTGGATATAAACATGTTTTTGTTTTGACCCCAAGTGTGGGATGGGGAACAGAGCTGCGAGAGAGCGGGGGATGGTTATCCACTAGAAGACGAACTACTTCGTTGGGGGAGGGGGGGCGATGCGAGGGGGCCTTGGTTTTGCCATCTGAAACACATCTTAGTACAGATTCTGAGAGGAGATATATATGTGAGCCCAAAACAGGAGGCGGGGCTTTTTGGGGTCTTGGTATTGTTTGGCTGTTCATCGCTCTGCTTCGAAACAACCCTAGAGAGACCGCTCCAGCGAACGCTCCAGAGAACGCTTTGGGACTCAGGGTTCCAGCTGCTGTTCCAGGTTCCAGGAGCAACTCTGGTGGAATTGCTGGTCTGTTGAAATCCTGCTGACTACGCTAGGGGAATCGCTCCCAGGAACTGAGTCCAAAATAAGTCTACTTCTCCTGTTCCCATTAACCTCTTTTCTCTATCTAGGTTAGGTGAGTTAGAAGGGAGATATAAGCATTAAAGAACCTCAAATAAAGTACATTTGGAAAAGGGTTGAAGCCTACAGGTGGCGGGCACCCAATGTGCTTTGGGCATAATAAGTAACTTAACTTTTTTTTTTTTTTTTTTTTTTTTAGGTTTTTTGAGACAGGGTTTCTCTGTTTAACAGTCTTGGATATCCTGGATTCACTTTTGTAGACTAGGCTGGCCCTGAACTCACAGCAATCTACCTGCCTCTGCCTCCCGAGTGTTGGGATTAAAGGCGTGTGCCACCATGCCCGGCAGTTAACTTCTAATGTTGTGGAGGAAGATATAGGTTTTGAAGGTACAGAGATGCTGTTTGAGGGTGTCAGCAAAATCGCAGCTGCTATTGCAAAGTTTTTTCCTGCTTTATACCTAGAGGGAAATTTTTGTCTTTTCTTGGTCATTTTTCTGTATTACATTTTTTTTAAAAGATCGGAAGACAGTTAAGATACAAAAATCAGAAAGGTGAGTAAATTCTACCCTGGAAAAGATTGCAGAGTTGGCTGTTCAACTAGAGAATTTGCAGGTAGAGGTCGAAGCATTTGGAAAGCAAAAACAGCTGGTACCCAAGATCCAGTGTCTCCCACAATTGCTGCCCCGCCCGGCTCCAGGAGCCAGGTGTCCAGAACACCAGCTTGCAGAAGGGGGCGGAGAAAACCAGGAAGCTGGAGCAGCTGTAAAGATTCTAGAGGAACAGGAAAGCTGACAGGCCGAAAGGGAGCTTCTGGCGGTGATAGTGATGATGTGCCAAGACTTCCAGGGTATTGTAGCCACAGTGGGAAGGGAAAACAGTGGTCTAGGGATTGTCAGTCCAAGAGAGACATATGAGGTAATCTCTTGCCACCGGGAAACAAAAGGATGGGCCTGTTAGCTTAAGGCCCCGAAGCAAACAACACAAGCCGTAGCAAAATTACATAACTATATTAAAGGGTCAGAGAATTAGGAGGGTTGAGAACCACTGCTCTAAATAGTAAATGTCAGACACTTACATAACTTGCTCCTAACCTACGGGTTGGCTTGATTTTGTGTGTGTATAGATTCATCACACATATGTGCTAGTATTAGACCCAGAGACACATACATGCTACGCAAGAACCTGATCATCTAGCTACATCCCCAGACCTCAATTTCTGGACAGTGTCCTCTGATGCAAAAAATTCTGTCCTTTTGATAAGGTCCATCTTTTAAGAAAACTTAATTTAATAACAAACCTAATAATAAAACCAAGAAAAATTGTTCTTTTTTTCTAAAATGTTAATAATTTTAGCTTTTGGGGGTTGTTTGTTTGTTTTTTGAGACAGTTTCTCTGTGTAGTCATGGCTGTCCTGGACTCACTTTTTTTTTTTTTAAAGACAGGGTCTCTCTGTGTAGCCTTGGCTGTCCTGGACTCATTTTGTGGACCAGGCTGGCCTCGAACTCACAGCGATCCACCTGCCTCTGCCTCCCGAGTGCTGGGACTAAAGGCGTAATCTACCACGCCCGGCATTCCCTGACTTGTTTTAAGACCAGGCTGGCCTCGAACTCACAGCGATCCTCCTGCCTCTGCTGGGATTAAAGGAATGCGCCACCACACCCGGCCTATAGTTTTAGTCCTTAAACTTAGGGTTTTGTTCCATTTTGAGTTACTTTTTCTATAGAGTATAAAGTAAGAATTCATTATTATTCTCTTGCACATGGGAATGCAGTTATCCAAGCACCATGTGTTTTATGTTGTGACTTTTTTGCTCATTTCTAGACATTCTCTCGTGTGACTCAGGCCAGCCTCAGACTTGCAGTGATCCTCCTGACTCTGTCTTCTGAGCGTATGGATTACAGCCATGCCACAACCATAGCTATTATATAATCAATCTTAACTGAGAAAAAGAAAAGAAACAAAATACATTTTCAAAAACAAAACACACACACACAAAAAACCTGTGGCAATGTATTATTCAACACGTTATTCAACACATGCCATGCATGTGTATGTTTGTGGAGGTCAGGGGTCAACACTCAGGAATTAGTTTTCTCCTTCCACCAGGGACCAAACAGGTTGTCAGCCTGGGTGGGGGGAGCATCCTTATCCACTGAGTGATCCTACCCGCCCAATTCCAGTTTAATCACTTCTCTCTTCAGGGATGTTCAATGCTGTATTTTCAAAGTGTTTGATACTTACTTATCAAGGAAATCTTTGTCTACTACAGCAGAGATGTCAAGAAGAGGATTTCCCATTCCAAATAGCACATTTTCTCTAAGAAAGAAAAAGGAAAAAAAAGAAGTCAGAAAATACAAATGAAAATAAATACATGTTCACTTAAACATAAGCCTGACATCCTAGTTTAATTAGACCTCAGATTTGCCAATTACATGTAAGACAATATTTTAGAGATAATACAAAGCTACTTAAAAAAAAAAACAATTTTGGGGCTGGCGAGATGGCTCAGTGGTTAAGAACACATGTTGTTCTTGCAAAGGACCTAGGTTTGGTTCTGAACATCTGTAACTCCAGATCCTGGGGATCCAACATCCTCTACGGGCCTCCTTAGCCATCGCATGCACATGGTGTACATATTATCCATGCAGATACTATATACACAGAAACAAATTTTAAGATGAGTGAAATAAAACTGAAATATAACAAAAGAGGAAAATGTTATTATTGTCACAACATTCAATCACCAATGTGATTTTTTTGTCAAATTGATACAAGCTAGAGTCATTTGGGAAGAAGGATTCTTAACGGAGAAAATGTTCCCATCACACTGGCCTGTGGGCAGACCTGTGGCACATTTTCTTAGCACACTCTCTTGAGTGATGACTGATGTAGGTGGGCCAAGCTCATGGTGGGCACTGCCTCTCCTGAGCTGGTGGTCCTGAGGGCTACAAGAAAGCAGGCTGAGCAAGCCACGAGAAGAGAGCCAGTGAGCTGCACTCCTCCCTGGCTGCTCGCTGGTTCCTACACCAAGTTCCTTCAGTGATGGACTGTGACCGTGACACATGAGATGAGATAAGCCCTTTCCTCCCAAAGGTGCCTGGCTTCCTGTTTTATCACAGCAATAAAGACCCTAAGACGAACACTAACGCACGTAATACTTTAAGTAAAAAAATGCTATATAAGAAAGCATTTATTCTTATCTTATTCTATCAGGCATAACAAAATAGTCTTTTCTAATCCAAAACTCTGGCTGACCCACACTGCTATTAAAGGGATGTGACATTATTCTGGGAGCACACAAAGGCTTTTTTTTTTTTTTCCAAGACAGGGTTTCTCTGTGTAGCCTTGGCTGTCCTGGACTGGCTTTGTAGATCAGGCTGACCTGGAACTCACAGAGATCTGCCTGCCTCTGTCTCCTGAGTGCTGGGATTACAGGCCTGTGCCACCACTGCCTGGCCCACACACCTACATTTAAAAACATTTCACTATCATTATTATTTAAAAGCTGAATGTACCTATTTAAGAAAAGCAACTCTGATAGGCAGGACATGATAATACCAGCACTCAAACAGGAGGCTCGTGAGTTTAAGGTCAGCCTGGTCTACACTGAGTTTGCTATGTGGCCAGTGCTATACAGTGAGACCCTCTCGAAAGCCAAACAAGGCAATGACAGCTGCACTGTAACTATTCAAATGTAGAGACACAGTTTAATATAAAAATTAAATCTGTATATTCCATTTAAAAGATACTTTAAATATAAGTATAGTCAAGATATATTTTATATACAAGAACATGGAAAGTGTGAGATGGTTGGGGGAAAGATATGCCATAAGATCAGTAGTCAGAAGCATGCCTGTGTGTAATAATATGAACGTATATGTAAAAAATAAAAAAATATTTAAAAAAAAAAGAAACGTGACTTGTAGTTGCTATATTAGTATCAGATTTAGTACACCTTAAAATATCAAGATCTACAGATAAGAGATACCAGATATTTCATAAAAGTAGGTCATTTCATGAAGAAACATAACAATACAAAGTACCGTATATATGCACCAAATAAAATAACTCAAACACGAGGCGGGGGGGGGGGGGGGGAAGGGGGGAAGGGAGCACAATTTCTCCAATCCCTATAGCACCAAGGAGCCCAAGACTTTGCAGCGCTGAGCTACGCCCCAGCCTCGGACACAGGATCGTATCTGGCTTTCACATCTCTCTCTCAGCAGCTGACAGCGCAGGCAGGATGAAATGAAGAGCAGGAGTTGCACAGCTGGACACTCACCCAGGGAGAGCGATCTGAGCTGCACACAACCCTACACACAGATGCTCATGTTCATCCTGAAGCCCTGCAGAGAGGCGGGGGAAGCCGGAGTGTGTGGGGAGGGAAGGGGGCCTCCTGCCAGCAGAGGAGCAAGAACTACACAGCACAGGCGCTGACCAGGCCAGGTTCCCCCATGCCTGCTTCAAGCCTGAAATTCCTCAGGAATCTCATCAGGACATGATAAAACTTTATGTTATTATACATCACTACCACCTACATTTAAAAGAAATAAAAATGCAGAGACAAAATCTTATAAAAAAAATCCGACAGTCAAATGTGGTGTACTATACTAACATTGATTTCCTGGATTTGCAAAACAGCATGATTATACAAAATACATCATTGGCAAAACTAAATGACTCATGCTCTGGGGTCACCTTTTTGTTTTCTGCAATTTCTTACAAGTCATTGATATTTAAAAGGATAAGATGCCATTGCATAGGGGCAGGAGAGATGGCTTAGTAGTTAAGAGCACCGACTGCTCTTCCAAAGGACCTGGGTTCAATTCCCAGCCCCATATGGAGGCTCACAACTGTCAGTAATTCACAAATGTGGTGTTCAGAGATATATGCAAGCAAAGTACCAATACACATAAAATAAATATTTTAAAGTTCTATTGTGTATACCGTAACATTTACAGGACGATGGATACAGCTGGAAACTATGTTATGCAAAGTAACCCAGACTCAGAAAAATAAACAGTGCACCTTTTCTCCTCACATAGAGACTGTAGATTTTAATTTTTATATGTGTCTGTATTTGGGATAGCATAAGTCATAAAACTAGAAAAGCGACCATAAAAAGAGGAAAGAGGTCTAAAGGGGGGGGGGGAGCATGAAAAGAATAGAATTCTTGAGACATGAAAACAAAAGGCTCCTGGGTAGAGCTAGGTGGCCAGCAGGAGGGGATAGGGGGTAAGGTAGAAGGTTGGGGAGGAAAAGTGTGGTGGTTTAAATGAGAAATGTCCCCCATAGGCTCCAGCATTTGAATTCATGGTCTTCACTTGGTGGCCCCATTTAAAGAGGCCACAGACTCTTTAGGAAGCAGAACCTCACAGGAAGTATACCACTGGGAGCAGGCAGTGAGAATTTATAGCCTTATGCTACCTGTGTCCCCTCTAGGCTTCCTACTTGCCGCTCATGTGATCTCTCAGGTTCCTGCGCTGGCAGCCTGCTGCCGTGCCTCTCACAACATTATATACTCTCCCTCTGGAGTTGTACACCAAAATCAACTCTTTGTTCCATAAGTTGTTTCTGGCCATGGTGTTTTATATCAGCAACAGAAAAATTTAAAAAAAATTTTTAAAACCCTAACATGATCATCAACAAAAGCAAAGTGAAATGCATTTTTTAAAAGCCCATTACTTTGTTCTGTGATCACAAAACCAACTCTCAGATCATCAGAACGGTAAGAAATGGTGTTAAAGCCAAAGATGGGATGAGAAAGACTACCAACCCAAATCACCGTGGCCAAATCAACTGATTACAGCAAGCTTTTTAATTTGTGTACATGGCCTGCCTCCCCCTAATGTAGGGTCTGAGAGTTCAGCACTGGATGGGAGGCTTTTATAGCTCAGGGGTAGGAAGTTTCCAAATGGGGAATTTGGTGGGATAAATAGGCAGGGTTTCAGGAACAGAGTGTAAGTTAGCCCCTCCTGAAACTAAGACATGGTTGAAGGTAGGCATAAAGCCATCAGTGGTCAAAGGTAGGGTTGCAAGATGGTTATAGACAACTTTCTATTTTTTATTTTTAGTTTATATTTTTATTTTTACTATTTTTTAAGTTTTTCAAGACAGGGTTTCTCTGTGTAGCCTTGACTGTCCTGGACTCACATTGTAGATCAGGCTGGCCTCAAACTCACAGAGATCCACCCGCCTCTGCCTCCCAAATGCTGGGATTAAAGGCGTGCACCACCAGGCTTAAACAACTTTCTTAAAACAAAGACATGACTGCAATTCCTGGAGCATGCAGTATAGAACCATCTGTAGTTAAGGGTACAGGGGGGCATAGACCCACCCTTGAGAAACAGAGGTTTAATCATAAACAGGAATGAACCTAGGTCATCTTTACTTGGATGGCTTTTAAGCCTAAAATGGAAACAGACTGGTTCTTCAAGGGTTTGTTCTAGAGCCAAATACGAGAGAGCATTATCAGGAACACGGATTTAGGCTACACCAAGTCACATATTCCAACACAGAAACAAGTTTTCTGGAGTCTTCATAGTAGGAGAACAAAGTCCACGAATCAGGTCACTTTTTTGGGAGTGCAAGTCAGGGGGAGAGGGCAGTCAAGACAGAGTAGGGTTTCTCGGTGTAGACCAGTCTGTTCTAGAACTTACTCTGTAAACCAGACTGGGCCCAAACACAGAGATCCACGTTTTAATATTAAAAAAAAAATAAGATGCCAGGCAACAGCTATTAGATGGAGAAGATTATTAAATGAGTATGGGGGAGAGAAGGAAAAAGGCAGAGGGTAACCTAGAGAGAAACAGAGAGAGAGAGAGGGAGAGAAGAAGTAAGAAGTAAAAGGGAGAGAGGGGTGAGAGAATGAAGGGCAAGGTGGGCCTATATTTTTATATACTGACAAGGCCAGGCCCACTGGCAGGTAGGCAATGACATCTCAGGTAGGCAGACTGAAACAGAACCCTAACACTGCCTGCCTCTGCCTCTGAAGTGCTGGGATTAAAAGTGTGCACCACCATGCCTGGCAACAATAATGATTTTTAAAAAACGAGTAAGAGCCAGGCCTGGCCACCCCCACCTATAACCACAGCACTACTTGAGAGGCAGAGGCAGGAGCATAGGGAGTGATGAGCGTCGTTAGCTGCACAGGGAGGTTGAGGCCAATAGTGTACCATGAATAAAGATATTCTCAAGGGACACTCGCGTCTCTTAATCTATCAGACTATTGAAACAATGAACCCCAAAGAAATGGGAATTTCTCCAGGAATCTCCTGCTGGAAGTAGGAAGAGGAGCTAGACAAAGAAACAATTTGTCTCCAAGAAAGATTTCACACAGCTGCAACAGCTTGTAAGACCACCTTCCAGGGGGAGAGTGGAGAGCAGGCGCCTTGATTGTGACCACATAGACGCGGCAATCCTTCGCCTTCTACTTACACTTGGATCTCACTCTTGGGGGTTGGCTGGATCTCTCTGCCTCTCTTTCAAGCAGCCACACTGAATAAATCTCCTCCTGGTTTCTGTTTTAAGCTTGGCTATTTTAATTGGTTCTTTGCAAATGGGTGGCCAGACCAGTCAGTCCCCTTGGAGATTTATCTCTGACAACAGATTCCTTCCGGGGGAATTGCAGAGTATGTGGTTTCGGCCAAATGTAGAAAAGAGGCTATGGCCGCTCACCTCATTCCAGAGAGAGCGATGGAGGGAGATGGCTATCAGAAAACCCACCCACAGAAGGGCAGAACCAGCCAGCTGGATGACCTGAGGACTGCTCCAGCACCTGGGGTACGAGGAGGGGGAAAGGAACATACATACTTTTTAAAATATCTTATTTTATTTTTATTTACGGGGGGGGGGGGGCGAGTGGGGGTTAGAATTCTGCTTCAGTGGGTAAAATGGAAGGAAGTTCCCATATCCAAACCTTTTTCTTTGCTCTTCCCAATTTTTCAAATATTATCTCTTTCCTTATTCTCAAGCCTTGTCTCTGATTTGGTCTCCCAAGAGTTTCAGATGTACACCTAAAGAAAAAATTCTCCCTAACCTTATAACTTTGTCTTCTGCCCACATATATGTTCCAGTAGCCTGCTAGACTTCTACATCTGGGACATCGTCAAAGCAGCTGCCCACAAGTGCTCCCGTCCAACCTCATAGATCATGCCAGCTGGACCTGCATTGCTCCTCATAGCATGATGGACCTGCATTGCCCATCCTAGCTGCAGATGTTCTCAGTCCCCAGACAGCAAATACCACAGCCTGTTCTTCAGGAACCTGGTCAACATTTCAGTCTTTTAAACCCCCTATCACCACCCTACTGTCTAAAGGAAGTAGTTAAGATAATTACTTCGCCCTTATCCATTTACAAAAGGCTGAAATGGTGAGCTCCAGGCCCGGGACAAACAGCTCCAGGTTCTCCCAGCACTCCTGGGTCCCTATCTGCTGCAGGGCATGGCTGACATACCCCGCCCTCTACCCTGAACTTTCAGGACAGAGCTTTTCCTTCCTCTTCACTATATAATCTAGACATTTTGTTACTATTGCCTTTTTCTCTCTTTTCTCCCTTATACACACTTATATACTTTAGCTTACCTTATATAAAAACAATCCAACATTATTATTATTTTGTTTGTTTGTTTGTTTTTGTTTTGTTTTTTGAGACAGGGTTTCTCTGTGTAGCCTGGGCTGTCCTGAACTCATTTTGTAGACCAGACTGAGCCTTGAACTCACAGCGATCCACCTGCCTCTGCCTCCCAAGTGCTGGGATTAAAGGTGGGCGCCACCACCGCCTGGCTTCATTTTTTAGTTAGAGGAAAAGGTAGGAATGTTAGGATTCTGCTTCAGTCTGCCTACCTGTGATGTTACTGCCTACCTGCCACGGGGGCGTGGCCCCATCCAGGGCTATATCAAAGGACAGCCCTACCTCTCTTCTCCTCTGACACTCCCTCTCTCTCCCTCTCTTCCTCCCTCTCTTCCTCCCATTCTCTCCCTCTCCCTCTCTCTCTCTCTCTCTCTCTTTCTCTCTCTCTCTCTCTCTCTTGTACCCCTCCACCCCTTACCTTCTCTCCCCATGCTCACTCACTATACCTCATATAATCTAATACCTGGCATCTGGTACCTTCTTATCTTATTGCCTTATATCTTATATATTAAACATAAAGGGAGGTGTTGCACGTGCATATGTTCAAGTGCCCCAGAGGCCACAAAAGGGTGCCAGATCTCCTGGAGCTAGAGTTACAGGCCAAGTGTGGGTCGGGGAAGTGAATTCATCTGGGGGTCAGTAAGGGCTCCTAACCCCTGGTCCACCACCTCTCCAGCCCCTAGACATACACATTTATTGCAGAAAGAAGGTACCAAAGAAGCGGAAGGCTGACCACGCCAGACAGACAGAAGAGTAATGTATGTGTCTAGAGCTTGCACCATCTGCTCACAAATGAATGAGGCCATTCAAGGGATCTCCTTCCAGGGTCGGCCTGACTGATGAATAAGCGTCTGTCTCATTATCTTTACTGTACAGAATACTGAAGTACTGACATGTTCGCCACACCTGTTTGTTTGTGACAGGGTCTCGTGTTGTGTAGCCCAAGCTGCTCTGTAACTCATGGCCAGGCCTCTGGAGTACTGGCATGGGCCACCACACCCAGCTCAATGTTTTAATGAGTAAATATGTTCTGACTGCTAAACTGACTCATCTTTATATAATTAGATCACAGACCTCCAAATCTGAAGAAAACACATACACAGCTCCGGAAGAGTGGCTGAAAAGCATGAAGGGCAGCTAGCTTACTGTGCTGGTTAGGGTTTGTCAACTTGACACAAGCTAGTGTTATGTAGAAAGAAGAAATTCAATTGAGAAAACAACTGTAGGCAAACAGGTAGGTCGTTTTCTTGACTACTGATTGATGTGGAAGGGCCCAGCCCGTGGGGCCTGTGGTGCTCCCTGAGCAGGTAAGAAACTAAACAAGCCAGGAGGGGAGGCCAGTAAACAGCGTTGCTGTATAGCGTCTGCTTGGGTTCCCCAGAGTCCTCCCTGTTGAGTTCCTGTGCTGCTTCCTTAGAGGATGAGCTGGGATCTGGAGCTGTTGGCTGAAATAAACCCTTTCCTTTCCGAGCTGCTGCAGTATGGTCTTTATCACAGCAGTAGAAATCACACGAAGAAAGTATCCCTCTCTGCCTCTCCCCAGTTCCATAGGAATTCTGGGAAAACACACAGCCACCAACCACCACCACCACCACCCTCAAGCACTGAACCCAGACACCAGGGAGCCCCTGGAAAAGCGAGAAACGTGTTGTTCTTTCTGAGCGTCACTTCAGAGAGCTGCGATCATTTCAGCTCCCTGACAGCTCCTCAGAAGCTCAAGGCTCCCCGTTATCTGACCTGATCCCGAGCTTGCCCTGTGCTAAGAGTTTTCTCAAAGAGAATCTGTCAAAAACTGCCAGCTGCAATTGTTTAACATTCCAGCTGCTTGATGCAGTTGGAACAAACAAGTTAACTGAAAACATAGAAGGAAAAGTATGACAAATAAATGTCCCCAGAGGGTTTGGGAACATCCAGAATGTTCCTGTGATTGCTGTGAGCATGCTCAAGGAAGACAAGGAAGGGCCCAAAGCTATCACCTCTGCCAGCCAGCAGACCCCGCAAGCAATAACGAAAGTCTCAGTAGAGTTGTTAAGCTTGGCTCTGGGTTAGGATGTGCCTCTACAAGCATGTACTGTCTCTAAGCAGACTGGGAGAACAGTAGCAAGTACTAACAAGACAGGCAAGAAACTGGAATCCTCAGACATTGTTATTGTTGGAAATGTAAAATGATGCAGTCACATTGGGAAACAGTTTAGTAGTTTCTAAGAGAGGAGGAGGAGGAGGAGGAGGAGGAGGAGGAGGAGGAGGAGGAGGAAAAGACAGAGAAGGAAGGAGATGGGAAAAACCAGGAGAGGAGGTTGGGGGAGGCTTTTACCTCAAAGGAACAAAATGGAATGGCTTATTCTGAAGCCAAATGTGAGTGGTTATGTGCAGGAATAGTTTCCCCAAACACCATGTTCCAATGTGGTAACAGTTTAATGAAGTTTTATAGGAACAGAAGAAAGAAAATCATAAATCAAGACCACTTTCTGAAGACATTGGTAGAAACATCAGAAAAGCTGAGAAGTTCAACTATAGGCCTCAGATGTTATCTGCAAGGGTGTGGACATTCCAAAAGATTTACCCAGTGGCCACAAAGATATTAGGTCTCACACAGAGGAAGGTAATAAATAGTTATTAAGGGTGTTAGAGATAGCCAAGATAATTTGGCTTGGCAGCATCCCATCATTCCCACATCATTACATTGTAATGAGTCAGTCAGCCTTTGTTGTCAGCTTCTTTCCAGGAATTTTTGTTCACAAAGTAACATAAAATTATCTATGAGGCTGTATCCTTTCCTAAGACAAACAAACATATGGCAACACAAAAACTTACACATGGATGCTTACAGTACTGTTATTCATAATAGCCAGAGTGAAAATAACCCACACAGCTGGGTAAACAAAATGCATCTATACACTAAAATGTATTCCACCTTAGGAGGAATGAAACACTGACAACTTGATATGACACGAATGAACTTTAAAAACATTTCGCTATCTGAAGGAATTAAGGTTCACAAAGGCCAGAAACTACATGACTGTGCTCATGACACATCAAAATAAGAATTCACAGAGGTACTGGGCTGTGGTGGCGCACTCTTCTTAATGCCAGCGCTCAGGAGGCAGAGGTAGGCCGATCACTTCAGGCCAGCCTGGTTTATACAGAGCTAGTTACAGGGCAGCCAGGGCTACACAAAGAAACCCTACCTTGAAAAAAAACAAAAAACAAACAAACAAATAGATTCGCAGAGGTAAAAAAGTAGATTTTACAGTTGACAAAGGATGGTTGGTAATGCAGGACAGGTACAACAGTCATGAACTTTCATTTTAAATTGATAAGAAATGTTTCAAAGTTATACTGCCATGACAGCTATTCAACCCTGTTAGTATAACCATATAAACTGATCTGTCCAGTTTAAAACTATTTTATAGTATGTGAATAATATCTTTAAGATAATTAAAACAAATGGACATAATTAGTATTTATGAAGTGCTAAATTCAACAACTACAGCATGAGGTTCCACTCAAAATATTATGGAAGGAGGCTAAGGAGATGAGTTAAGTGCTTGTATGCTACCCAAGCATACCAAGCTTAGTCCTCAGAACCAAAAGACTTGGTAAGATGGCTCAGTTGGTTAAGGCCTTTGCTTGCAAGCCTGGCAACCAGAGTTTAATTCCCAAAAACCCTATGGTAAAGGACAGAACCAATTCCCACATTCTCACATATGTTTACATACACACACACACACACACACACATACACACACACACACACATACACACACACATACACACACACACACACACACACACACACACACACACACACAAATTAAAGGGTTCAAAATTAAGCCAGGCACAGTAGCACACATCTTTAATCCCAGCACTCAAGAAGGCAGAGGCAGGCAGATCGCTGTTAGTTCAAGGCCAGGCTGGTCTACAAAAGGAGTCCAGAACAGCCAATGCTATACAGAGAAATCCTGTCTCAAAAAAGAAAGAAAGAAAAAAAAAAGTTCAAAATGAAACAAAACATTCACCAAAGCCAACCACAGTCTAGGCCATAAAGTCAGCCTTTGCAGATATCAAAGGACTCAAAGTACTGAAATGATAATATAATGAAAAAAAAATTTGTAATACTAGGTCACGTGACAAAATCATGTATCAAAATAATTATACATACACCACCAAAAAATTCAGAGACTGGTAAGATGGCTCAGCAGGTAAAGACATTTGTTTGTAAGCCTGACAACATGAACTCCATCCCAGAGACCAACATGGTGAAGGAGAGAGGCAACTCTTGCAAATTTGTCATCTAACTTCCACCCAGTGTGGCATGCACCCACCACACACCCACACACTACACACATATACACACACACACACAAACACACCACACCCACACACTACACACATATACACACACACCACACCCACACACCACATACACACCACACACACACACCACACACACACACCACACACACACACCACATACATACCACATACACACATCACACACACACCACACACACACCACACACACACACACACACACACACCACACACACACACAAACACACACACTACACACACACACACACACTACACACATATACACACACACACAAACACACCACACACACACACTACACACATATACACACAAACACACCACACACACACACACCACACACACACACACCACACACACACACACACACACACACACACACACAGAGCCTCAAGAGAATTGGAAGGAGACACAGTTGCAGTGCCATTGGGTAACAGTACCCTGGAGTGATAGTGCAGAGTTCTCCAGAGGCAGTATATACTTTGAATCAATGCCCAACTTATGGTATAGTTTCCTCACACAGCCAAAATCACAGGTCCGTAATCAAGGGGTGAAATGGAAATGGTTCTACTTATTATCACCCCTAGAGACTTACTAGGAAAATTTTTGCTTCCTGTCCTTGCAACCTTAATTTTTTCTGGCCTACAAGTTTTGTTTCCAGAATGGGGAGTGATCCTGCCTAAAGACACAAAAAACATCCCATTGAACTGGAACCCCAGACCTCTCCTGGCCTTTTTGGGTTTCTGGTGTCTTTAAGCAAAATGGCTAATAAAGGAAAAAAGGGATTAGGAGGCACTGATTGATCCAGATTACCAAGGAAAAATTGGATTGCTTCTCCACAATGAGATAGGTGGAGTGCAAGCCTTAGGGCATCTCTTGTGCTGCCACATCTGTGATTAAAGTCAGGAGGAAACTACAACCCAACCCAGGCAGGATGACAAAGCGCACAGACCCCTCAGGAATGAAGCTTTGGGTCATTCCTCCAGAAAAAGAATCAAAACCTGCTGCAGGCGGGGGAAAGGCAGAATGGGTAGTAAAGGAAGGAAATTATAAATACCAGTTAAGGTTATGAGACCAGTTACAGAAAAATGATTGTAGCTGACATGAGTGTGTCTGGCTTATTTCATTAAGAATGTGTTTGCAGCGGGACATGGTGGTGCAGCCTGTAATCCCAGCACTCGGGAGGCAGAGGCAGGCGGATCTCTGTGAGTTCGAGACCAGCCTGGTCTACAAAGCGAATCCAGGACAGCCAAGACTATACAGAGAAACCCTGTCTCGAAAAAACAAATCAAAACAAAATAATGTATTTTCATACATATGCATACACACAATTTTGCAATATTTGTGTTTCTCTATTTCTTTATAATGTAATATAAATCGAGATCATATAGTAGTTAGTGCATTTATGTTATGAGACACTAAAAGATTAAGCATTCATCAAAGGATATTGCCAGCAGTTTTAAAATACATAATGCATTTTCAGTTGTGTGTGGAGTGGTTATATCAGGAATGATGACCCAGTTAATGTTTTCATTTGGAAATTAAGCATGGCACAAGGAGATGTGACTATGTGTCAGGTTGACCAGGGTGCACTTGGCTGTCAACTTAACTCTATCTGAAGTTGCCTAAAACCTAAGTCTCTGAGCACACCTGTGAGAGATTTTTATTAGATTATTTGAGACAGGAAGACCCATCCTAAATCTAGGCCACAGCTTCTGGTGGCAGCTCACATAAAAGGACATGAAAGGACTTTTTGCCTGTTCGCCCTCACTCTTGTGGGCAGGCTCATCCCTCCTACTCCCGAGGCACTCCTTCACTGGCATTAGAACCTACGTCTTCAGGATTCCAACAGGGACCGAAGGCCAGCTGAGACACCCAGCCTTGTAAACGGAACTAGCAGATTCTTGGGCTTTCCACGGGGAGGTAGCCATTGTTGGACTATCCATCCAGACCAAAGCCTGTAAGCCAGTCAGTCATAACAAATTCCATATATATGTGTGTGTGTGTGCGTGCGCGTGTGTGCGTGTGCCTGTGTGTGTGTGTGTGTGTGTGTGTGTGTGTGTGTGCATAATATATATTCATTCAAACATCAGTCTTATTACCCTAGAGAGCCCCAACTAATACACCGCCCAAATCTATACAAAGACATAGAACGATGTTCTGAGCTAAGAAATATGGAAAGGTGGTAAACCCCTTACCTAAATGTGCGAAGTCTGGGTACTACCCTAGCAGGACAGAAAGGAAGTCAGAAGAAAACAGGATGTTCATGGTAGTTTTATTCATCATGGGTAAACACCAGAAACAACACAAAGACCAGCAACAGTAGCATTGCTGCCTACAAATGATGGGACATTACTCAGTAATGAAAAGGACAAGCTACTGACACACCAAAATGGGTGAACCTCAAAATTATCATGATAAACAAAAGTAGCCAAACCCAAGTGACCTTTATCGCACGAGACTCTTTATATGAAGTTATAGAATAGGCAAAATTAATCAATGATAACAGAAGAATGAAGGTCACTGCCTTGATAGGCGCGTTGGCTTGTAATCACAGCTTTCAGGGAGGCAGAGGCAGGTGGAGCTCTGTGAGCTTGAGGTCAGCCTGGTCTTCAAACTGAGTCCAGGACAGCTAACACTACACAGAGAAACCCTGTCTTGAAAAGCCAAAGAAAGAGAAAAAAAAAAAAGGTTAGTTGTTGTCTGGGTGATGAGGGAAACATGATTAATTGAAAGGGGGTAGAAGGGAACTTCCCCAAAGCTGTTTGCACAAGGAACTATACTATCAACATTCAGCTACACAGGAATGTTACTCAATAGTAGAGCATTTGTGCAGCACGTGTGGTGTCAGAGGTTCAGTCTCCAGCACAAGAGAAGAACAGTGTATGCACTATTGCCGTAAAAAACACAAACTAACACTAACACGTGTCCCTTGGCTATGTAACCCTTCTATTTGTACACTAATTCTTATCTCTGGATGCATATTCTAGATTAGTTTATCTCTGGCCAGCATTACCTATGTTTTTCCATTGAGACATTCTTTTCCACACACTAACATGTTGAAATTCCAACCCCTTGGCCCCAATGCTCCTCACAGTAAAACAGCTCTTTAAAAAAAAAAAAAAAAAAAAAAAAGTAAATGCTCCACTGAATAGCAAGTTCCTTTTAGCTATATAATGCTGGTTTTGTACATTTATTTATTCTCTGTGTGTGTGTGTTTGTGCACGCGTGAGCACAAGCACACACACATGCTTACTTGTATGGGGGTCAAAGGACAACTTGCTCTTGCTCTTTCTTTCCACCATGTGAGCCCCTTTCTAAATCCTCACAGCTTGATAGCAATGGGAAAGGCATCAATACCATCTCTATTTAACAGACCAGGAATGAATGCCTAGGAAAAGATTCAGTAAGATTATATAACCTCCCAAAAATCAGACAGCAAATAAATAATTCTAAACTTTACATAATGTGTCTCCTTATTCAGTGTACTACATTCAGACTCTCAGAACTCTTTTAACCTAAAAATGTTTGGCCAACAACTGGAAAACATCCAGTTGTAGACAAAATAGGGGTGTAGCTATTATCTGTGGCTGTATTTCAAATAACATTTCAACAACTAAGAACTGCTATAACAATATGATTATACTGTATACATAGGTGACTAGATAATTACTATACAAATGAAACACTTTCAAGAATTTGTTAAATACTCCCAGTAATTATGTCAGGATAACAGCCACCATCCAGCAGTGCTCTGGACAAACTGGGGGATGTGGTCATCAGGCTTTTAAGACAGCTTCATTTATGTTTAATTGCAGCATTTTTAAAAGCAACAACCAGAAATAAAGGGAGACATGGCTGCTAGACAAATGCAGCAGGACAGGGTTAACATTTGGACAGTCAACCATCATCTGGTTCCAGTTTTATCTTTCACAGTTCTGCTTAATGTAGCAATTCCCTGGCTAGAATGGTTTAGAGTTAGAAAACCGTGTGTGTTTTCTCAAACAAAGATGACCTATTTATAAAGATGAGCACTAACAGCTGACAACACTGCACATAAGGAAAAGGTTCCTGTTTCAATGTTTCAAGACAGTGCATACATGAAATAGTTTCAGTGCATCTTAAAATCTTATTTAACCCACCGAGAATTCTCACAACATAAAAGGTTATGAATTTTTAAATTTAAAAGAAAAAGAAAAGAAACCCACAGGTCCTAAAATGAGTTTGAAAATCTGCTTAAATGCTTCAAAGAAACCAACTCAACAAAATTCCATCTTAGTCTGAGTGGTTTAGGCGATTCTGTTGGATGCACCTCAAGAGTCCTGAGCCTTAAAAAGAAAATTACCAGAACCCCACCCACAGCCCACATAAACTTTCCAGTGTGGGCTTACCCCACCACTGCAGTTGCAGAATGAAGGTGATGCTCAGAGCTCCAAAACAGCCTCAGCCAAACCTACCCTGGCCATACAGACTACACTGGAGTTGTAAACAACCCCAGACCAGACTGTACACAAGGTTATGCAGACAAGGCAAGGTCCACAGAGACATTTTTAAACTGTTACTCAGTAAAAAGTACACAAAGTAGCAGTCAAAGATCTACATTGTATCTTAGACGCTACCCCTGGCTAATAAAGCTATAGCTCTTCAATTTGGAAAGCTGTTCCCGCTAGAGAGAAAGAAAAGAGCTGAAACACTGTCTAAGCCTTGTAAACTTAATTTACGCTTTAACTTTCCTATCGGAACACTTAAGAGCAGACAAAAGCATTAGTTTATCAACTATGCTCTAACATGACCCAAAGGATGATCAGTTACAAGTTGATACACATAACAAAAGATAAAGGGAGTTCTCCAAGGATAACTGGTTTTGTAAGCCATAAACGTAGCTTCTTTATCATTAAACAGTAACTAGAATAAAATACAAATTGCAAAAGTCAGAATATCTCCAGCCAAATCATTCAAGATCTTTAGTTTAAAAAAAAAAGAACTTGTTTAAAATAACTAGAAAGTCTTAAGAATTGAGCGCTACACTAGAAGGGCATGGCTAGGCTTTAGTGGGGTATCTAGGAAGCTAGGACCTGTTTCAAGATAAATGACAATTTATGTGAACTTGAACAAATTATACCATCTCTGATCTTTATTGTCTTCAACTGTAAAATGAGGTCATGAGATAGATAAGTTTCTTTCCTGTTTATAAAGTAAAGTTTTAAATATGTCTTTTTCAGGTGACATCATTTCCTAGGGAATTTTTTAAAAAGCTTTTAAGATAAAGACTGTATTCTACTCATAAAATGTCTTAAAATTTAAAAGCATTGTACAAATAGTAGGATACGCCTATTATCTCAGCTCCCAGGAGATCAAAGCAAGGGGATATCAATTTTGAGGCCAGCCTGGGCTATTATAGCAAGTTCGAAGCAAGCCTAGTTTACACAGTAAGACCCTGTCTCAAAATATCAAAAGCAAAACAGAGCTTAAAGTACACTTTCCCAGTAACACTTAGCATACAGGAGTGCCAAAGCAATGAGGTATTTCATTAAATAATGCCCACGGTAGAAAAGAATTAGAAAAGAACCTGAATTAGATTCTAAGTATCTGATTTCTAATTCTATATTCTTTGGTAGCCACTGCAAAGTCACACATTACTATATTTAGGAACAATTATTTTAAGTGTGGGGTAAAAGCAAGAACACAGAACATGAGGTCAGATTTGATAACTTGGAATCACCAGAAAAGGGTATTAGGCCTTGACTTTTGGGTTACCGTTCAACTGAGCAGTAAATGGGCAGTAAATGGGTGACTGGCTAACACCATGACTGATGAAGATACGCCACCACTGCACAACCGCGAACTTCCAGAACTACCACAATGTGGTGTCACTTCACCATCACCATCTTCCCCACCTATGCCTGAGCCAGGCTACAAAAAAGAGAAAAAAGCAAAAGGATTCCTCCAGATGTCTCAAATCTGTATACTTTATAATTTCTGTCCACTGAAATGTTTTTTCAGAAAATTTAAATAATGTACTATCTCTAAAAAGGCATCAAGATCTAGATTCAGTTCTTAAGCTTGCTCTTAAGAATTTTGTTCAACTTTTCTTCAATGTAGTTCCTACAGGAAAGAGTGATTTTTATTTTATTTTTTTAAGCCATGTCACCATAGCTCAGGACTTTAAACAGACCCTGAAGAAGCAGACAAAAAAACTTCATTATCACTTACCCACCTTTTCAAAATATATCCACGGCCGGTATTAACTTTTTAATCAGTCTTTTGAAAAAACAGCTGCTAAATTCCTACATTTCAGACACATCTCAATGCTACCCATTTGGACATTTCTCCAGTGAGGAGTGGTCAGCAATTAAAACCACATGTGAGATACCTTCACATACACAAGGCCCTGAGGTCAGAAGGGGGAAGGGAGGAAGATGCTTTGGAAAGCATTTGACCACAACACCTGATTCTGTGATGATGGGAAGGCAAGCAGGAATTAAAAGTAGAGAAATTTACTGTTGCCACATAGCACTATCCTGATTCATCCTAAAATGCCATTAACTTAGGCTTATACGCCACAATGTCATTTACCAAAAAGCCTACATGGGTCTCCGTATTTCCACCCCCTACTTCCTCCTGCATAATTAATAACCAGTACTCTTTGTCCATCTTACTACAAATGTACAAAGGCACCAATGGCATCCTATCTTACCCAAGGGTAAGGTTCTAATGAGTACCAGAATCATCACTGAAAAGACATTAAGTTATGAGGACTTAAGCCCTTTAAAGCTCTAGCCCCAAACTACTTCTTCAAATTTATGCTATGCTGGGGCCTCCCTTTCTTTTGGAAAATAAAGGCCAAGATCTACTTTTTAAAATTAATTTATTCATATTATATCTCAATTGTTATCCCATCCCTTGTATCCTCCCATTTCTCCCTCCCTCCCGCTTTCACCCCATTCCCCTCCCCAATGTCTGTGACTGAGGGGGACCTCCTCCCCCTCTATATGAGCCAAGATCTACTTTTAAAAAGGTATTCCAAAGCACTGAGTAAATGAGGAAAAAAATTTTAAAGATGTATTTATTTATTATGTATACAGTGTTCTGCCTGCATGTATGCCTGCACAGTAACGTTTACGTAAACATTCAATAGAAGCTAAATAAAGTGGGCAAGCCTACTTAGGTATCACCACTTGCCCCCGCCCCACAGGGGGGAAAAAAAGAACATTCAAAACCCTGGACCTGTGATTGGGTGAGTCTGTCTTCATTATACTTCTTCTCACACAATTTATTTCACTTGTGACGCTCGGATAAAAGTAGGTAAACATATGGTACCTTTGAGAACCAAAGTACTAATTCCAGTCATAGGCAAATATTTTAGGGACACACAATTTCACAACTTGGGAACAATCTTCTTGAGAGGTGCCAACTTTGCAGATCTGCTCATGGCCAGCCATGAAGTTGGTACACAATGTGCATGCCACATTCCCTTGGGGCCAGAGTCACCCTCACAGTGGGTCGATGGGGGCCAGTCATAGTTACATTTTCATGAGAAATTCATTACACACACACTCACAAGCAAGCCTCAGACTCTGGAATCTGAGCAAGGGTCACCTCAAGCAAGAGGCGACGAATAGGGCAGAGCCTTGTGCTACAGACCCCAAAACTTCGGAGGAAAGCAGAAATACCCTGATGAGAAGTATGCGGACAACATCCAACAGAAGAGGGGCTGGTGGCAAAGGGAGGCTCCAGACCATGCAAGGAACGGGGCAATAGTTCTCCCGGGATCAGCAAGCTCCCGCCCCGCCGGGGCATCGCTGGAGCGGCCGCCCTCTGCTTACCTGGCGGACGTCATGACTTCACCTTCCCGTCCAGCACGCCGTGCCCTGCGCCCGATGCTCAGTGTCCGCCCTGGTAGCAGCAGGTACCACAGCAACTGCTCCCCTGCTCTGGCACTCTGCGACCGGGAGTGCGTCCTTACACACCCCGCGCGCGGGCGGCCCGGGGCGAGCTGGCCCCGCGCGCTGATTGGCTGCGGCCAGAGGAGGGCGGACACCCCGCCCCCGCCGGGCCGCTGCGGCCCCGCCTCCAGCACTCCTCCCAGAGGCTCGCTGCCCGCGCGGCTCGGGAAGGCTCGCCGCCACGCGGGCTAGCTGACCTGCCAGAGGGCTGGCTAGCGGGCATGGTAGCCATCTTGAGTCCTGGTAACCACCTTCCCGCTGCCCTCCGGGACCCTCAGGGCAACAAGGTTGAGTGCCCGCCTCAAAAATGGCCGCACCGCTGGCAACAGGGTTCGCAGTCACATGGGCACGCTCTACCTCGGCGAGCTCAGGTCCCTTTAACAGCTCTGGGGAAGGGACGCTGTCAGGTCAAATCGTGGACGTGGTTTAACAGCCTGCAAAACCTCATCTGCGGACGAAAAGCAGCCGCCTGGGAAACTTCAACCCTGGGAAAACTGAAAGCGTGGCAACAGCTGCAAGACATGGGGAGTTCCAAGCTGCAGCCTCGCGGAGTCATTTGCCTATGATGATCCCAAATGTTCTTGAACTTCTGAAACACTTAAAGCAGCTAATAAAAATGTATGCAGGGTTCACTAAACTGTGAATTAGAGTCTTAAGTGGATGAGGTCCCGACATCCAGTAGTTTTAGTGCGTGCCCAGGTGATCCAGGTATGCATTAAACAAAGTTTTCCATCCACCTAACCGAACTACCCAAAGCCCTGTTTGCCACGTGCGGCAGATTACCTTGCTTTCCTCAATACCGGGCGGGGTGCGGGGGGAGGGGAGGGGACTGTAAAACAAGCATTGAAAGCTACAGGAAAAAGATTGACGTTAAAGCTTATAGTGAGCAGCAGTGAGTTAAGAAACCGACAATGAACCGCTAATAAAAGCTGCGGGAAAACTGAGAGGGTGTGGAATCGGCAAATGTGTTGTGCCCTAAATAGCTTTTGTTTATTCCTTCTTTATTCTCTGTGTAATAATATTTATGTTAGCAGAAGACAAAACCCAGAGGTACTCATTTACTGATCAATTTCATTGGCCTGAAATATATTAGAAACAAGTCCAAATTAAAATGTGGCTGATGAAGGGACTGAAGACACAGCCCCGGAGTAAAGTATCCTGAGTTCAACCCCCAGGGTCGCTAAGAAGAGCGGGAGGAGGGAAGATGGCTCAGCAGGTCCAGACTGCCACCGAGGGCCTGGGTGTCGGACCTGAGTTCCAGGACCCACTTGACGTAGGCAATAACTGTTGCCTATCTTCTGACCTCCAGATACATACCATGGAAATCGTCTCCACCCTAACAAAATAACTATTTCATTTAAAATTTTAAGTGGGTACCTGCTGTCAGGTAGCTGACTTTCTTATCCCCTCATCTCAAGCACGTTTTTCTGATATATGTGTAGTCTGCCCTCCTCTGCCATTCTTCTGCCTTCCACAGTTTAAAGATTTACAGCTTCCCTGCCTCCTTGTAAACTCTAGTAAACTGTCCTTGAGCTCAAAACAAAAGATAAAGAAACAAAAACCAATGGCGGGTGGGGGCTGGGGGTGGGGGTGGGGGAGCAGTAGTGAGGCGATGTTTCAGTGGAAAGGACATTTGCGGCTACTCTACCAGAGGACCTATGTAGCTCTCCCAGCACCCACATTAGGTAGCTCACAAATACCTGTAACTCCAGCTCCAGGAACCTGGACTGCTTGGCACCTGCGCACACGAGGCACACATTCACACACACACAAATAAATAATTTTTGAAACGCTGATTGAAGTAAACATAATGTACTAAATTTTAATGTTAAAAGTAAAGCAATTTGGTATCTCTTGCGGCTCAGAAAAAATATACTTAAGTACTAGTCACTTGATAAATTTAAACTCAAAAACATTATTTCAATAGATGTGATTGTTCTTTCGGAGTCATGTGGGTAAAGACACAACTTTAAAAGTACTAAAGGGGCCGAGGAGCTAGCTAGATGGCAGAGCACGTGCACTGGATCTGTCTCGGCTGCTTTTCTGTCTACTTTATCTAATCTTGGTTTAGAAGGCAGCAATAAAAGCAAACAGACAGCTAACCCAAGTAGCTAACTGACTCTAGATAGCAGAACAAAGAGGCTCCAGACCCAGAAATAACACGCATGCTTTTAAAAAGCAGCCAGTCTTGTTTTTAGGAGGACAAGAAAACTAAACAGCATTCCAGAACATTTTTAGTGGGAAGGTAAATGAGCACATTTCTGGAAAGTCTTTGCTAGTATGTATCAGAAGTTTCATTTTTTTAAGGAATTATTTATTAAAAAGTAGACCAATATAAACAAACATTTTATATCCGGTTACAAACTTCAGCAGCCTTAACAATGCCAAAATGTAATATGTACTGTGGCCAGTAGCAAGGTAATATTTCAATAATAGAATATTATAAGGCAATTATTAAATACTTCCATTTTTTCAAAGAATAAAAAAATGCTCAAAGACATAGTAAAAGCTCAAAGACAAAAAAAAAGCAAAAATACAGAATATAAAATATGTGAAGTTTTTTTAAATGCATACCATAACACTTAAAAAAGAAAAATTTTAATATTGATATAGCTTATTATTTTCTAATACCCATTGGCTTTTGTGTTTATTGGTTGGGGGTTGTTTGTTCATTGGTTTGAAGGTTCTTCTTGTTGGTTTTTGGTTTTTTGGCTTTGTTTTCTGCGTAGTCCTGGCTGTCCTGGACTCGCCCTTTAGACCAGGCTGACCTCGACCTCTGCCTCCAGAGTGCCGGGATTAAAGGTATGGGGCACCATGCCCAGATTTTGTTTTGCTTGTTTGCTTGTTGTTTTATCATACTTATTTATGGGTTTTCCCACACATCCCCATGGTGTGCCCATGGAGATCAGAGGGCGTCTTGGCAAGAGTTAGTTCTCACCTACCATGTGAGTCCCGGGGGGCCGATTTCAGGTTGTAGCGTTTGGAAGCAAGCACGTTCACCTTCTAAACCACCACATTGGCCACTGGGGGCCAGTTTTGGAGGTTTTTGGTTTTACTTTGTTTTCTGAGATGGACTTTGCACTCTGTACCTCCAGCTATCCTAGAGCTCACTATTGCAGCCTGGCCGGTCAGCTTTAAACTCAGAATCCTTCTGCCACCGTTCCCCAAAGTCCGATATTATTAATGTGCACCACCATGCCCACTGAACACTGGCTTTACTGTCATTAACATTTTTGTAATGTTAATTATTTTTAGTTTTTAAATCTGTACTTAATTTTATGTGTTTGCTGTACATTATGTATATGCGTTATAGGAGTGCAGATAATTTTTTGAGATAGATTCTCACAATATATATATGGTTCAAGATGGCCTTATATTTACAATACTCTTGCCTCAGCATCTCAGGTGCTAGGATTACAGACTTATTTATAGAACTATGCCTAGCTCTGTGATATGAACTTATTATTATTGTTATGCATGTATGTCCACATTTGTGTATCTGTAGTAATGGGGATTAGTCTTTGACCTCAAGAATGCTAGACAAATACTCTACCACCAAGCTACAGCCCCAGTACTCTGTCATCTTAAAACAGCTTAAAAATGTAAAACATCCCTGCTCCTTTAAAAAATCTGCATTTTTAAGAACACAACTAACTAAACCATCTTTATTTTTAAAGGATCTGGTTTTATTTTGTAAATGTCTCACCTTTCCATGTACATAAACTTTTAAAGATAGGAATAATAATTAAATACCTACAATGTTCTTGGTTAATTACCTGGTCAATTTCATGATAATTAAAGTTGGAGCTTTGCTTGATTAGCCCAGTTGTCATCACACAGATGTGGATTATTTCCCACGTGATACTTAAAAACACACCCCCTTACTAAATATTTTTTTAAAAAATCTTACAACTTGTGTCCTGAATAAAATTATTTACCACAGGAGGCAAAGTGCATTCAAGGCCACCATGGTCTACATAGTGAATTCCAGGCCAGCCAGAGTTACAGTGAGACCCTGTCTCAAAACAGACAAAAGAACACCAGACTATACGGTAGAAATGTGGAGGTAGGAACCCTGGTTTTTTTTTTTTTTTTTTAATCATTTATTTTTCTTATTATTTAAGGAGGTATACATATCTTGGGGTAGGGGTATGTAAACGTGAATGCAGAGAAGGCCAGAAGAGGACACCAAATGCCCTGGAGCTGGAGTTTCAGGCAGTTGTGAGCAACCTGACTCTGGAGCTAAGGTTCTCTACAGGGCACAATATGGCCTTAACCACTGAGCCACCATTCCAGCACCAAGGAGATGGCAACTTAACTGTGGACCTGCCAACAACTGAACATCAGCTTTCTTATCTGAAACGCAAAGGAGTTCACTCCACTTGAAGATCAGGGTCACTTCAGCTCTTACTACAGAAGCGGGTATCCCAGTACAAACGGAGTAGTCTTTTTAAAGAACCAATGAGTGTTTCAGTTACAGAGGGTCATTCGTGTAAACATTGGTATATAGCGGTCTCAAGAGACATTACAAGAAGTTGACTTTTTCTGGTTATCTACATAGTCTTAGGTTTTATTTCACTTTAATGTCCCACTTTTAAACAATCCTTAAATGGAACCTGAAAATTCATTGGAGATTTGAAGTGTATAATAACACGTGAGTGACTAAACTTTAGTAAAAATTTTTAACAAGATATCTCTCAGGCACATCCACACAAGTGTTTAATTTTCAGTGGACTGGTGCTCAATGATAACAATTTAAAAGGATTGCCTTTACTCTGGGTAGTCAAGGAAGTTCTCTCTCTACCAAGGGAGAACTAAGCGACAAGAGCTAGGCAGGGAAGCTCATTCCATACAGAGCACACCTACAAGACAACTCAACTACCATCTTAAAGGAAAGGGGAGGGGGAAGAGATTACCATCTACGCATCTGTGCATCTATGAGGCACAGTGAGCCTAGGAACATGACAGGAAGCCTCTGTCATTTAGTTCTAAACAAAGGGAAAAATGTGTTCTCACGATGTTAAAAGATTACCTGGACTTCATGAAAGCAAAAATGCAAATCAGAAGCCTGGCACAGCAACCCAGGGGACGCACACAAGTGGTCTGAGCACAGCGATGACAATGGGTGGGAAGCAGCTGGATGCAGGAGGCATTTGCAAGATAGCCAGCAGATCCTGCCAGCAGAGGACCAGACATGGAGAGCAGGGCTGCAGCTCACTGATAGAGAGACTGGAGTCTCAGCCAGGGCTGGAGAGAGGTCTGGAAAACACAATGTAAACGCTAGTCTGCCTTCAACCATAATGCCTTCCATTGTTGTTTTAAGATTTGTTTTTTTTTTTTTTATGGGTATTTTGCGCACATGTATGTAAGTGCACTGCTTGCATGCAGTGACTGCGGAGGCCAGAAGAGGGCATAAGAACCCCTGGAACTGTAGTTTACAGCCTATTGTGAGCCACCATGTAGGTGCTGGGGACTACTAGACCATCAAGTGCACCACCTAGCCATCTCTCCAGCCCTGTTTTCTGTTTTCTACCAAGGAAATAAAATTAAGTGATTTGACTTGTGTATGCAGTCTCACCAATACAATAGCCTAAAGGGGAACAATTCCACTTGGGCATCTTCCAGCAGCCTCAGGTGTGTGACACTTGCTGCAGCCCTGGCAGGAGATGCTTTACATTTGACAGAGGAAAAATCAGAAGCTCCAAGTGATGAAATAATCTGCCTCGTGTCATACTCCACAGACCAGAAATGCAAGCCATGGCACTCTAACTTCCAAACTGGGGCTAATCACAGACACAACAGAAAACAGTATCACTGCGATAAACTCAAGGTGTTCTGACATGTCTGAGACGTCTGTAAACACCCAAGTCTCACACAATTGTACCCAAGAGGCAGTAATACAGTCACACACATCTTTAGCTGGAACATTGTACAAAATACTTTTGTTGCTTTTCTTAGATCTCAGTTTTTAAAACTTCAACCACAATTTCATTTCTGTCAGAATAACTTTTTTAATCAAGCAAAAACCTTTTCTTTCCCACCCTGGAAGAATCTAGGGGCTAGCCGAGTTTGAGAGCATTTACGTATAACCCTGGCCATGGGAAGGCTGGAGCAAGAGGGCACAAAGTTCAAAGATAGCCTGAACTACATGGAGTTTGAGGCTGCCTGCAGTACAAAGAAAACACTGTTTCAAAAAGGGAAGGGAAAACAAAAATATCTAATTTACTACTAAGCTATGTAACTTCTATCTATTTAGCTTGTTGTGAAAATCAATTAAACATAGTAAAATCATTTCAGACTAAGAATGTATGAGACTCAGAAGAGACCACAACTGTTCAAATGTTCCACTGTTAAAAATTTTTAAATATTGGGGTAGAGGCGTGACCTTTGTCTAACTCCTGAGGCTAATCATTTTCCACAGAACAGTAAAGTTAAGCATGGTCTCTAATACAGAATGTGTTTTTAACAAAAAGTGTTCTGAAAAATAATCACATCTTGGTTGGTTTTGAAATGATAGCTAGAGAGATAGCTCAGTAGTTAAGAGCACTAGCTAGTCTTCCTAAGGACCCATGTTCAAGTCCCAGCACCTACACGGAGGCTCACAACTATTTGTAATACCAGTCCCACAAGATTCAACAATTTCTTCTAGCTTCCAAGGTCACATGCATGCAGGCAAAACATCTATACACATTGATGATGATGATAAAAATTTTAAATTAAAAAATATTCCTTGGGAAAAATGGCTCAGTGGTTAACTACACACCTATACTAGGCAATTCTCAAAGGCCTGAAACTCCAGCTCCAGGGAATCTGATGCCCTCTTCTGGACTGAGAGCATCTATACACACATGGATACAAACCCACACACATACACACATGAATTAAAATAAAATAAATCTTTAAAATAAATCAAGAAAAAGTATTCCTCAGCCAGACGCTGTTACACTTTTCTGTAATCCCAGCACATGGGGAGCAGAG
The DNA here is from genome assembly GCF_964271855.1 of Acomys minous. NCBI lineage: Eukaryota > Metazoa > Chordata > Mammalia > Rodentia > Muridae > Acomys > Acomys minous. Next base: position 6,421,647 of record NC_140490.1, read on the forward strand.
GCAGGACTGTGTGATCAAAGCCAGCCTGGGCTATGGAAACACACATTATCTCAAAACACAAAATTGGTTACCTTACAGTGGTAGTCCTTGCCTGTGATCCTAGAACTTAGGAAACTGAGGCAGAAAGGTTACAAGACTGGAACGCAGACAGAGTTTCTCTTGTACTCCTGGCTGTTCTAGAACTCAAACTCACTTTGTAGACCAGGCTGGCCTCAAACTCAGATATTTGCCTGCTTCTGCCTCTATGCTGGGACTAAAGGTATATGCTACCATGACTGTGAAAATCATATTGCAATCAGAACTAAAATCTTAGTTGTTTAAAAAAAAATCTTGAATATATACTTTAGTCCCATTCTGAATTTCTGACCCATAAACTCTTGAAACTTAACAAAAGCCCCTAGGTCTGGACTAGGAAAGCACAGCTGTGACTGTGCAAGCATATAATGGAAACAGTTTCACAAAGTAATAGTGCACTGATACTTCCTACCCTCTGTTTCCCCTTCTGCCCCTCCTCAAGGGGAGGGTTCTCATCAAAGAGAATCAGTCTGACCTCAAACCCAAGAGGCCTCTGCTCAGCCTCCTTAGTTCTGGGAACTATTAAGGATTGGTCACCAAATATGTTTTCTGCTTCTCTTTTATAAACTACTGGTTATACACAATAGACTGATTCGCAACTTAGCCTGAAAAGCATTTCAGTCTGTACGTTTGCTTCACAGGTGAATACACAAACCTTGAACAAAACCCTCAAAAGAACTTTCATATCCTGAGTCCTAACCCAAAGCTCTGTTCCTTGTCCCAAGCTAAGAGCCCATATGTATTACAATTTATAACCGGAAGTTTATTATAAACTTATATATCTCAGAATATGTGAAAAACCAAAAAGCTACATGGAAATCATAAAGAAATTAGGAACAGCTAAAAAGAACTGAGACGTTGCTCTTTGTCAACTACATCTTCTATTTTTTCATTCACAAATTTATTTCCTGCCTTCTATTTCTTTTTTCCTATGCACAAGAAAAATTAAAATTTTAAATAATTTAAATACTATTTAAAATTATTTTATAATCATACTCTTAATAACAGGCTACCTGGGGAAGGCTGAAGAAGGCTCTGCATTTAAGAGCACTGGTTCTTCTTCCAGAGGACCCAGGTTCAATTCCCAGCATCCTCACTGTAGCGCATACCCATGTGTCACTCCAGTTCCAGGGTACCCAATGCCTTCTTCTGGCCTCTCTGAGCACCAATAACCACGAGAGGTATGCAGACATACATACAGGCAAAGCAATCATATGGATTTAAAAAAAAAAATTTAAACCGGCTACCTGAATTGTCTTTAACATTTCTTTATAAAGGTTACTTTTATTTATTTGTTGGTTGCTGTTGTTTTGTTTTGTGATATTTTAAGACAATGTCTTGCTATGTAGCCTTAACTGGCCTAGAGCTCACTATGTAGACCAGGTTGGTCTCAACTCACAGACACTTTGCCTCTGCCTCCAGACTGCTGGATTAAAAGTATGAACTGTCACCCCCAGCACTATATCGTTTTTGTTTTCTATTTTTTGCATTCCTTTCTTATGTGTATGGACTCACAGGTGCCATGGCGTGCATGTGAAGGTTAGAGGATACTATGTTTGGAGTTGGTGCTCTCCATCCACCATGTAGGTCCTAGAGCATGAACTCGGGTCATCAGGCTCAGTGGTAAGCACCTTAGCCTGCTAAGCCATTTCACTAGCCCTGTTTGTTTGTTTGTTTGTTTGTTTAAGACAGATCTTGCTAGGTAGTACAGGTTGATTTTTTAAAAATACAATCCTCCTGCCTCAGTTTGCTGACTGCTGGTGATTCACTGACGCAGAAGCTATAACTTTTTTGTTTTGTTTTTTCATTGCCATGGCCCAAGGCCATTTGTTACAGTGGATCATTTCTAAAGAAAGATTTTTCATCTCTGCTGTTTTGATAGGATTTTAAATTATTAACAGAATTAACAGATTATCAACCTCTTAGAAGATTACTAGTAATTGTTCCCTGTGTAAGACGGGAATACAGGCTAAATCAACAGCCTGTTTACTGTTTTAATCCTGCACATCACTGTTGATTGACATTTTAGATCTCAAAATTGTAGACAATTGATAAAAAAATTTTACAATAATAAGACACAGTAAGTCCTAGTCCTGAAACTTAATGTATGATCACAGGCACAAGATTTAAACTTTCTGAACCTCAGTGTTTGCATTTTTATCCTGTGTTTTAAAGATTTTACTTTTATGTCTTCTCTGTGTGCACTCACAAGCATGCTCCTGTGTGTATGCACCATGTATCTTCAGGTGCCCGTAGAAGCTGGAAGAAGCCACTGATGTGCACATACTGCCAGCCAAGCTAGGGTCCTCTGACAGAGCAGCAAGCATTCTTACCTGCTGAGCAATCTCTCCAGCCTCCGTCCTACATTATTGTAATAACTAATAATACTGAAAAATAACATTCAAATTGTTAGAATCAAGGAAAAGTGCAAATCTCAGAAACAAACTAAAAGTCATCAAAGATTATTCTTACCTGGGACATTTTAACTAAAAAGCATAAGCAAAATAGGTTTTCCCAAGTTATTAATTAGGAAATACAAAGTGCTCAAAATTCAAACTCAGTGAGTTAACCCATTGACAAAACATACCATTAAGTGTATTACACAAGAGAATATTTATTCTTGGGTGAAAACACTACATATGTGGAGCTGATGTGATGGCTCAGCAGATAAAGGCATGTGCCAAGCCATATGTGGTGGCGCACACCTGTAATCCCAGCACTTCGGAGGCAGTGGCAGGTGGATCTCTGTGAGTTCCAGGCTAGCCTGGTCTACAAAGTGAGCCTAGGACAGCCATTGCTACACACAGAATCCCTGTCTCAAAACCCAACTTAAAATAAATAAATGAATAAATTTTAAAAAGCATGTGCCAATAAAGAGTTCAATCTCCGGGACCCAGAAGTAGGAGAACTGATCCTATCAAGTTGTCCTCTGACCTCAGCAGACATGAAATGTGGCACAGAGGGGTACATATATTTAAATAAATGTTTACAACAAACAAACAAAGATTAAGTAAAATAACTTACAGTTCATATGTAAAAGAAAACTGGAAAGCCAAAAGTTTAAATCGGATTACAAAGCACACTCATAGTATTTTTTTAAATACTGTGTATAACTACTATATACAGGTTTCACTTTAAGGACTTTGGATCTGTAGCTCTGTGGTGTAATATAAACAGCAAAGAAGGGTGAGCCATAGGCCCTGAGTGTGGGATGAGCTAGAGGCCCTGAGTGTGAGATGAGGCCCACTGTGGAGAAGCTCTTGACTTTTGGATTTATGTCCTCAGCTAAGAGCAGCTCAAGTGATGATGTCAGAAAGATAAGAAGGAAAATATGAGCGGAAAGCAATTATCTTTTTCTACAAACATGTTATTTTCATCTAAAACAAAATCCAAAGAAAACCTGCATTTGTTTCAGAGTATATTACAAGGGGAAGTTAAAAGATGTGGGGTCAAATCTCACTGCTTATATTTAATATCTACTAAGGGAATAAGCTAGCTGTGTTTCCCTAGGGAAAGAGATTAACCTCTCTGGACTTCAATTCTCACAACAGAGTGAAACAAATATTAGCCTCTATCTTTGTAAGTACCTCACCAAGCACCAACAATCTGTAGTCTAAAACATGTCTTCTTTTTTATTTTTTTTTTAAACTATATGCAATTCTGAATCACCACTTCCAAGCTTAGCTGGCTTATCCTGAGGTCTGTGATTGCTTTCACAACCAAAGCCAGTATTTTCGGGAAGTATTAGCTCAGGGAGGGAACACTTTCCACTCACCAAAGGAATCTGCACTCAGCCCTCTCCCTACCATCCCATGCCAATTCCACCATCCTTTCCCAGCCGTCCTTGGGGAATAAGGCTGAGAGAATTCGTATGAGTCTTATTTAAAGAAGCAAGATCATGCCCAAAAGGAGGCACGCAACTTCTTCCCAGCACTTGGGAAGCAGTGGTAGAGGGATCTCTGTGAATTCAAGGCCAGCCAGCCTGATCTACATGAGTCACAGGCAAGCCAGAGAAACACAGTAAGGACTCCAGTCTTAAGGAGGAAAAAAAAAAGGCAAGTGACTAGCCAACAAGAAGAGTCTAATACCTCTACCTCTGACCGATCCTTACAGGCTACCATCAAGTCTTCTCCAGAATGCAGGCAAGCTTCACAAAGAGCTAAGATCAAAGGTGTGTGCATGTGTGTTCCCACCAGTGGGAAAACACTCTCATTCACTTAGAGCAAACAGGGAGGAATGCTGGAGCACAGAAGTCCATTTCTCTACAAAGCATCCTTCACCTAGGGTGCTAATACACACCTGACATGCAGCCGTTGGCAGGCTGAGGAAGAAGCATCCCTGCAAATTCAAAGTCAAGCTGGTCCACACCGGGAGTTGAAGACGACGGTAGGCTACAAGGGACGACTCTGTCTCAAAACTCAAAGCCAGGTAGGACCTAGTGAGTCCCAGGACACACATAATAGGAGAGAACTGATGCCACAAGTTATCCTCCCCTCACCTCCACACATGTGCTATGGCATACGAGTGTACGCACACGCACACACACACACACACACACACACACACACACACACACACATGCCCTCTCTTTCTCAATGTAAAATTTAATTTTAAAGAGAAAGGAAATCCTTAGGATATTCAAACATAGGGGTGAACTCATCCAAAGTCCATCTTCTTATAAAGAAAGCCTATACCCTTATCCACCCAAAAATAAAAATAAAAATAAAAAACAAAAAACCTTTTCCTTTGTGTTATTTAAAATACTGTTTGATTCTAAACATTTAATATTTACTGGATTTAATAATAAAATTTTGCTTTATGGTAGCAGCTCAAATCGAAACAGTTCAATTATATACATTTAGGCAGGGATTTAGTAAAACAGACAAGTCCAAGTAGAATTGTTCTTTTTTTGTTGTTTTTATTTGTTTGTTTGTAGACCAGACTGGCCTCGAACTCACAACAATCCACCTGCCTCTGCCTCCCTAGTGCTGGGATTAAAGGCTTGTGCCACAGTCGCCGGCTCCCAAGTAGAATTGTTAATAGGCCTTTGTATGCTATCCCCCACACGCACACAAAGTACACTAGCCAGTTCATTGAGCGTGTGTGAGAACAAGAGACTTAGTCAGAAGTAGAAGTCTGCATTACCTTATGACATAACAGCTTAAACGTCAACCACAGTAAGGACTAAAATTGGTAAGATCCCAGCTGTGTTGAGGAAAAACAATCTTGAAAACTGTTTTAAAAGGACTTACGACTTCGTCAGTCATGGCTGTAAGCCAAGAATGTGCTCAAATCTCTAATGTAGTTAACTTCAAAGACAGCACATGAGAACTGTTTATTTGTCAGAGAGATAATTTTCCTGTATTTCAATTAGATGGTTGTTTAGACCAGCTCTGAGGCTCAGGAAATGAAGTGTTTATTTTGCCGTATATGTCAAGCTGAAAGAAATTTGAGAAAACTTTAGACATCTGTATTAATCCCTTTACAACATTCTGGTTTGAAGTGACCCCTTCTGGGTGAGTTATTATACTCAAACTTTTTAAAAATTAAAAAATAGTTATAAACTTCTTTAAAAGGCCAACTGTAGCATCACCTACAGTAACTACAATATACAGCACCCTGGGACTCTAGGACCCTGTGGGTCACTGGGCTTCACTGCTTTGGGACTTTCATTACATTACAAAAGCAGCCTTAGTAACAAAGGGCCTGCTAACCACAGGGAAAGATTCACCATGCTGGCAATAAGGAAGATATTCCATGTAAAGTCACTCTTTCAGAAAATCCACTCTTTCACCAAGAAAGCAATTCTGGTGTATTAAAAAGAAGAAGAAAGAAAGAAAACATAACTTTAATAAAGTTACTGTCAGGCTGGAGAGATGGCTCATCGGTTAAGAGCACTCATTGGCTGCTCTTCCACCCACATGGCAGCTCACAACTGTTTTTAACTACAGTTCCAGGGGACCTGACACCTTCACAGATAAATATGCAAGCAAACACCAATGCATATAAACTAAAGTAAATTTAAAAAAAAAAAAACAGGGCTGGAGAGATGGCTCAATGGTTAAGAGCACTGGCTGCTCTTCCAGAGGTCCTGAGTTTAATTCCCAGCTATCATGTAGTCGGCTCACAACCATCTACAATGAGATCTGGTGCCCTCTTCTGGCATGTAGGTGAGCATGCAGGCAGAGCACTGAATATATAATAATAAAAAATACATCTTTAAAAAAATAAAATAAAAATAAAAAATAGAGCCAGGCAGTGGTGGCGCATGCCTTTAATCCCAGCACTTGGGAGGCAGAGGCAGGTGGATCACTGTGAGTTCGAGGCCAGCCTGGTCTACAAAGCGAGTCCGGGACAGCCAAGGCTACAAAGAGAAACCCTGTCTCGAAAAACCAAATAAATAAATAAATAAATAAATAAAATAAAAAATAAAGTTACTGTCTATATAAGAGAAGTAGGTATGTCTGGAAAGAATTTTCTCTATGGACAAATGCAAGAAAGGACCACCACAGTCGAAAGCTCATTAGGATAAAAAACACACCAGGAATTCAATCTGGAAATGAATTTCTTAGCTATACTGCTTTCTATTTTCAGACTGATTTTGTGCACCAGTCCATTCTATGTAGCAGAAAAAGATAAAAGGTCATGGAACAATGAAGTATTCTAAGGCTCTATCTATTGTCAAATAGGTTGGAATTTGAAAGTAATACAAAAGTCCATTCTACATCACTAAATGTTACAAAGAAAGCTTTAAATGCCTTACTTATTTATTTATTTGTTTGTTTACTTACAGATTCTCGGTGAGTAGCCCTGACTCTGGTTCACCCTGAGCTCAGTATCCTGAACTAACATAACAGAAAGAAGCAAATCCTAAACGTTGTCCTCTGACATCTGCATACACTCATGGGGAGGGGAATTAAAAACATTTTAAGAATTGGTTAACTCAACAAAAATTACATCTAGTTAAATGGCAGTAGGAAGGCTAAGGGCTGCTCACCCAGTTTGCTGACCTCAAGTAGCAACAGATATTGCACACGGCAATAAAGCACAGAACCAAGTACAACCAGCACAGGAGCTACATGCAAGGTGAGCAGGAACGTTAGAAAGACGGGTGGGCCTTGGAGAATGAGGCTTTTCTGTCAGATTCACTGATTTGCAGGGCTGCCATAAACATTTTTTTCTTTTGTTTTTTATTGCGCGCATTGGTGTTTTGCCTGCATGTATGTCTATGGGTATCAGATCTTGGAGTTACAGACAGTTATGAGCTGCCATGTGGGTGCTAGGTTGAACCTTGGTCCTCTGGAAGAGCAGTCAGTGCTCTTAAACGCTGAGCCATCTCTCCAGGCCCTCATAAACATTTTGTATGTTTTTCTCTTGTGAGGAGGATGACACCACCTCACTCTATTCTCTACAAGGTCCTGCTTCCCCTGAATATAGGAGCACCGCCCACACTGACTGCCTCCCACATACACTAGCACCACTGTCTCCCACACCCACCCAGATGGTATGTGGGAGGAAGTAAGAACTTATCCAAGGCTGACCAAATATTTACAAGTGTTATGTTCTCTCGATAAAGTGTTGCCTTTAATAATGTGTAGTGTCCCCCTTTATCTCTAATTAGTCTGGCTTAGAGTTTACTTTATCTTCTATATGGATAGCTACGTCTACTTGTTTACAGCTTCCATTTGCATGGCAGTTTTTTCCATTCTTTGATATTGACTTATTTACTAGCTTTTTTTTTCCTTGAAGAGAACGTATATTTGGTTCTTGCTTTTTTAATCCAGTACATTAGTCTACATCTTTTTAATGATAAGCTGAGGCCACTTCCATAACGTTTAAAGTTATTATAGACAGAGGTTTTTACTATTTCCCATAAATTTTTAGTGGTCTTCTGTTTCACTAATTATCGGTATTTCTTTTCTTTCTTTCCAGACTGCTCTGGAGTTTTGCCAGGCCCAGTTTCCTTTCATAGAGTGTACACTTCCATGCACTCAGGTGGAGGAGGCCATCTTCCCAACCCATGAGTTAAATTTTAAAGAGATTATCCTTGCTTATGCAGTAAGTTTTAAGTTAGCCTTGGCTTCAGGAAACAGAGTAGCAACTGACATAATAAAAAAATATTGATCCTGCAGAAATTCAAATACTCCACAGCTGACTATTTAAACATTTCATAAGGCCCCACCCTCCTGTTCTTGAGTCCTAGAGACCAGGTATGTTTTAGAATTCAACATGTCAGATTTTCGGAAGGCTGGCAGTGTGTGCACTAATACAGTTTGTAAGATGCCCTGGAGGTACTCATGTGCTATGCCATTTAACAGACCTTTTGACAGGTGCAAGACAAAACGTACAGCTAGTAGAGAGCTTCACATTAGTTCATTTCACTGCTAAGATGCGCCAGGTACTTTAATGTCAACTTGACACAAGCTGAAGTCATCAGAGAGGAGGGAGCCTCACTTGGGAAAAATGCCTCCAAACCGGTGTGGTGGCACAAGCCTTTAATCCCAGCACTCAGGGAAGCAAGGGCAGGCAGATCGCTGTGGATTGCCGAGTTCGAGGATAGGCTGGTCTACAAAGTGAGTCCACCACAGCCAAGGCTACACAAAGAAACTCTGTCTCAGGAGAAAACAAAAAAACAAAAACAAAAACAAAAACAAAAAAACAAAAAAAAACCTTCCTCCCTGTCATCACCCCCAAAAAGCCTCCATAAGATCAAGCTGTAGGCAAGCCCTAGGGCATTTTCTTAATTAGTGAGTGATGGGGAAGGGCGCAGCCCATTATGGGTGGTGCCATCCCTGAGCAAGTGGTCCTGGGTTCTACAAGAAAGCAGGCCAACAAAGCCAATATGAACAAGCCAGTGAGCCATGGCCTCTGCGTCAGCCCTGCCTCCAGGTTCCTGCCCTGACTTCTTCAATTGATGAACAATGATGTATAAACCCTTTCCTTCCCATGATGCTTCATTACAGCAACAGTAATCCTAACTAACACACCCAACTCTAAAGGTTTACCAGTTTCCAGAGACTTGGGGTTTCAGAAATATGGATCAAATGATGACAGCTACCAGGCGCTGTGCAAGTACTTGGGAGGGAGAGGCAGGCGGATCGCTGTGAGTTGGAGGCCAGCCTGGTCTACAAAGTGAGTCCAGGGAAGCCAAGGCTACACAGAGAAACCCTGTCTCAAAAAAAAAAAAAATAAGATTACAGCCTACAATAAAGTCATAACAATTATTTTACCATGTTTAGGATATACATGGCATCTCAGGTATAGTATATTATACTTGTAACGGTGATATTTAGCCATTCGGCACCTGGCCAAATATGTACCTAGTGAACATCCAATTCTCCAGCTTACGTTCAAGAGTCCTAATAAACATGTCTGATGGCTAATCTTGGCTGTCAACTTGATCACATCTGGAATCAACTAAAGCCCAAGCAGCTGGGCAGTTTGTGAAGTATTTTCTTAATAAAATCATTTGAAGTGGGAAGATCTATGAGAAAGACACAGCTTCTGCTGGCGCGCTATGTAAATGGGCATGGAAGAAGGAAGCCTTGCTTTTTGCCTGTTTGTCCTCACTCTTGTTGGTAGCTTCCTCTGTCTTGTTCCAGAGCCAACCTTTCAGGATTGTGACAGGGACTGAAGACTGTCCAGGACTTCCCTGGAACTCCAGCACCAGACCGGGGCTGCTGATACATCCCCCAGCCTGTGGACTAAGTAACTTGCAGATCACTGGCCTTTCCTTCAGTAGAGATCCACTGTTGAATTGCTTGGCCTTTACATATATTGTGTGTGTGTGTGTGTGTGTGTGTGTGTGTGTGTGTGTGTGTGTGTTTCATTTCTGTTCCTTTAGAGACATTAATACACACATACACACACACACACAGAGACACACACAAAATCAACAAACAAAAGCACAATTCAATAACCTCACAGTCCTTCAACTTAAATGTAACTATTATCATCATAAATTTTAGAAGGGCTCTTTATATTGCCCAGGCTAGCCCCCAATTCCTGTGTTCATGTGATCCTTATGCCCAAGCCCTTCAAGTGTAGTTGGGACTACAGTGTCACACCACTACCCAGGTATCATAATTAATTATCAGTTTTTCACTTTTTTTTATACAGGTTAATATAACTAGAATTAAACATGTCTATATTCTTAGTATGTCTTTTGGTTTTGAGGGGTTTTTTGTTCAGTTGGTTGGTTGGTTGATTTTGTCTTCACCATACTAGCAATTTGAATATTCTTTCAACCAGAGAAATTTGGCTTTTCTTAAAAGTCCAATACACTCTGAACCACTGTCTCTTCAAATATGGTTTCCACTATTCATATCACTTTTTCTTTTTTTCTCTCTTTTCTTTTTCTTTTTCTTTTTTTTTAATTCCAATACACACAATTGATATCTTTCTTGTTTATATTCCTATTCTAATATTTCCTTTTCTTTTATCCTATTTTTCATTTTTTAAAAATCTTGTTAGAGATGGTATCTCATTTAGCCCGGGATGGTCCATATACCTGAGGATGACCTTGTTTGGTTACTCGTCTTTAAGATAGGGTCTCACTAAGTAGCTTTGGCTGGCCCAGAGCTCACTATGTACACCAGGCTGGCCTCAAATTCATAGAGATCCACCTGCCTTGGTTTGGTCCCACTGCCTTCTAGGATTAAAGGCTTGGGCCACCATATCCAATATCAAATCTTGATACTCTCACTTCCACTCCTAAGTCTCCCATTTCTTTTTTTTTTTTTCAAGTTGGAAAATAAACATGGAGCCACCTGAACGCCCTGCCCCAGCACAGCTCTTCATTGCTGAGCTATACTACCATTCTAAGACTTTGCTCCAGTTCATTCATTTTTCCTTCAAAACCATCTAGCCTGAGTCTATTTTCCATGTACGGGTTCAATTCTAAGAACTATATTTCTAAATCCATCTATTTCAGGTTTACATATTTCTTATTTATAACATCTTGTTTGGTTTTTGATGAGCACTTCTGTCTCGATAGATCTTTAAAATAGTTGTTTTGAAATCACTCCAACGGCTTTTAAGTGAATTTATCTCCGGGTGGCTCTACCTATTTTCTAAGAGTCTTCCTTCTTTCCACAACCTCAGATTTTCTCCTTTTTCTCCCAGCAGTTTTGAGGCAGGTCACCATGCAGAGCCCATGACCTCCAAGCCCAGTGCTCTTGTACTGGGTGACAGTTCCTGAGGCGGAGCCATCTGGCAGTGGGGCCACATCTGTCTTCACTTCAGGTCCACAGCTTTTTAAAGCAATACCAGGGAGCAAATGAGTTCAGCCTTCTAAGACAAGCGCAGCCCAGGTCCTTGTTTCACCCAGGGTACCTGGCTCCAGATCCCCTGCAGAGGTGTTTCCAGCAGTTCCTGAACACACAGTAGGACCCTGTATGCCATCCCTGATCTTATTCACTGAAGACATTTACCGTTTTGTTTTGTTTTGCATTGTTCTTAATTTCAGGGGGCCTGTTTGTTTCCTAAGGGTTCCACAGTGTAGACCCCTCTCCCAAACCCCTGAAGTTGCCTAGCCTGATCCAGAGCTTACAATCCTCCTGCCTCAAACTCTCTTGTGCTGCTACGACAGGTATATACCGCCAAGCACACCTCTTTTTAAGAATTTGGTTCTTTTCTTTTTAAAATTTACTGGAGGAGAATTTGGAACTGAGTAGGACAGCACGTGATAAGCAAAACCATGATAATAGCAGCTGTTCCACATCTATTGCTTAGGTCTATTCAACATGCACTGTGTTTTGTATTTACTTTCCTAATGGCTAACAATCATATGAAGTAGATACTCTTACTAAATCGATGTACACGTGAGAAAACAGAATGCACAAAGCAAGTAAACAATCTTCCCAAGATGATCAGCTATTAGGAGCAGGAATTGCACCGTATGTCTTGATTCCAGAAAACACCACCTTATCCACTGCCTTCCACCCTGACAAGAAAGCTCTTTATAACTATGTCCTTTGCCTCCCACCCCAATTGTTAGCATTCTGCACACAGAGGAGGTAAAAGGAGCCATGTTCCAGGATGACAGGGAGCTCATCAGCTTGTGCTTAGTCTAGCTGAGGTGGCAGGGATTGAGACCTGTCAACATGGGAAATCTGACTCAAAGATCTACAGTAGTACTACTCCGCCTGCCCCAGGCTTGCATGTCCCAGCACACATAGCCCTGTGCCACAACCTTTGCCCCCAACCACTACCTCCAATCCCCACCCCCCAAGAGGCCATGTAGCTCCGTAGCCAGGTTAAATTTCCTCAGCCCTTATAAAGTCATTGTCTGCCCCTTATAAGGTCATGTCTGGTAGCACCTGGAACTCCTCCTCATGCACCTGATGCAACCCCAGCACCTGGCCCTGGCTGACAATGTACACTTACCCTGCCCACCCTTACCTAACCCCCAAAAGGTTTAGCCTTTGCCCCACCCCCACCCCATTAAAGGAACTGTCTCACAGAAGCCTGCCTCCCAAGAGCCTGCTTCTGTTGTGCTCACCACTGCCTGAGGTCTCTTTCACCCCTGGCAGTTCTGCCCTCACCCCTTCCCCTCTCAGGATCCAAATCGACCCTTAACAGGCAGGGAAGCTGAGCATGAACAACAGTCTTATAACTAAAGTCAGAAACAGCCTTTAATGCCATGTTCCTTGAACTCAAGCACTTCCAGGTCTGTCCCTGCATACCCAGGACTAGTCACTCTGCCTCTGTCCCTCTCTTCCATGCCTCCTTCCCCCATGCCAACAACATTTAATGCACCCTAGTATGTAAAGCCCAGAAAAGGACTTTATGAAAACTGTCTAGAATGTGTTTTGTATTTCTACATAGCCTAAAGCCTTAAATGGTTAAACTGTAAATACAGGTGAAAAGCTTATCGTAGCTAGAACTGCCAAACTTAATTTTAGGCCACATTAATGAAGGTATAGGGTTTAGCGGGGTTTAAAAGGAGGAAGGGTGTCTATGCAACAACAGGCTTTAATTGAATAGTTATAACAACCAGACATTGTATAATACACCAGAGACTTTTTTGGTCTGAATACATTTTCCTCATTTAATCCTCTTTGCAGACTACTATGGGAACCACATGCTCATTGTATTAAAATTATCTTCCAGAGACTTTTCCAAAGGGGGAACGTGTTTCATAAGACATCACTAAAGATCTTCTCTGATCACCTGTGGCTTAAGACACAGGATGTATGGTGATGCAGGGGACTAAGGAAAATAAAAATAGAAGTGTGTAAGTGAAATGCTTAGGAACCAGTAATTGGAAAAAGCTCAGTGTTTACTGATTAGAAAACTGCTGTTTCCTTTTAAGTAATACTAAAAGTTATGACTCTTAATTTTTTTCCGTGTGTGTGTGTGTGTGTGTGTGTGTGTGTGTGTGTGTGTGTACACACTGGTGCATGTGTTTGCATACACGTAGAGGTAAGAAGACAACATTAGGTATCATCTTTGGGAATGGAGTCCACCTCCTTTGACACACTTGCCAATTAGCCTAAGGCTGCCGTGTCTCCATCTTCCCAGTGCTTGGCATTTTCATGTGTGTTCTGGACATCAAACAGATCTTCGTGTTTGCAGGGTAAGTGGTTAACCAACTGACCCATCTTTCCCCATATCTTTCAATAATCTTTAATCATTAATGTCAGAGGGAATCATGATACTTGGCTTTCCGGCTTCAATCTTTCCTAATACCAAGTCCATGGCTTACAAATATTTGCTCTGATGATTAAGCTGAGTTGTGTCTAAACTAGATAAGGCAGAACTCGGAACTGTAGAAACTACTTAGAAAGCTAAGAAAAAAAAAATCTAAGTGAAGATAAAGTCTACACCACAGAGAAACGGTGCTACTCACCAATACAGGACCCATGAGAGAGAGCTGAGAGTTAGGACAAGAGATGGGTTTGCCTGCATATGTGTGACAGTAGAGATCAGCTTGGAGATACTCAGCAGTTAAAACTAGCTTCTGAAGACTGCCTGTGATGGCAGCCTACAAACTCCAGCACTGGTGAGCTGGAACCAGGAAGACCAAAAGTTAGAGGTCATCCTTGCTTCCAAATTAAGTTCAAGGCCAGCCTGGATCACATGAGAATGCGAGACCTGAGAAGACACCGACAGGGATATCACATATGAAAATGCCCAATATGAAATTAGACACTTATTACCTCCGACTGCAATCAGGTCACGTCATCTTCAGTCCTCAATAGAGGACCTGCCTTCAGAATGACTGTCCTATAAAAGCAGGTACTTCCTGCATGCCTGTTAACTTCCACTCATCTTCCTTCCTAATGCTCAGGTTTCGTTTTCCAAAATTCTACTTAGTTCACAGAGAGAATGGCACCTGGATCTTACCTTTTGCTTTCTCCCCATACCCAGTTTTTAGCACCATGCCTAAAATAGCACGTACTTGAAAGACAGGCCGAAAGGAACAGCCTTGGCATGTGTTCAACACTGCGTGGAAGGTGGTATGTCTCCTTGGAGGTGACCTCTGAAGCAATGAACTTAGATAAGATTCCCGAAGGAGAGAAAAGGAAACTAAGTAGTCCTCGTATAAATGTCTGCTACTCAGTTTCTTTCTCCTGAAACCTACATGAAAACATGTTACAGACTGATTCTTTCTTTGAAATCTTAGCAACTGTCAAGGCCTGAAGAGCAACCAGCTCAAAAACCGAATAAAGACTAAGCAAGGAGGGCACTCTTGTCAGATGGGCTCCCCGAAGCAGCTTCTCGAGCTCAATAAGACTGACAGTCTTGGCCTGACAATCTCCATCATAGAGGTACATCTTCTGTACTGTAAGACGTTTAGAAGCATCACTTAATACACTGGTGGACGCCTCATGATGGGGAACAAAACAAGATCTCTGCTACACATTCCAGATGTTGTGGTTTACAAGGGGTCTCGCTGTACAGTTCTGGGTGACCTGAAACCCACAGAGCTCTGCCTGCCTCTGCCTCCTGACGGCTGGGACTGAAGGCGTGGGCTACCATGCCAGCTTTCTACTTGTTTTACATTAATTTCTTTGTTTGTTTATTGTGTGTGCACATTGGTGAGTGCATACCAAATGGGTTTTATTGCTGTGAAGAGACACCATGACCACAGCCACTCTTATAAAGGAAAGCATTTAACTGGGGCTGGGAGCACGGCAGCGTGCAGGCACACACGGTGCTGGAGAAGGAGCTGAGAGGTCTACATCTTGATCACAGCAGCAGAAGGGCACTACTTCACTGGGCCTAGCTGGAAGATATGAGCCTCAAAGCTCGCCTCCACAGTGGCACACTTCCTCCAACAAAGGCACATATACTCCAATAAGACCATTCCTCCTAATAGTGCTTCTCCCTGTGGGCCAACGCATTCAACAAGTCTAGGAGGGCCCTTCATAACCAAACCACAGCATGGGTCCTGGATCTGGACTAGCATGGGTCCAGAAAAAAGTTTGGCAGCACTTTTACCCTCTCACCAGCTCTCTAGCAGCACCTTTGTACTTTAACTACCCTCCCCCCACACACCCTGACCCACGCACTCTACCAAAATTATCATAAGGCTTTGCCAAATGTTTCTTCTAAGATAAAACTCCCCCATGGTTAAAAAGCACTTCCTAGGCTAAAAGGATGGTTCAGTGGTTAAGAGCATATACTGTTCTTGCAGAGGAACCCAGTTTGGTTCTCAAAACCCACATCAAATGGCTCAAAACTATCTTTAACTCCAGTTCCAGGGCATCCAAAGCCCTCTAGTGTGGCCTACAAGTGCCACACATTCACACAAACACACGCATATACACATAAATAAAAATAAAAACTATTTCCCTTAAGCTAACGGAACTTCTCACAAATTCTTAAATTCTTTCCCTCACATCTATAAATGCATTCCATTAATTTACTCGTTCCCCACTGACTGAGTCTATACATTAAATTGTGCTTATAATTTGAAAGGCATTTTAACAGTTAAACAAAATTGGTAGAAATCTCTTAACTGCCAGGCAAATCATAGAGTAATTTAAATCTAAATGCATTATCATATAGCAATACTAGTACAGTATAATAAAATTAGGAACAGTCAGTTCCAAAGGCCTGCACATAAAATTAAAGAGCTTTGTCCCACAGTCAAAATACGCACTCTTTTAACTTCATCTCTGCAGAAGGCACTAAGTTAGCATCATGTAAAGTGAATTTTATTCATCTGATTCATTTACAAATTTTAAACAGACACAAATGGCAGATATGCACCTGTTTTCTTTTTGGGAAAATTGAGATAATTATAAAAAATGGTTTTATTGGATTGTTATGGTATTGACTTAACATACATAGAATGCAGAAAGAGCGCCTGACATATACATATTTAAGTGTTAAACATTACCATGGACCATTTTAAAAGATGCATAAGCAAACAGAAGCATGTCTTGGAAATTGTGTAAACTCACTAGAATTAAATAATAAACTTGAATCCTGATGCGCTGCGTTTATATTTCCCTTCTTTAAATGTTTTATTTGAGCGTCAATAACCTCACCTGTAAAATATAAATGACCCCTGCCTGCCTTCCTTCCTTTCTTTCTTTGTTTATTTCTTTCTTTTGTTTTGAGACAGGGTTTCTCTGTGTAACAGCCCTGGCTGTCCTGGACTCGCTTTGTAGACCAAGCTGGCCTTAACCTCACAGTGATTCCCCTACCTCTGCCTCCCTGAGTGCTGGGATTAAAGGCGTGCGCCACAACAACCGGCTCCCACCTTTCTTTCAGAGACTTCTTTATGTCATTACTTCATATGGTAAGCATTGTTAAAATGGATCATCATTTATATAATGTATTGTTTTTTAATAAAAGAAAATCTAAGGTGACAGTTCTGTTAATTTAGTGGGAGCAGAGCTTCGCCACGTGTAGAGGTCAGAGGACAACAGAACACATTCGCTCTGTCCACCACGTGGGTCCTGGAGTTTGAACTTTGCATCCGGCTTGGCAGCAGATACAAGCCATACCACCGGCCCAGATAATCTTAATCTTAAATTTAAAATAAAACATCCTCTTTTTTTTTTTTTTTTTTTACATTCGTGGTATTTGGCATACCCTAAAACTCTGAGAATAGTAAGCCATTGGAAGGGATTTGGTCACAACCCCGTTCTACCAAGAACGTGATACAGGCCCCTAACTTACATTTTCTTTTCAGTTTTCAGTAAATTATCTTTTGAACATGGAGAAGATAGTTGAAATAAGTGAGATGTGTCTTGTATAATCAGTAATAGCCCACAGCTTTAAATCTGCTTGATGTGTCTATTTTTAGACAGAAAAAAAAAATCACTGCCTTCCAATGAGCACTTCAAAGTCATCAAACATTGCGCGCGCTGTACTCTATACTTATTAGGAAGAAATGCTTTTTTCACGGCTTTTTATAAGTGAAAGTTGTAACATCGATTACACGTGTGTCAGGTGTTGGGCGAGAGGTCTCTCTGCTCCTGCCAAATATGCAAAGAAAACAAAAGAAAGAAAGAAAGAAAGAAAGAAAGAAAGAAAGAAAGAAAGAAAGAAAGAAGACAAGACACTTTCTTAACTATTTAGCCAAATGCAACCCCAGTAAAGCCTAGGAAGTGGATTCGGGTCCCTGGTAGGGGTCTCCAAAGACGATCTCACAGGTGACGAGAAAGGTCAAAACGCTCTTCCACAACGCCTTCCGGAAAATCCCTATAATTTTATCTTTCGCCAGGGTCCGGGAGGCGCTGGGCTCCTTCCCGCTCTACTCCAGTTAAGGATGCAGCTCCAGATAGGTCCCTTGGGGTCGCACTAGCGCAGCCCGCGAGGACTCGCACGTGGCGCCAGAGGACGGCTTGGCCTCCGGGGCCAGCTGCTCTGATTGGCCAATGGCTGCCAGGCCCGGGGACGCACCTGAGCAAGAGTCCAAACCGAGAGGGCACAGGAGGCAACAGCAGCCACGCGGGCAGCTCCCGGAGCTGCAGGTCCTCCTGCGTGGTGGCCCCACGAACGCGGACACCATGCAGCGGCGCCGGCCCACGTGGGGCTCGGCTCGCTGCAAGCGCCGTCTCCCTCCTCCCCCACGTAGGGCGGCTCTTACCTCAGCGCTGGTGGCGCCTCCACCTTCAGCTTCTTGGGCTTCGGCTCCTCAGCAGCTGCCATCTTCGCACTCTCTCACTGTGGTTTGCCTCGACCGCGCGTCCCGCCCCCTCAGCCCGGGGGTCCCGCCCCTCGGCTCGTCCCCGCCCCTCGGCTCGTCCCCGCCCCCTTCCCCTAAGCCCCGCCTCTCTTAACTCCGCCCAATCCGTGACTCTAGTCCAAAGCCATTGGCTCTACGCGCGTCTCCAGGACCTCGATTACTACGGCGAGGGGACCCCCAAACGGAGTTAGGCTGCGAGTGAGCGCCTGAGTCCAGCGAGTGCCAATCTCCATGTTCTCCCAGACCCCGAGCCCCGTAGGAGGTTCAGATCCTCGGCCTCTGGAGACACCGTTCCTCTCGCTGAACGCCTTTCCGCTCACTGTGTCTTCGTAGCCCTGCTGGCCTCCTTGGCGCCTCTGAGGCTGCTGGTCAGGCAATCTGCCGGGCAGTCCAAGCGCGGGGTCCTCGCGGCTCTCTCTGCTGCTGCTGCGGCTTCGGTTCAGAGAGGACCCGGCACCAAATCACTGGCTCGCTCCGGTGTCGGGGTGAGTGTGAGGGCGGGGAGTGTCCGGGCTGGAGACGTTCCCCAAAGCCGGGGAGCAGACTGCACAGCTGGGGCTCGGCAGCCTAGCCGGTGCTGCGGGAGTGCTCCTGCCGCCGTGCCCCGGGGCCGCGCCTCCCGCTAACGCCCGGCCTTCCGGGCTTTCTAGTCCGCTGGGCCTGAAGGGAAACAGCAGTGCGCTTGTCGGGCCGGGTTCTCGAACCCTGGGCCCCAGGCGCGGGAAAAACGTCCTTTACAGTGAAGTGGAGTCATCGGCCCCCAGGTCTGGCCTTGGAAGGCAAAGTCCGCGATGAGCCTCGGGGAACGTCCGGTTTACATACTGGGTGGCGCCTGCAGGACCGAGCCTGGCACGGGCGAACAGTGAGGAGGGTGTTGTAGCGTCTCACGGGACAGGTGACAGGGCTGCTGACTGGGAAGGTGGCCTGGAGTATGGGAACGTGATGAGCGGTGCGCTGATTGGATGTCACGGATTTGTTTGACCCTGAAGCTTTAACTTCATGGTTAAAAAAAAAAACAAACGGCATTCTCATAGGAAGAGAAGGATGGTGGAGGTCGTGGTGGTGGTTGCTTTGCAGCATTTGGGAGTCTTAGAAACACATTACACAGAAATTTCCTGCAGCCAAGTATACAAATCTCCTTCCTCTGTATTTAAAGAAGGAAATATGTCCCTTTACCTTAGAGTGCTGTTATCTTCTGCTTCTCGGTGGCCTCCCTTTTAAATTTTTTTTGCATTGTTTGTTTTGTGTGTGTGCAGCTGCATGCCACAGTATACATGTAGAAGTCAGGCGACAACTTGTGTCAATTCTCTCCGTCCACCGTGAGAATCGAACTCAGGTCCTGAGGCTTGGTAGCAGACACGTTCCTCACGAGCCATCTCCAACTCCATCACCTTTGTTTTACCTGTTTGCTGTTTCTATGTAAGCACTACGCTGCGATGCCATTTCCAACATCCTACTGAGCTGTCACTAAAATTGCTTTAAGCAGTACTGCCGATATCCATTTGACATTGAATCATATAGTCTCAGTGTGGATTTAAAAAAAAAAAAAAGCTTCTTGGGGCCAAGAGATAGGTAGCTGGTTAAAGCACCGGCTCCACTGTCAGAGGACCTAAGTTCAATTCCCAGCATTCACGTGGTGGATGACAGCTGCCTGTTCTCCCAGGGAGATCTGACACCTCTTCTGGCCTTCTTGGGCACAACACACATACCCACTGCACAGATATACATGCAGACAGAACACCCACACATATAAATTAAAAATTTAAAGGAAAAAAAAAAGACTTGTGAGGCCAACAAAAGTTAAACCCTTTTTAATCCCAGCACTTGGGAAGCAGAGGCAGGCAGATGGCTGTGAGTTCGAGGCCAGCCTGGTCTACAAAGCGAGTCCAAGACAGCCAAGACTGCACAGAAAAACCCTGTCTTAAAAAGAAAAGAAAAGAAAAGAAAATCGTATGACATTTTTTGAGATTTATTTTTATTATTTTTAGTTGTGTATGTGTTTGCATGTGGGTATGTTTGCATGAGTGCAGTGTCCATGGAGACCAAGGGCAGTGGATCCCCTGGAACTGGAGTAATGATCTGCCTTACATAGTTGCTAGGAATTGAATCTGAGTCATTTTGCTGGTCCGGGGAGGGACAGGGGAGGTGTTCAGGACAAGGTTTCCATGTGTAGCCACCATAGCTGTCCTGGAATTCGATTTGTAAACCAGGTTGGCCTTGAACTCAGACATGCACCCCTGCCTCTGCCTCCCAAGTGCTGGGATTAAAGGTACTTGCCACCACATCCACCAAATCTGAATCTTCTGTTAAGAGCATGCTGTACATATGTCGTCTATCCAACCTGGAAAACAACACTTTTATATCACTGTATTTCCCCTATCGTAGGAATTGTTTCTTACTATATTTGTATTTGCAACTGATTAAGTATAGAAATTTTCATTCATCCTCATATCTCCAAAATGCCTATTTTATAACACATAGAACAGTTTGTTGAAAAGGAAAAAAAATTGCCAAGATCCTGGTTGAGAATCAGAGGAGCTAAATTCTTCTTAGGTATCATTGTTTCATATTCTTATGGGGGGGGGATGGAAGTTCAAGCGCGCATGCTCACACTCGCTCTCGATCTCATTTGAATGTTTGTGCAGGTATATACAACTGACCTGAGGTTTAAGTTGGGTGTCTATCTATGGTTCACCTTGTTTCCTGAGACAATCTGACTGAACCTGGAGCTTACCGGCTGGCTAGAACAGCTAGGCAGAAAGCTCTGAGGATCTGCCTGTCTCCAGTCCCCGACCCCCGACCCTTTACTCCACTGTTTGAGTTGCAGTAGGAACCACTGCCTCCTGTTTTTATTTTATTTTATTTTTTGGTTTTTTGAGACAGGGTTTCTCTGGGTAGCCTTGGCTGTTGTGGCTGGCTTTGTAGTTCAGGCCAACCTTGAAAGCACAGGGATCCTCCTGCCTCTGCCTCCCTGAGTGCTGGGATTACAGGAGTGCACTACCATGCCTGCCCGGCTTACCTCCTTTGTTGTTGTTGTTATTTGTTTTGTTTTTTAAACAAAGTTTCTCTGTGTGGCCTTAGCTGTCTTTGTACTCTCTTTGTAGACCAGGCTGGCCTTGAACTCACAGAGATCTGCCTGCCTCGGCCTCCCAGTGCTGGGACTAAAGGCGTGTATGTCAGTGTATGTCAGTGCTGAGTATCCAAACTCAGGTTCTCATGCTTGCTTGGCAGGCACTGTACTGACCTGGCCTCTTTCCATCCCCCGTTCTCTCCCTTTGTACATAGCCGGTTCTGTGCCTCCATTAAGCTCTGTGTAGCAGGAACACAAAGTGTGGTGAATGACTGTAGTCCCTGTTGCTTAGGATGTTGAGGCAAGGGATTGCTTAAGCCCGTGAGTCCAGCAACATGAGGCTGTATCTAAGAGGAAAAACAGAACACACTTTGTGTTTTAAGTACTTGCTTTCCAAGGATATTTTGACTGTTGTAATTGTATTGCTCGTAAGACCTCAGGATGAATGCGCATTTAGAAAAGGGGATTCGTGAAGCAGTTAAGCTACAACCAAAACTGTGATAGGTGTGTTTTGTGATTCAGAAGTCACATACACACACACAAACACACACACACACACAAATGGTGGTGGTTGTTTCTGTGTAGTTTTCTAAAAAATTTTAATAAAATAAGGAGCAAAGTAACTGCAGCTACTAAAAGCGTAAGTGGCTAAAGAAACAGGCTGATTTTCACTGCCCCGTGAGGTGTTGACTGTTAGGTACATTAGGTAGTTGGTCATAAAATGGATAGAAAAACTAAGATCTGTTTTCCTGTTGTAGAAGTTAAAATGATTTTTAAAGCCAAGCGCTGTTGGGTGCTGTAGTGTTACACTCTCATCTCAGCACAAAGGGTAACATCAGTAAATCCAGCAGCTGGCTTAACTGTGCTCTATTCTGAAACCTGAACTGCTGCCAATAGAAACAACTTTGATGGAAACTTCCCTGGAAAGAAGTTTTTACTAGCTTAAGAAAATGAGTGGCAATCTCGCTCTAAAATAAAGGAACTAGTCAAAAACAAGCAGCTCTCTCCGAGTGTGGTGGTAATGGAGCACCGCTGTGTTCCAGGGCACTGCTGGTTGGAACTGACCTGTGCTACTTCTTTTATCTCTAATCTATTATGTTTTCTCAACACAAAAACTAGAGCATGTTTTGCTTTCTACATGGAACATGTCCTTCAACTCTTCCTCTTAAAACAGCACATTGACTGTACTGTCTCCAATGATATCCCAAGCCAGATGTGGGCATTTAAATGAACTCACTAACTGTATAAAGTAGCACCAGTTTCCAAGCTGGCCTAAACTTTGTAGTGACTGTCTCAAAATACTTAACATTTCAGTACATTAGTTGTCATCACCACATTTTTGTTGTTTATTTTTTATCCTGAACTGACTTGATTTTACTGTGTTCTTGCTGGTCCAGGCTGGCCTTGAACTCACCCCGATCTTCATGCCTCCACTTCCCAAGTGCAGGGGTTTACAGGTATGTGCCACCACTCCCAACTTCACGTTAGCTGCGTTTCTAGTACTAGTAGTTACATGTATTTATGATTACCATGTTGGACAGCACAAGTAAAGGACATGCTGCTGAGCACTGTGAGCACTGCTGGGCACTGTGTGTCCGAATATGTGCCTGATAATTAGTGTATAAGAGGCAAGTTAGGAGCTGTTCAACTGTTAGCTTGGGATCTTATGTCTGACACTGAGTAATCTAAGGTAAATGACTTTTCTTCAACATTTGTCATAATATAAACTGAGAATAAAGCAGACATTTTTTCAGCCATCCTCCTGTTGCATAGTCTACAAACATTGTTCTGAGTTCCGTCTTTATTTTAAGACAAGGTGTCTTGTATTCCAGACAAAGTTCAAGCTTGTTATGTAATACAAGTGATAAACACCTTGGCCAAAAGCAGCTTGCGAAGAAAGGATTTATGTGGCTTACAAATCTTGATCACAGTTGTTCCCTGAGAGAAGTCAGGGCAGGAACATGGAGGAACACTGCTTAGTGTCTTGCTCACCTTCTCATATCACCAGGACCGCCTTCCTAGGGGTGACACACCCACAGTGGGCTGGGCCTTCACACATTAATCATTAATTAAGGAAGTGGCCAACAGCTAAGCCCACAGAACGGTCTGATGGAGGCGGCAGCTCCTCAGTTCAGGTCCTTCTCTTCCAGGCTTGCTTAGGTTGTACCACGTTAACAGAGCCAGCTGACACAGACTGTGTATTGCACCGATTACCCTAGGCCAAACCAAACTTGCATTCTTGGGATAAAGTGTACTTTTTGAAATTTGTTGCTAAACTTAGTTTTCTACAATTTAGAACTTCTCCATGTGTGTTCTTAAGTGATACTCATCTGTAATTCCTTACATTGCCTTTGTCTGGTTTTTATGTCAGGTCAATATGACAAGGATTTTTTTTTTCATATAATATATACTGATTATATTCTTTCTCCTCCCCCTGCCTGGATCCTTTCCATCTCCCTATGCGTTCCCTGTGCCTCACCCTCTCCCCTCTCCCCTCTCCTGTCGCCCTCTTTTTCTCTCTCCAAAAAAGAGAAAAGAAAAACAAAGGTAGAAAGAAAGAAAAATGGTCATCCTTGTGTTGGCCAACTACTCTGGTGCATGGGGCTCTATTGGTGAAAAATGATTTTGCTTTTCATAGCAGGTATCCACTATAAATAGTTGGTTAGAGGTGGGACTTGGTGTCTTCTTCCTTTTCTCTGCCCTGGGACTTTGTGTGGTTTTAATTTGTAGTGGTCTTTGTGTGGTGTCTCTGCAAGTTCATATTTGTATCAGCTCTGTTGTGTCTGGAAGATGCTGTTTCCTTGGAGTTGTCTACCATTTCCTGTCTCTTCTGCTTAGTTTCCAGAGGCTTGTGGGGAGGAGTGTGATAAAGACATCCTGTGTAGGGCTGCGTGCTCCAAAGTCTCTCAGTCTCTAGACATTGTCTAGCTGTGAGTCTCTGTGCTAATCGCCACCTACACAACTGTGCATTTACAGTGTACAATAGGTATAATGTCCTTGTCTTCCCCCCCCCCCTTTTCCTTCACAGAAAATGATCCACAGTCTCTTTCTCATCAACTGCTCTGGGGACATATTTCTAGAAAAACACTGGAAGAGCGTTGTAAGCCAGTCTGTGTGTGACTATTTCTTTGAAGCTCAGGAGAAAGCTGCTGATGTTGAGAATGTACCACCTGTCATTTCAACCCCTCACCACTACCTCATCAGTATCTACCGGGAGAAGCTCTTCTTTGTGTCTGTCATACAGACAGAAGTGCCACCTCTCTTTGTAATTGAGTTTCTACATCGCGTTGCTGACACCTTTCAGGTTTGTATCCATCCAACTGTTGTAACTAAACCACCCAAGACAGTTCAGGAAGACACACGTTCACGTGTGTTACTTACGTGTTTGATGTGCACTGCCTGACTTTCCATGCTAACTGATCACAATCTTATAAACACTTCTATGGAGCATGCAGTGGTGCACATTGCTGCTCTGTTTGTTTTTTGTTTTGTTTTAATATGTGGCAAATTATCTCATCAGGAAGCAAAAATGTCCTCCACTTAGCACTCTCTGGATCATCACAAAGTTTTTATTGATCATGAGCTCTTCTGTATTTACATTTTCTATTTATGTGTTTGGGAGTGGGTTAATCAGGGAAAAGTGAAGTCTATAGCTCAAATTCAGGTTCATGTTTCAGTACTTTCTGGCATAATATATAATAGGAATCAACTCAGAGTATATACAGTAAGAAAATGCTGAAGAGAAATGTTAGGCCTTGCTTGGAGAATTTTTTCATGTCTATAAATTTGTAGCATCTTAAACTGTGAGTTTAGCTACTGTTAGCTTACTCTTCAGAACAAAGGGTATTATATAAAAGCAAGCCTTCCTTCATGCTTTCTGTTATTCAATATCATGAATGTTTTGTTAGGACTACTTTGGTGAGTGTTCAGAGGCTGCAATTAAGGATAATGTGGTCATAGTATATGAGCTCTTGGAAGAAATGTTAGACAATGGATTCCCACTGGCTACTGAATCTAACATTTTGAAAGAACTGATTAAGCCACCAACAATTCTACGTTCTGTCGTCAATTCTATTACAGGTATGAAAAATGAAAATACTATGTTAGGAACTGGTCCATTGAAACTTTTAAAACACTTTATTTTTGCTCATATAACAGATTTTTAGGGTAGTCTAATTTGGCCAAAATTAAAGTTAACAATAATGTCTAAATGAATATATTTTTATTTTCTTTTTTATTTTATTCTCTGCCCCCATACTGTTGCCCCATTAGAGTGAGTATGTGTGTGTGTGTCTGTGCGCGCGCGCGCATGGGCCCACACCACATGCACACGTGTGCTCGTGTTCATGCATGCCGTAGCATGGGCATGGAAATCAGAGGACAGTTTGTTGGAGCTGGTTCTCCCATTCTGCTATGTGGCTTCTAGAGACTGAACCAAGTCTTCAGGCATGGCAGCAGATGCCTTTACCCACTAACCCATCTGGCCAGCCGCCCTTTCTTTCTTGGGGGGAGAACAATAACAAAAACAGATCATGTGAGATCAGATGTAGTTCACATGTGTAATCATAGCACTTAGGAGGCTCACCAGGGAACTGCTATGTTCACGGCCAATCTGGAGAATGAGAAACAGGTTTCTTTTACTGAAAGAGGCTCAGTCTTGCAGGACAAAGTACTTTTAGAGTTAAGAGCATAGCTGATTTTTCTATTACTAGGCTTAATGATCAATACTTCAAAAAATAAAAACAATAAATAGAAATTAGTTCATTTGTAGAACTCATGAATATTGGGATTTATGCCTTTTTAAAAAATAAGCTTTCAATTGGGTTTAATTCTGGACCAAATCTAGAAATTAAGCATACTCAAACAATCTTTTGATGTTTTAAAATTCTTCTAGAAAGAGTAGGCTTGATGGTACAAGCCTTCAATCCAGCATTCAGGAAATAAAGGCAGGTGGGTCTCTGTGAATTTGAAGCTAGCCTGGTCTACACAGCGAGTACCAGGACAGCCAGAGCTACATAATGGGATCTGTCCAAAAGAAAAGTCTCCTAGAGAGAGATTCTTACGGAATGTTACATGCTACTCCAGCTGTACTGTCCATGTTCAGCAACTTTAGTCATCTCTTTACCATCGAGGGAAATTACTCTCTGGGAAAGTAGTTTAAAAATATAAACACTTAAAGAGCAGCTCCATATTTCATGGACATTGATTATAGTGAGGCATTAGAAATCTCTCACAATATTAAGGGGCATGAGACACCACAAAATCAATAAAAAGTTAGAGATAGATAGGTATTTACAAAGAGAAATATTCTACAATGTTTACATTGATTATCTCTAGCTAAGAAAACACCTTATTTTTGCTTTATGCATCTGAATGTGTGTGAGTGTGCATGGTGCTGTGCTCCATCATTCTCACCTGGGTCCTTTTCTGAGAAAAGGTTTCTCTGAATCTGAAGCTAGCCTGGTGGCCAGCAAGCCCTAGCCATCCTGTCTCTACCCCAACAGTCACAGGTGTGTGCACAGCCACGCCCATCTTTTTATGTGGGTGCTGGGATCTGGTCCCAATGTTTGAGTAGCAAGCACTTTTATCCACTGAGCCATCACTCCAGCCGACTTTAGAAGACTTTTTAACTTTTAAAAAAATGTATTTAATAAGAAAAGTTGCTAATGTATAATGTAAAACTGTAGCATGGGTTGATAACATATAAGAGACTGGTTCAGGCTGGATGTGGTGGTGCATACCTGTAACCCCAGCTTCCAGGGCAGCTAAAGGAGAACAGCCGTGAGTTCACAGCTAAGCTGGGGTACAGAGGAAGAAAATGGACCTGGGCGTGTAGTTCATTGGTGGAGTCTTGCCTAATATGCTCAGGCCTAGATTCTGTTTCCTAGTACCACACATACGTACATGTACCAAATGGTTCAATAGATGAAGTAATCTTGAACTACCAGGTGCCCCAAACACAGGACCCTGCAGAATCAGTAGAGTGTAGAATAAGATAGAAAAATGAGAAGCCCACATAAACTGGAAGGCTGTGTTGTGTTAGCCCCTCTAGCAGAAGTAGAGCTGTTTGTAATTGAACACTGAGGGACATGCTTAGGCAGTGAAATTGGGCTGAGTGTAATAGCAAATGCCTCTTGTCCCAGCTGTGTGGGACATTTAGCTTTTATCATGAAGCAACTGGGAAGCACTAAAGGTTTCTGAACAGGGAAATAACATGACTAAAGAATATTTTTCTAATAACTCTTGGAAAGTAATAGGCTGGAAACAGGATAGCAATAAATAGACTAAAAACGTGTTAGTCTTGTTAGCCAAGTTTAGTGACACCCATAATCCTAGCACTTGGGAGGCCAGTGGGGGGGGGGGGCAATCGCAAGTTCTAAGTCATCCTGGGCTACATACATTCCTTGTCTTTAAAAACTAATCTAGACCGGAATGTGCTGTGTTGCTGTGTGACCAAGGATAGCTGAACTCCTCTGCCTTCACCACCTTACAGGTGCCGGCGTTGAAGTACGCCCTCCATCCTTCAGTGCGGGACTTTATGCATCCCAGGCAATCACTCTGCGTGCTCTGTCCCCAGCCCTGAAACCACGTTTGGAGTGGTTTTGTGTGTAATTTGTTTTGGTTTTGAAACAGAGCCCTACTATACAGCTTAGTTAGCCTCCTGAGTGTTGGAAATAGGAATATGCTGCCTGTCTTGCATCCTGTTTTGATTTTTTTATTTATTGCTTTATGAAGGCAGGGTCTTGCTGAAACTTACTATGTAGACCAGGCTGGCCTCAGACTTACTTCCATCCTCCTACCTCTTTCTCTCAAGTACTGGAATTACAAATCCCACCCCCTATGCTGTATTTTACAACTATAAAGTTAAAAAAAAAAAAGGAAAGAACAAAAGAAAATAGAAAAAAGTGGTGAGTGCTACTTATGGGGAAATATTTAAAGAAGTATGCCCAAATGTTAGTGGTAGGTGATATTAGTCATTTAACAGGTTCTTTTGTTTATAAAATTTACTGCCGTTACTGTTGTTCAACGTGCGTTACTTTTGAATGGGAAATGTAAACTAAGCAAAATGTTTAGTGTGTCACAGTGGAAGTCTTCTGATTGTATAACCATATATAGGCAGTTTGCCAGGAAGCAAGTAGAACATTAATGCTGTTTCAGCAAAAGTGGTGCCTGATATAAAGAAAGATGTGGGGGGTTTTTTGCTTTGTTTTTGCTGTATTGGGGATTGACTATAGAGCCTTGCACATGATTGGCAAAGGCTTCATCACAGAGCTTCATTCTCAGTAGTGTACTGACGTTAAAGTGGGAATGAGCAAAAATATGTTTTTCATCTAGTTACTCCACAGAGAGTGCAGGCCTTCAGGTAGAATTCCTCTGAATACCAAAGAACCAGGTTCTGACTGTGTATTCCCAGTGGAGATTTCTCACCAGCAGGTTGTCAAGTAGCCAGCCTCTTTTTCATTGCTGGCAGCAGGACAGGACTCTCTTGTTGAGCCACTGGAATAACTTAGGTTACTACTAACACACAGGAAGCAAAAGAAAGATGGTGCATTTATCTTGTTCTAACCAGTGGACAGAGGGGTCCATGGCCTGTGTCCGGCATCTGGCATGGAGTATGTCTCCAGCAGTTCTGGAGACCATCCCTGACTGTAGTGAAGAAAAATCCAAACCCTGGAGTAGAAGCTAAAGCATATATTTTTTCTTTTTATAATAACTTTTCTGACAACCATTGTACATATCCACTTTGCTTTCTTCTTTTCTAATTTCTAGGCAGCAGTAATGTTGGGGATACCCTCCCCACCGGGCAGCTGTCCAACATCCCATGGCGCCGAGCAGGAGTAAAGTACACGAACAATGAGGCCTATTTTGATGTAGTTGAAGAGATAGATGCAATTATAGATAAATCAGGTAATTATGTATTTGTGGTCTTATGGGAGAAAAAAACTTGAGTTGATACAAGTTGGATTGAAAACTGAAATCCCTTGGCACAGTGGTTTTTTAGCAGGAAAAACATTCATTTTCTAATGATTTATAAATCTTTCTATTCTGCCCAGTGGTTACATATAATTATCATAACCACTAGTTGAGATATTGCCAGATGTTTTAAGTCCCTCTTGCAGTTGCTCATCTGACAGGTGTTATATAACCGTGGTACCTATGCTGCTTCCTGACTGTGTACAATGCTTCAGCTAAAGGCCTTTTTTGGTTGTCTTTAACCAGAGAAAACAGTGGTGGTAAATATTAGTACCATAAAGTTTTATTTTAAAACATCTCATTCTGTCCTCACGATTTACACATAAGGCAGCCAAGACTCAGGACTCTGTGGCCTGCACCACACAGCTAGTTGATCGTGAGGTGGGTGACTGACTGTGGGTAACAGGCTTTATCTCATCTTCTTTCCATTATCACCTAAGTCTATAGCTTAATCCATTTCATGTGAAACCTGCATCATTTTTAAATTGTATTAAAATATTTTAAGCTTCTGTCCAAACAATCTTACAAGACTGACTCTCCAAAGGTTTGGTCTTCCTTAGAATTATACCCTAGCCAGTTCAGTGTGGCCAGTGGGAAGCGCTGTGCAACAGATCCTCTCCACTGCCCTGTTAGAGAAGTGCTAAGCTTTGTAATCCTGACGCCCAGGCTGTGTTCCCATGACTCAGGTGCAGTGAGAGCTCTAGAGAGACCCAGATTCCATTAGAGTTATCAGCTTCTTCTTCCTTTCTTTAGGATCTACGGTCTTTGCAGAAATTCAAGGGGTCATTGATGCTTGCATTAAGCTATCTGGAATGCCTGATCTCTCTCTCTCTTTCATGGTAAGCTTTGATCTGTTCCACACTCTCTTGTATGCCTAATAGATTTGAAATGCTAAATGATACAAAACTGAGATAAAATTAAACTCTATTTTACTTTGTATTCCTGTGTGTGTGTGTATGTGTGTGTGTGAGAGAGAGGGGGGGGGTGTGAGTTGACACGCATTTCCAGGGCAGAGGATTCTCTCCTTCCACCATGTGGATCCTAGAGATCAAGCCCTGGTCCTCGGGCTTGGCAGCAATGCCCTCTCCCTGCTAAGCCGTCTCTCCAGCCCTGAAGTTTATTTATTAGGTTACAAAGGATTATCTCAGAAATATTTCTAGCACAACTTTCCAGACAGTAGCTGACACATTCAGCATGGCCTTTATGGAAAGGTCAAAGAGAAGTCTTTACCTAGAGTGTGCTAGAAGTGGCTCAGAAGTCACTGTCTGGGCTTTTGTATCTCCTCTGTCGCTTTGACTGAATATTTGCTTTGCTTATGTAAAGGGGTGTTGATAGTTCACCTCTTTTTAGATTTAGCATGACACACTGCTAAAAACAGCTAAGTGAAATGTTCTGGTTCCATCTCTGTCACCTGTTCCTCTTAACTTTCCTGTTGTTGTTGTTTTTGTTGTTGTTTCTTGAGTCAGGGTTTCTCTGTAGACCAGACTGTACTCACAGAGATCCACCTGCCTCTGCCTCCCGAGTACTGGGATTAAAGGCGGGACCAGCTTCTCTTGACTTTTTTGAACCTCACTTTTCATCTATGGAATACAAATAATGCGACTTGCTTTTTCTCCCCATAGTTTATAAACTTCAAGTAAAGTATATAAAATGTTTGTAAACATTAAAAGTTATAAAACTACTAGGTTACTTTGATGTTGTCATAATAATTCTTAAAATGCTTTTAGAGTGACTTGGAGAACATATTAATTTATCATGTGTAAATACTGTTGTCATACTCCTTATACTCTGTGCCTATGGCTTTTTCTTTTCCTGCAGAACCCAAGGCTTCTAGATGATGTCAGCTTCCACCCGTGCATCCGGTTCAAACGCTGGGAATCTGAAAGAGTTTTGTCATTTATTCCTCCAGATGGAAATTTCCGACTTATATCATATCGTGTCAGCTCACAAAAGTAAACTGATGCATCAGCCAGAATTTGCCAACACAAACAATTTGAGTAGAACTCCCCTGTTCTCATTTCACTTTTACAGTTTAGTTTGTCAGTTTATCTTTGCTAACCTAATGAGAACTGGTGAGAATATCTAGGCCCCTAAAACAGTCAGTGTTTCTGGACCTGAAAGTGTAGAGATATAGGAGACAGAGAAGGTTAAAATCTATAACTCAGAGCAAACCCTTGGCTTATGTACGGCCTGGGCAAAGCATGACCTTGGTGCCTAATGAGACAGCGATGCCCTAAGACATTCCATAAACCACCTGCTTCAAGTCACTGTTCTCTACCTTGGGGGTGGAGGTGGTTCTTGTTTTTAAGACAGCCTCTTATTTGTAACTCAGGCTAGCCTCAAACTCTGGATCCTCCTGCCTCCACCTCCTGAGCGCACATTCAACACTTCAACATTGTCAGCAGTAGCTAACTTGTCCCTTTAAAATATCAGAAAGCATTTGCATAACAAGACAAAACTGAAACTTTCTGAGAAATTATTTCTTAGCACTTTAAGTTATTTTAATGCGCTCTTTCTCTCTCGCTCTCTCTCGAGTTTTATCCCTTTATCCCTGTTGTTTATATGGTATTGAAAGCAGAAAGCAGGTGTCTGTTTGGTTTCTGTATTTGTTGACAACCTACACAGTTCTAGCACACTGGTACCAGAACACTGTACTGTCCTCAGACACCTAGTGCATAGACCGCATCTTCAGGGTGTGTGGCCCTGGGACACAGTTACAGACACACGGGACACATACTACATCTGGAGTTGCCTCATATCTTCCATTGTGTACATATGTACTTTTATATCTTTCTCTCTGTGTCTTTTTTAGTCTAGTGGCAATACCAGTGTATGTGAAACACAGTATCAGCTTTAAGGAAAACAGCTCTTGTGGCAGATTTGATATAACAATTGGACCAAAACAGAACATGGGAAAAACTATTGAAGGAATCACAGTAACTGTTCACATGCCAAAAGTTGTGCTGAATATGAACCTGACACCAACACAAGGCAGCTATACATTTGATCCAGTCACCAAGGTACAGTCACTTCAAATCCAGAGTGAGCAAGTGCTTTGCAGTCTGTTTTGTGGTTGGGGGTGGTCATAGTAGTTAGGTCTTCAGAGATCTATAAAAGTTGATTTTTCTCTCAGCGCCCTTGCTTCCTTATATAAAAAAATGGTAAGTTTTCAAAAGCAGAATAGAGTACTTGGTGTGTTTGGTTGGTTGGTTTGGTTTGAGAACAATTGTAGCCCAAGCTGGCCTGGAACTCAGAGCCACTCTGTGCTAAATTAAAAGCGTGTGCTACCACATTTAGCTGAGAAGGTGTAATTTTGAATAAACTCATAGAGCATTTGGGGGGGGGGAGCTGGGGTATTTGGGGTTTTTTGTTTGTTTTTACTTGTTTTTTCGAGTTTTTTGATGTAGCCTTGGCTGTTGTGGAATTTGCTATGTAGACCAGGCTGGCCTTGAACTCACAGACAGGCCTGCCTCCACCTCCAGAGTGCTGAAATTAAAAGTGTGTGCTACCTTGGAGCTGGAGAGATGGCTCATTAGCTAAGAACATCAACCTCTGTTACAGAACACCCATTTGGTTCCCAACAACCACATTGGAGGCACACAACTGCCTATTACTCTAGCTCCAAGGAGTCTAATACTCTCTTCTGGCTTCTGTGGGTTCTGGACTCACATGCACAAACCCACATAGATAAACACGTACATGTAAGTAAAAATAATTATTTTAAAGGAACATCTAACATCTTAAGAATTCAAAGAACTCTTCAGGGACCATGTAAGACGAAGCATAAGCGTCTCCCATCTGTGGCCCTCACCCCCAACTGCAGCCACACTCTCATCTAGGACTCAGCTTCCACACAGGTGCATTTGCTTGAAGAAAGGATTCTGTATCTGGACGTTTAATGAGAATAGCATAAGCCAATTGTCTATTCCAGGCTTCCCCTGTTTTCCAAGACTACTTCATTTTGTAGAGAAGTTTATAGTATCTGTTAACCTATGAGCTTATCTTTAACGCATAGTTCAGATATTTTCTTTGTCTTTTTAAGGTACTAGCATGGGATGTGGGGAAAATTACTCCACAGAAGCTCCCAAGTCTTAAAGGACTGGTAAATTTACAGTCAGGAGCACCCAAGCCAGAAGAGAATCCAAGCCTCAACATACAGTTCAAGATCCAGCAGCTTGCTATTTCAGGTAACGATAAATTTGCTAAGTGTTTAGTGGAAATTGGGGTCAGGAGTTGGGAGAGCACTAACAGTCCCACCCTAGAAAGAGCAGCAGCTTCAGTCTGCATGCTGTTGCTGGCCTCCAGGCACTAGGAGTTTGGGAGCACAGCTTATCTCACACATACCCCGCTTCACCGTAAGTTCCAGAGAAGCAATTATTTGTGTTCACAGAAAGTGGAATTAGCTAGCCACAGGGGCATCTTCACTAAGGCCATACTCCCCAGAGTACAGCATGTGGGTGATAGAAAAGGGACATTGTTTCCAAAATAATGAATGGAGCACTGTGCAGTGTCACATCTAGGGTACAGGGTTTATTGCTAAACAAATACTGCACTGTTATGGGGATAGTAATGATTTGTTTCATTCTTTTTAACACAGGCTTAAAAGTGAATCGCTTGGACATGTATGGCGAGAAATATAAGCCATTTAAGGGAGTCAAGTATGTCACAAAAGCTGGGAAGTTCCAAGTGAGGACATGAGAAGAGGCAAACTTCCTCAAGATCAGTTTGTTTTTCAAGTGTCATTACAATTTATTACTATTAGGTACCGAGTGGGTGGGAATACATATACAGCATTTGTGTCAAGCTACACTGCTAACAAAGTTGCTTAGTAATCAATGTAGGGTTCTTAAGGAGCTTTAAGCTAAAGAAAGTTTTCTAAAGACTTAGCTTATTTTCTATCTTTTCACTTAGGAAAAGATTTAGATGATTTCTTCCATGGGGGCTACCAGCTGAACGCTGCGCATTATCAGTCAAGGCAGAAGGCTACAGTGATAACCTCTCTCCTAAAGCAAATGAACTGGTCTCATCCATCAGCAGGAACTGTCTCAGTCCGTGATGTGTCAGGTGCTGCCAAGTGTCACACCTGATTTTAGCCATCTCAATCAGTGTCCCAAGAGAGGAGATTGCCCCACCTAAGAAGTTTACAGAAAACTGCCTCTTCAAGTGTTTGCCTTACTCAGCTTTTCACTTGTGCCATTAAGCAAGCACTGTAGCAAAAGCCACTTCCACATGGTCCTGGCAGGGAGCATCACAGCTCCATGCTCCATTCTCACTGTATGTGGTATTATATTTTTTATAAATAAGATTTTTATGTAAAGCTCAGATTTTGATTTACAAAGACCTTGCTGCAGTAAATACACCATCAATCTTGTGCCACCAGTCCAGCTGTCAGATAGCACAGTCAAATCATTTGCATCAGAAGGGCAAATACTTTATTAAGACAGTGAAAGGGAACTCTACTTCTGCCGTTAGGAAGTCATTGCAGGCACAAGTGTTTGTGCTTTCAAACAAAGTAGTAAAAGGAAATTAAGCAAACCTTTGCCATCCTCATGTTTTATTAAAGCTTTATCTAGTTAGCCTGAAAGCCTCATGCCCTAGTCCAGCAAGAGGAGGAAAACATGTGTTCACTACTGTTAGTCTCTTCTCTTTTTCAATCTTTCGTCTTTTTGTGCATAAGTAGTTGGATCTGCCTGTATGCCCTGTGTTTCCCAACACCTTTTTACAGTATGTACACCCCAAGGCCATTGTGATAGACACATTCCCAAAACTATTGTTGAAATGCAACTGAAGCACTCTGGTGTCTTTGCTGTGCTGTGTGCATGGAAGAACATTATACTGAAAGTCAAACAGAATCCTCAGTAATGATTTATACCGGTTGATCCTTAACGCTTAGAAAGTCAGTCTGTGCCTCATCCCATTCTCCATCTTTGGCTTGGAAATCCTTGTGCAGTGATTTTGCCTCATTAGACGCAAGAAAATGGAGGAAGGCTGAAAGTCAGGACAAAAGTGCTTGCTCTTCCTAGTCCCCTTGCTTTCCTTCGACTTCTGTGTTCCTGTCCTCTCATCTGTCCTTTACATGCGAAGTCATCCCTCGCTGGAGTGTTGATGGTGCAGCAGCACCTCAGCTTTTGCCCCCATCTAATGAGCAAGGCCAGCTGTTGCAACTTCAAATAGAAATTTCTTGAGTAGCCAATCATTTTTCTAAGTCAAAATGTAAAATACCTATTCTCTTTGACTAAGACTGGTCATCTAGTTCTAGTACCTTGTTCTTTTACCTCACAAGCTTTATTTCTTCACGGTCCTTTATCTCACCATCCATACCTAGACTGTATGACTTCCCTCCTGTGCAGTCTTGTCCATCAAAGTAGAGAGAGAACTAAAATAGCTAAGCGGACTGCATTCTTTTACAGTTAAATTGGTATATTTATTTTGAGAGAACCCAATATGCCCTTTCTCTAGCTCTGGCTACAATGTCAATAAAAAATGAAAGCAACATACTGATAATTTTTAAGTTTGATTGTTGATGGAATATTCTCATATTCAGGCTGTGTTAGAGCTGGCTGCACTGAATTAGTTTCTTCTGTATCCTAAGGTGTTACAGTTGCTCAAACATTCAAAGGGCCTTTTCCGACGTAGCACATATTCACAGCCATTCATCTTTTTGAAGTGTCCTCTTTCTGGTCACAAATGATCAAAACTGCCTTCCTTACCACTTCAATAGAGATCCAGGAATACTCAGTATTAAAAGATTTTTCAAACATGGAGTTTTGATTAATCTAGCATATTCCTTTTTTGTTTTTTAAGTAACCATGATCCAAGAGCAAATAAAACATGCTTATTTTCTTCGTGAGGTAACCCAACCCCTTCCCCACCATAAGAATTCAGCCCATGGCTTCATTCCTTAAATGGTGCTACAGAAAAACCCTGGAAATATGCTGGTCTCTTTGTCCTTAGAAGCAATTGGTTAGGGAAAAACAAAACAGAACAAAATAAAAAAACTAACTGCAGCGCCAGTGCCACAGAGGGCCAGTAAACAAGGTACAAAGCAAATGGAGGCGTCAGGGACTGCTGCGCCAGTCCAGCAGCCTTGACACAAACTGCAGTTCACTTCTGCTTAGGAATGTCTAACCCAGTGCAAAGGTAGACTTCACCCTGTGATGTCATTTTTTTTCCAGTTCTAGAGAATTAGGCAAAAGCATGGGTTTTTGTTTGTTTTAGTTAATGTTTCCTGAGGTAGGAGGAGGACTGTGTCCTCAAAGCTGGCTCTGCATTACAGCCCAGTTCTGTACTGGGGATGGGAACAAATAAAATGTCCCTCACATTTCGCAACTTCATCTTAAGGGACAATGGTGGTTGCCAGTAATAGCTAAAATCTTCTCAAATGAGGGCCCCTTCAGCCAGAGGGTGACCCACATCTGGGTGCTTTGCCCACTGGTAATTTGTGATTTTTGCTCCTTCTAATGTCTAGTTCCCAGGATCGTCCTTTATCACAGACCCTTTTATGTAACTTCCACTCCTTTATGGATTGAATAGAATCATTATTTTCCAGGTCTTGAGGATTAGATTCAAAAACAAAGGAAGAGTCTGACCTAAAGTTGCTAGTAAAATAACATGTCGGTCATTTAGAGCATTCTTTGTATAAATGTATTTTATTGTTTTAAACAGAACAAAAGAAGAGGCAGAAAACATTTGCATATAGTAAACCCTAGCTTATAAGTGTAGTTTTTTAGTGGTGGCATCTCTAACAAGTCATTCAGGGACTGTTTGTTTTTGCCTCCTTGTACTATAAGCACTGACACTCGAAGAGTGCATCTGGCAGACTTCTGCCTCCAGAACTGCAAGAACATGGAGAGCAGACATGATTTTTTTTTAAGTTCCTCTAAGTAATCTTTAGTAAAACAAAAGATGATCTTTGGCATAGATTTATACTTTAAAGGCATTGATATGCACTTATATCAGGTAAGCAACTATACAGATCTGCTGAGAGCTTTGAAAAGAATCTTTATCAGCTGAAAGGAAATCGGGGAAGCCTGAGTATACAGGGTCAACTTAAGATGTATACATTCAGTGTGGAATTGAACACCCTAGATGGAGGAAGAGCATCCAGGAAAACGGCCTCACTCCTGTATTCATCTGGGCCTTGACTTCTGAAGGAAGGCATTCATGTGCTGCAAAATGCTTACACAGCAGGGATAAATGAAAAAACAAGGGACTTCACTTCTTTTCTGACTTTCCCCGATAGGAAACATGCCTTTCTGATAATTAGATACCATGCCTATTATTCTTTAACTTATATTTAGGGAAGGATGAGAAAGGCTTGGTTGTAGTTGGTTAAAAGCAATTGAAAGCTTAATAGTTCCTACCGGTTTGTCCTGAGCAGCACCAGAATTAGAATCTGCAAATGCTGCTCTCCCTAAACAAGGAGGCTCTTCCGGCCAGGCTACCTTTCCATTCAAGTGCCTGAAGGGGCAAGCCCGAATTCTTAGGACCTGATTTTGGATGGACCTTTCAACGTTACAAGCAAAGCCAAGTGTGGTGGTAGGGCCTAAAGGACCTCCTAGGTGACAAAGGTGGGTCACTTGAACCCTGACGTTCAAGACTAGCCTGGAGAGTATATAGAGACCCGAAGTGGGGGATGGAGAGATTACAGACAAGTATGTATCTATGTATCTTTAAAATCTTGTTTAAGAAGCATATAGAGGAAGGCTGCCAAAGGCTAGGATGATTTGGTTAAAAAATGAATGCAGCATTTCAGCTCAGAAATTAAAAAAGAAAACAAGAGCTAACGAATGCATGCAAAAGCCTCAGCATAGACTTCTACTGGCAGTGACAAAGCATAGAAAACCTGGGAGTGGCCCCACTGGGAGGATGGGCAGGATCACACCCCAGCTACTCTGCCCCTATAGCGGC
Source organism: Acomys minous (assembly GCF_964271855.1). Classification (NCBI taxonomy): domain Eukaryota; kingdom Metazoa; phylum Chordata; class Mammalia; order Rodentia; family Muridae; genus Acomys; species Acomys minous. Next base: position 6,459,827 of record NC_140490.1, read on the forward strand.
AGAGAGCACCAGTGTGTTTGCAGGATGGTTACCTTGGCAACCAAGCAAGGCAGGATGTGAGGCAGGGAGTTTACCTAACACATACTACTTGGGCATGAGTAAAGACAAAATAGTGATTTCCTCCCAACAGTGAAAGTTGGTTTTACATTGTGAGGAACTAGGATTACATGGGGGAGGAAGCAGGAAATGAATCCAGGCCACACAAGCAGGACCTTCCCCCAAAGACCACCTTCTCCTGCAGCGAAGGATGCACAGCCCAGGGAAGGTAGACAGGGTCAGCAGCAACATGGAAAACCCAAAATAACTTTTAAAAGCACAGTTACTAACTGACTTGCCTCAGCTCTAAGGTCCTGAGGGTCTAAAGCGGGGAAAAGGACTTGGTGAGCCGTAAACAGGGAGATGTCCCCAGGACAGAGCGTGGCTTCCGGCTAGTGTTCACTCATTCTTAGCTTATGTAAAATCCATGGGCTAGAGACCCAGTCCTCGTACTGGGAGACTGTGCACGAGAGTAACTGTGAGAGTACAGGGCTTACACGAGACATTTCAAAGTGTCCATGACAAGAGTGTAAATGTTTTCTATGTGACGAGGCCCCATTCCTTTCTGGTGTGAGACCAGGGATTGATTTTGTTCACTCCTGCAACTCTGAATGGCTTCTGGAATTCAGATGGTTCTCTGCTCTTCAGCAGAGATTATGTACCAACCAGGCTTGGCGAGGCGCCTACTGGTACCAGGGAGTCTTTCTGACCCAGCGCAGAGTAAATCCAGCATCTGTTCGAATTTTGATTGAAGCGGCTTCTGCTTCTCGCACAGTCTCCTTCACAGACTGCATGAGGTTCTGGGCATTATGCACCAGCATCTCTGTGGCCTGCAAGAAAAGAGCCTTGTTACTGTAGTGCCTGGTGCAGTGCTGCCTTCCAGCAACCACGAAGCCAGGAGTGCACTGCATCAACCCCACCTTCACTGGGTACCACCCTTGCCTGCGTCACAGGTGGTTTAACTGTACAATCAGTGGCTGCACTGTGTCCTCGTATGGCTGAAAGCGTGTACTCGTTCTTGGTTTTCATAGGCGGTGTTCTTTTAGGACCCCTGCTATTTCCTCTAGTTGCGACACTTCTCTTCCAAGTAACTCGGGCTCCCCCTCCAGCGTCCTTCAGATCTTTGCCTTAGGGAACCTTCCTTACATTAAATCATACACCATAAACTCCTAAAATTCTTCACATGAAGTTATTATTTTCTTCTTAAAATCCATCATCACTAATCAACATGCTATATATTTTACCTAGACTGTTTGGAGGGTGGGTTGTTTCGTTTTCTTAGTTAACAAACCAAGTCACTACTACCTTATAAATGTAAGTACATTAATTTTCAAAACAAACTTGGAGGACACGGTTCTAGCTGGATGTCTACTCACATCCAGGCAACCGAATCATTCTTTAGGGCACTAATTCTAACTATCTGTAAATCACAGGTCTTTTGAGGCTTTAATGAAGGCTATAGGATTTCCCCAGAAAACAAATTGGTGAGCCAATTGGGTCAGGACTGACCCTAGAGAGAAAATCAAGTATATGAGTGCTGCCCTTTTATTGTTTCTGGTGTCACATGAGTAAAATACGTACATAAACTTCAGAGGGCTCTGGAAGAAGAACCTACAGTCTAAATTCCTAACCTTGGTCTTCTTTCTTGTTATGTAAGGTCTCAGGCCTGGAAAAGCTTGGAGCCTTGCCAACCAAACTCACACAATAAGAGTTGGGGTCCAATAAGACTTCTCATTTGTACCCTGTGTTTTTTCTAGTCTACCACACTATTTCTCCCTTTTTTAATTTAATGAAACACACATAGTCCCAACATGCATTTTGATAGATAATTAACTTTATGTGACTTAGGATGATTTCCAGTCTTATCCTTCCTTTCCCAACATTTCCCATCTTTAGGCAAAAGATATCCCACCAAGGAAAACAACTCAGTACCAAGCTCCACTTGCACTATACAAAAGTTAGGGGTTTTGATGAAGTTCCCATGGGAGGGAGATGAGAGCTGCTGGATTAAAATAATGTCAGTGTAAGCAGCAGTGGCGGGAACAAGAAGACTGTCCTCCATGTTTCCTCTACGGCGCCCCTAGTCTCTGTAGAGGTCAGAAGCAGTTGGTGAACTCCCTAATGGGGAGAGACTACCTCTCTTGTTTTAACTTTTAAACTAATAATGGGTCTTCTGTGGGTGATGCAACCAAGATGTGTTCTCTACCCTAAGAAAATCAAGAGTGTGACTCAGGGTCCACCAGAGGGGAAGTAAGAAAAAGGAGGGCTCCTGAATTCTCAATTCAAAGCTAAGTTTGTCCTAATAATGAAATTAAACAGCAAAGAAGCTTGGGCAGAGAACCCAACACATACCTGCTCAGATTCCTCATCACTGATGTTGGTCCGGCCCAGCATGGTAGCCTTCACTGTGGACAGGATTTTGAGCTGGGTGCTTATAGTTGGGATTCGCTCACACACCTAAAGAGAAAGTTTCATTTGATGTTCGTTGGCTGTCTTGTACACAAGTTCCTCAGAGGCAGACAGACCTAATTCCATTCCCAATCAATGGCATGCAGATACTTAATAAAAGAGCAGCACACATATACTTGTTTTTATCTCTAGGGTCAGTTCTGACCCAATTGGTCCATAAACGAAAGCATTCAACTTCTACTAGGCTAGAAAATAAAACTTTCGGTCTGTTTTTTCCAAATATCCACACACTGCCCTTGCTGCTTTCCCTTCTTGAGTGCCATCCCACCCCCTCTTTTTCCTCAGTCATGCTTCCTACTCAGGTGTGCCCTCTTCCCTTTCCTCGCCTGTTCCCTCCCTCCCCTTCCCCGTTCTCCCTTACCTCCCCACACACAGAAAGCCTATTTTCCCCAAGTACCTGTAAAAGATTGGTTCTAATCCGCTTATCTGTACACTGCTTGGCAACTTCCTTGGCCAGCCGAGTCACCTCATCAGAGGCCTTAGCGATATCCTTGGCACACTGAATGAGTGCCCGCTTGGTACCACTGCCCCCTCTTACCAGCCGAGACATCTCCGCCATCAGCAGAGCCATGCGCTTGGCTGCTGCAATGATATCATTGCCCTAGAGAGAAGCAAAGATACAGCATGAGCTCTGCCCACACACTGGCTGAGTTAAGGAAGCCTGCTGCTCTAGCAGCCCTCTGGAAGGCTAAGGAAAGGAGGAAGAGTATTGTTTTGGGCGATAGAATGCACTGGAGAAACAGAAGAATGAGACAGGGCACTTGCCCCAGCACTCAGTGAGAATATCCTGAATGAAAACAAAGAACCCAGCTATTAGTCTGAAAGGGCAGCGTGCGTGCCCCAGGCACAGCACTGGACAAGCACTTGAGCATCTCCAGGTTAATTGTGTCAATAACATGGGGTCAAAGCCAAGGAGTCTGTCGCAGGCATTTTGATTTCTATAATAGGGGAAAAGCAGTGAAGGTGGCCATGGCCAGAGATGGTGAGCACAGAAGAGGCTTTCCAGATGCTGAAAGCATCCTCTTCATCTTTGCTCTTGTAAACAGCAGCCAAGTACTTGTGCTACTTCACTAGACTCTAGTTAATATTTTCAGCCCAAGTGAGAAAAACAGGAGAAATGGATATCTTCTCATCTAAACTACTTTGCCCTCCTCCCTCTACTGCCTGAAAGAGCATACTGTTTTAATCATTCTGCATTTTTAAAATTACAATTCAATTCTTCAGTCTCATCAGCTAAGTGAAGCTTCCAGTGAAGGCATGTTCACCTAGGAGGATGCTGAAGGAGGAACCAAATGAATAAGTAGACAGAAATAAAGTTGAATCAGGCTGTAAATAGAAGCCCCTTCTCTCATTAATGGCAGTTTATCTGATATTTGGCATTTGGTTAACTTAAAACCCACATGGATTATAATGAAATATTTAAGCAGTTTATTTTATGTCCTTAACAACCTAGAACTACAGCAGCTGCAGTGTTTAAAACTGCCTGAATGGCCAGGCCCCACTCTGTGCCCCTCATGCTTTTCAGTTTCTGTACGATGCAGTGAGGCGCACGCAAACCATGCCACTCGGGGTACTCTTGCAAGAGCTCCACAGGCACCATGGAGTGGCTCATCACTGAGGCTAGACAGAACACAGGTTTGGGAAAAGTCATGAGGAGAGACATATGTTAGATGACACACTCTGGACAGTCTTCCCGTGTAGACCTGAAGTAATTGAGGACTATATGACATGGGTTAGAAGACAGCACCGTGCCAGGGTTAGTTACTACCCACCATCTTCAGACTCTTGCAACATGCCATCTTTAAATAGGCCCCAAAAATGTGATCACTTCTACACCTAGACTCTCCAAATGAATGTTAGTTCAGTAACCAAGGCTCTGTCACCTAACTGATGGCCTTGAGCTTTTTCCCTGTGGCCACTTCCAACCCCTGAGTCACCTGAAAAGCAGTCAGTGAAGCCCCTTCCCTGTGGGGTCCCACAAAGGCCAGCATCTGCTATACAGCCAGGTGCAGGGCAGCAAGCAGTCCTCCCCAGACTCTGCCGTATAAAGCTGCTGCTTCTCCTGATCAACTCTGCTGAGCCACCAGTGAGAGGTCAGTGGGAGCCAAGCAAAGCTCAGTGCTCAAACTAGGGGAACTTTTAGTGGTCCCCAATGGCTCCTGACCTAGAAGTCACTGAGAGAGCATCTACAGCTTCCCAAGGAATTTATAGTTCCGATTAATGGCCACAAAATGGGAAGAAAATGAATCCTTGAAAAGTGACCCCATTCCTCTTTATTCCCCAAACATAAATGCAGTTCAGTCAGGCATCAGCAAACCTATCAAACTTGTGAAGCCAGTACTAACAACAAGGTGCAGACAAGACAGTTGCCCGCCCTGCTCAGACTCACAGGACCCGCACAGATAAATGAGTGATGCAAGGTGTCAAGGCTGCACATGGCCGGATGCATTTGGAGCAGCCCCCAGCTGGGGTACCGATCAGTACCTTACTAGACCACTTGGTAGCTTCCCGGTGCAAGGACTGAGCCGCGGCCAGAATGGGCTGGTTGACCGGCTGATTAGATGGTATTAACAGCAGCTCAGGTTCGTAATCGTCTTCCATGTCAGAGGGGAAAGGGAACCCAACAGCATCAGCCGCATCTGCCTCAGCTACAACTCCTATACCCACCTGAGCGGCTGGAGTACCAGGCTTTGTCGATGGCGAGGAGGGTGAGAAATAGGGATAGTGTTAGTAAGAACAACAGAACTTGGGAAATGGAGCTTCATTGCCTGGAATGGGAAAGAAAACGACGTGTTCTCCAGGAGCCATGTGAACCACGGTTCAAAGACAGGAATTCAGTATCCTTGAGACAAATGAAGAAATTTGCTCTAGCAAAAGGTTTCCAGAGAAGGCAGATGCTATATACGTGCTGCTGAAGTTAAACTTGACCAGAATCACATGTTTGGGGAGCCAAAAACCCATTACCTTTAAAAGGAGAAAAAGTAAGCACAGCCATATAAGCTGTTCGAACAGGAAAATGGAGCATCCTCCTAAATCATATACTGACCTTAGAATACACAGCTCTGCAGCTACCAGACACTTATTGCTTCCTTCAGAAATTCAGAGTTCCACATTAGAAATGGCATGCCTGAAGTAACAGACAGCTACCCAAGAATCAAACAAGAACACCAACATAATGGTGCACAAAGAGGATTCACCAAATACCTTATAACCACTCAGCTAGCTCATCGAATTCCTACAGCAGTGAAAACCCTGCATCTCAGTCTGTCTTTGACCTTAAAAAGATCTTCCAGGACAAAGCTTCCACAATATCTTACTGTAGCAACTGAAAGCACCACCTTCTGAGCACAGCCAGACTCTCTCTTGTTGAAAACAGCTCTCACTCACCCCAAACTCAACTTACTAGTTCACAGATCAGGTAACACATGGACTTGGCAACTAAATGAGGCTAAGCTCAGAGGAGCCCTCATATGAACCCAAAATGGTTGCTTATGAAAGAGGAGACTCCAAGAAGAGAAGAACGTGAATTTTATACCAAAGGTGGGAATTACAGGGGGTTGGGAAGATACAGAGGACAGATCCCAAAAACAAGCTGAAAAGAAAACAAAGGGAATTGCTTTAATGAAGCCAAGCCATTTATAAAAAGGCTGGTGAAGAAAGGTTGTTTATACCAAGAATCTGTGACCAGGCGGAAATACATGTTCGTATGAAGTTTTATTTAAGGTTCCTAAAATTCTTACCCTACCAGTACATTTCTATAGCCTCAGTACTCCAGAGGCAGAGGCAAGAGGACCACATTGAAGACCAGTGAGTCATGAGACTGTCTCAAGAAATAGAAAAACTTCAAAAACTAGCAATAGAAATTCTTGAAGCTAGAAAGATAGCTCAGTGGCTAAGAGCATCAACTACTCTTTCTCCAGGACCTGGGTTCAATTCCCAGGCACCCTATGATGGTTCACAACCATCTGTAACTCCAGTTTGAAGGAGTCTGAGACCTTCTTCTGGATTCCATGGGCATTGCACATATATGGCGCACAGACATACATGCTGGCAAAACACCCATATAAAATGAAGTCTTAAAACAGAAAATAAAAATAAATCTGAAACAACAAAAATAAAAATTTTTATCCTAAACACAAAACCTACCTTATAAAGGTGGCAATGAAGTTGAAGGACAAGGGCCAGCAAGGGGTTCAGATACCACCACCTAACTGTCTCAACCAAGACTCCTCCCCGTGCCTCGCAGAAAAGACCAGCTTTCTGCTGCTAAGGCTCACAGTGATAAGCTGCACAAAGACAGACTGACAGATACAAATATACTCCTTCTACACCCATGCATAGTTCATATGTATGTGTGTGTGTGTGTGTGTATGTGTATGTAATGTAATGTAATGTATGTATGTATGTATGCTTTGTACAACTCAAAAGCCAGCAAACTCACGACTTCAGGCCTTCCTGGCCAGGACTTGTGAACACACTGAGAAGAACAGGGCAAAAATATAGGCCAATGCTGTCTGACCCTCTGAAGTTTCACCTTTATAGTCCACATATATTTTTCCAACATGTGCAGGTTTATTATAATTAATTTACATTTTCTATGAGGAAAAGCAACCCTACTGTCACAGCAGGATTATGCTACATGATCCAGGGGGTATTGGAAAGATACCGTTATAAATACTTCTACAGGTCAGGCCCAACACCAGGAAGATTTCCAGTCCTGGGAACCTAGGTTGCCAGCTAACAGTTCTGAACACTGGATTAAGAACCAAGACCATGGGCTGGAGAGCTGGCTCAGAGGTTAAGAGCACTGGCTGTTCTCAAAGTCCTGAGTTCAATTCCCAGCAACCACATGGTGGCTCATAACCAACTATAATGAGATCTGGTGCCCTCTTCTGGCCTGGCTCATACACAGGCAGAATACAGTATAAATAATAAATAAAATCTTTAAAAAAAAAAATCAAGGCCAACAATCTGGATGTAATATAAATAAATTATAATAAAATTTTTGCGAGTTTGAGGCCAGCCTGGTGTACATATTGAGTTCCAGGATGGCCAAGGCTAAAAACAAACCAAGGTCAATTTCTCAGCGCTCCCCCTACCACCAAGGGGAGGGGCAGACACAAGAGTAACTGCAGGCAGTGCCCCTGGAGAGCACGCTCAGGTGAGGATGTAAAAGTAAGGGAACACAGTGGGAAGGAAGAGCTAGAGTTTGGCTTTATTGGAGACAGCTTAAAGCAAAGAGCCACACCTCGTGGCCAGATGAGCAACACAATTTTGCTCTAAGCAAGAAAAGCAACCACTCATTTCAAGCATGAGGCAAGATTATTCCATCCAAATTTTCACCCACATCACTAATATTTAGTCTTTTAGATTAGCTGAATTGAAGATAACCTGGAGCTTCCTTAAGTAAAGTTGGAGCACGAGATGATTCTGAGAAAGGACAAAAGCACACTGCTTCTGAGCCACCAACCCACCTGCTGCTTAATACAAGAGTTGAAGGAAATTTCATGCATTTCATCTAGCAAAACCCACCAAAGATACTGTCATAATCAAAGCTTTGCTCAGTTAGTAATGGAGCCCTGAAAAAATTCAATAACCCAACAGAGATAAGCAGTTTCTGAAAGGACCACAAGAGTCAAGAGTCAGAGCAGCTGACACTACGGACAAGGAGGGAAGAACTCTTTTCTTTAGGCACAGACACCCCAGCCTTTACTTTTGCCAGGGAGAAGCAAGCCAGCAAATACTACAAACTTCTAAATCACTTGCAAAAAGAGCACACTGCCCAAAACACAGCACTAAGCAAGAAGGAAGGTGCACACTTAGACTTCTTCCTGGGCTGTGGGCATGGACCTCCATCCTTTCTGGAAAGACACACATTGCCAACAAGGGAGGGTTCAGTGCTTACCTTGCTAGACCATTTCCGAGCTTCATCATGGAGCTGCCTGGCAGCCATCATCATTGGCTGGTTGATCACCTCCCCAGCTTTCTGCTCAGGGAATTCTTCATCCTTCTCTTCTGGTGGTGGGGGCCTGGGTGGAGGGACTTCACCCTCAGGCAGAGGTGGTTTAGGAGGAGCCAGCTCATCATTTACCTACAAATGTGAATAAAGCAGGCTGTAAGTAAAGGCCTAGACAAAAACCCATCTAGAAAATCTCCCCACATAGACTCCATGTAAGAAGACCCACAACGAGCCATGAGAATCATCTGTGCAATCTCAATAAAAAAAAACTTTTTTTCCTCTCCTAGAAGCTAGCAGCTGTGTATTGATCATGTCCCACAGGAGTCATCCAAAACACTACCAGATCAACAGTTTCTAAAGCCAATCCCCAGAGAAGATGGAAGACCTGGTTCTGGTTCTAGTTGTCAAGGGGCAAATGAGAGGCAATAACTGGAACCTCAAGTTCTGTATCAGCCACGTGCTTTCTATGACCCTAATTCTAAATGTCATGACTCAAGAAAGCCACTCACCAGGACTATCACTCTCCTCTGGCTCTAACTATCAAGAGCCTCATTGGAAAGTGTAAAGAAATGTTGAAAACTGGGCAACCACCAACCCTACCTATGTGACCCAATTTTGTCATTAACCAACCTGACATCTTTTACTGACATTAAATAAGAAAACATACCAAAGGAATATAAGTATTGTCTTGATACACTACTCTTCAGATCTATTTTATTTTATTTTTTCTGAGACACGGTTTCTCTGTGTAGCCTGCCTCTGCTTCCCTAAATACTGGGATTACAGGTGTTTGCCACCCCGCCTAGCTAAACCAACACCTTTCTAGACTGTTACTTGGAGTAAATATCTGCATAAGATCATTACTGTTTCTGTTTCTAAGATTTGTAACTACAAGATATTACCCAACTAGCTAGTTCTTAAATCATAGAAAAATATACTCATGGCACTTGATAGGAAAGAATTATGAAAAGATTTGAGGGTCTAGAGAGATGGCTCAGCAGTTAAGAGCACTTGTTGCTCCTCCAGAAAACAAGGGTTCAAATCCCCAGCACCCACATGGCTATTGACAACCATCTATAACTCTGGTTCCAGGGGATCTAACACCCTCTTCTGGGTGCATGCAAGTATTACAAAGCACCTGTATAAATAAAATAAAAAAATCGTTTTAAATATTTCAAATTACAGTTTAATTTAAAAAGAAAACACACGCTTTTCTTGGTCTGAGGAGACAGAGTACTTGCCATGCAAGCATGAAAGCACTCAAGTCAAGCACAGGCCAGCATGGTGGCATACGCCTTTACTCCTAGCACTCAGGAGGTAGAGACAGATGGATCTCGGTGAGGAAGGCCAGCCTGGTTGACAAAGTAAGTTTCAGAACAACCAGGGCTATGTCTCAAAAAACCAAAAACACCATCAACTCAGCATGGTAGTATGTGCTTGTAATCCCAGCACTGGGGAGGCAGAGACAAGCAAATCTCTTGGGCTCACTGGCCAGCTAGCCTAGCCAAAATCGCAAGCCCTACATCGCAGTGGGAGATCCTGGCTCCAAAACTAAGCTGGATTGCTCCTGAGAGACAACACCTGAAGTTGACCTTGTTTCTCCACAAGCACATACACACACACACACACACACACACACACACACACACACACACACACACACACTTAAATAATTTTCAAAGGCAAGTACTACTTTTGTTACTAAGAAGAAAGAGGAAAAAGAACCTAGAAATTCTAACACTACAATCTCCCCCTTAGCAACTCTTAACCACACACGTACAAAGGATTTTACTACACGCCATACCTCATCAGCTCATCCCAACCGCACTTACCTCCCTTCCATTCTCACAGGCTGTCACACAGGCTAAATCTCATGTAAGTCCACACACAACTGCTGGGTTATGATGCCATTCATTAGGAATGGAAGTTAAGATCTGTCTCTAAATAATCACAAGCCACACAAGCCACCTGATAATGGAGGCTGTAAAAGCAGCTCTGCCCCTCACACAGGCTCAACCCCTTGCTGCTCAGTTCTTCCTGAGTTTACTTACTCGGAGCGGTTCAAGGTCTGGCGGAGGAGGCGGGAAGTCAGGCTCCTGGGGTTGGAAGGCTTCTCTGACCTTGGCCACGGCTCCCAGGATCCGATATCCTGAGTCCAGGAAGCTCTTTTGCAGACCTAAACACAAGACACCCTCACTTTCAGCTGGAAGGTCAGTGCCCGAAGCCCTGCCTGTCCAGTAGAAGAACTTGTTCCCATTAACAAGGCTGAATGTGAAACTGCCAGTGAGGACCATGGGCAGTGATGAGGGAAAGGGAAGTAGGACACGCCCTGAAGAAGTGTCACAGGCGGGAGAGGATGCCTTCTGACTGTACAAGCATTTGGAAGAATGCTGGGTGTGAATTCTAGGCTCAGGTGGTACCTATCTCTTCTCTTAGGATGAAGCAGTCATGAGATAGGTCCGCTGATTCTGAGCATGGGAGATGCCAGTCTCAGATTCGGTTTGTAACTCCCTGGAGTACATCTCACCTTTCTCTCTACGTCTGTGTCTGTGCTCTAGTTGGCATTCAGTGTGTTAACCCTTATCTTGAACCTCTAAAATATGAGAAACTCCCATTAGAAGACCAAATATATCCATAGTGATGTGAACTAGGAATTTGAGGAAGAGTCTGCCTAGATTCCCATCAATGAGATGGGAAATGCTGGTTTCCACAGAGGAAAGAATAGACATCATTTGCAATCAATCAAGTGGCTGCAATTATTGTCTCCTTTAGTGGTGCAGAAACTATGATCAAAATGGAGCTGAAGAGAACTCAAACTCTTTCATGTAGGCCCCAAGAGACCAAAGTTAGTTTAAAGCGCTCTAGATTTGACAAAAGCAACACTTGCTACAGAGAAAGGTCACTATATTATACAAGACAAGTAGAAAAGAAGTCATACCAACTCATGAACTAAATGGTTGACAGATAATTAATTAATTAGCTGGCATTTATTTTAAAGTTTCCAAAATTGTGACTATAAGCAAGGATAGGCTACCAGACAACATCAAGAAAGACACTGCTCCAGAGACTGCCAAGCCTGACAGGACTGAAGAAATGTCCACAGGAGCTAATACAACATCCTCACACCAATGTCCACAGGTTTTCGTTTGGGTTTTTTGAGACCTGGCCTCATTCTATAACTTTGCCTGGCCTCAAACTGACAGTTATCCTCCTGCCTCAGCCTCCTAGGTGCTGAGACTACAGGAGAGAACACCAAACCAGGCCTTGGCCATCCCTTTCCTCCCCAATTTTGTATGTGCCAAGTTAGCCTTGCAGTTAGGATGAAAGACACAGTGCACTGCTGCTTACCAGGGTCAGAGATGTTTCCAGCCACAGCCTTGGCATCCATCACCATCGGGGAGATTGTTTTGCTCAATTCATCAGAGGCAGCTTTCACAGCCTCTCGGAACTTCGGATCCTCAGAGTTCTCTACCTCCCTCTTAGCAACCAGCAGGATCCGGTTGGCCCGACGAGCAATGCTGGTTGCTCCAGCGACCAGCATCTGAGGCTGAATATTGGCCATGGCTACCTTACACTTGTCCAGGTCTTTTTTAATTGCTTCTTCAGAAGCATCCAACAGAGATTTGGTATCAATAGCCTCGTCCACCAGCCCTGTCAGGAGAACAAAAATGGAAATGAATTTGCTTTTAGAAGAATAAAGACTCTAAAACACTGTTGTCTGTTTGCATCTCATGAGAAAATACAACACTAAGAATTCTTCTCTCAGTTCAAAACTCTTCCTACAAAAGTGAAAGCTTTCAAGAGAGCAAAATAGCTTCAAAAACAAAACAAAAACAAAAGCCCAGAAGGTCATTTGGACTCAGGATTTATACTGACCGTGGTCACTGGCTCTCTTGCATCCACCACAGACAACCAGACAGGCAAAGACATCAGGAGGAAACGGATTGAGTCGGAAACCGTCACCGCATCACCACCACAGTATCTGCTAATAACATGCTCTCCCTTCCCAGCTCTCTCTCCGCCACCTGTTGATTGTTGGCAGCTTGCAGTGTCTAAGCTGAGCTACGGAGGATTCCAGTAACCCTAACAGCCTGTTTCTTACTTCTGTTACCTCTCTTTAGACACCTCGGGAGCTCCACTTTCATCTCTGGCTGCTCCAGACCCCTGATGGAAGGTTCTACAGGGACAGCACAGAGCCTACACTCATTTCTCCCCTTCTGTCCTACCCCTCCACAGAGAACAGGGAAGATTCAGAGGCGCTTCTGCAGCCGTAGACACACAGGTGTCTCCTTTTTTTTTTTTTCCCCCTAAGAACTATGTAGTTGATAAGTTGGAGGAAACTCTGAGACAAGCTGGGATAAACAGTAGCTATTGTGGCTCCTTGAAATGTGAACCCTCTGAAAATGACAGGGACACTTACTGTACCCACAAACACCGCCTCCCAGCTTCTGAAACCAAACTCTAGCTGGGACTGGGCAAAGACAGTATTCAAAGAGAAGATAGGAGCTGTAACAATGAACATCACACCGGAGGGCGGTTCTAAAATAAAAGAGACTCAAACAGTCTCTTCTGCGACAAAGAAGCAAAGCTTGAATGAGAAGCCGCCACTGCTCAGCAGCCTAATCAGGACCCAACACACGGTCGAGCCCCTGACTGAACGGGCCCTGCTTAAGGTCCTCACAATTCATGCATCAGACCAAAGGAATTCTGCAAAACTCCTACCTGTCATTTTTTCAACATTGTCAATCCACTGGTTTTTCATGGTCTCAAAATGTTCATAAGCAGCTTGATTACCAGGGTTCCTCAGCAAGATTCGAGCAGCTGAGATAACCTGTCAAAGACAAAGCAATCTTCAAATACCAGGGCACCAGCACATTTCAAATACAAACTTACAGTAAAGCTTTTCTCCATTTTACCTATAGATGGCACCAGAAAACCAAAATTGGCAAGCCTCTTCAGGCTAAACAATACTAAGTTTGGTGCCATAACATACCCGACACCCACCCCGCAAGTGGGCCCTTCACACTAAGGTTTAGATAGAGTCACAGCCTGGTTTTAAGAAAAAAATTAGGTGCCAGAGTAAATGAGCATTCGTTTACCATTTCAGAAAAAAACGCAACAAATTGGCATATATTTAAGAGCTGATATCTCGATATCAATGCTTTCATCTTAAAAAAAACCAGAAGAAACTAAAAATGTAGTCAAGCAAGGTAGTTGAATCCTGTAATCCCAGCACCTGGGAGCCTGAGGCAGGAGGTTAACAAGTTCAAAAACAGCCTGGGCAAAATAGTTTGTTTAACAACTGAACGTGGCAGGAGTCCCCACCTGTCAGCACTTGGGAAGTGGGAAGTGAAAACACACAGGATTTCAAACTTTATGCTAGCCTGGACTGTCTACATAGCAAGGCCTATATCTCAGAGAGATACAGTGAAAGGAGGAGAAGGAGAGAGCGAGGAGGAGAAGGAGGAGAGGGAGAGAGGGGGGGAGAGGGAGGGAGAGGGAGGGAGAGGGAGAAAGAAAGACACAAAAGGCTGCAGGTGGTAGGCAGGCCTTTAATCCTAGCACTGGGGAGACAAGCAAGCAGATCTCTGTGTTCAAGACCAATTTGAACCAAAGTGAGTTCCAGGTCATCAGGGCTTCATAGCAAAATAATAATAATAATAATTAGAGTGAAACAAAACATTATTCAAATTTGATTTATGAATAATATTGGTTAAAATACATGTTCACAATTAACCAAAGAATTACTCAATTTATTATTTTAGAAAAAGATTAACTAAAATACTTGTTCAGTTGACAAACCGCTTTCACATTCATTACATACTGAATCTTTATAACAACCCCATGAGAGGCAGGGTAGGTAACATCTTCACTTCCAAGATGGAAAAATTAAGACACTCAAAGAGGTTCCCAGCTGGTGACAATGTTTAGGAAGGAAGTGCTACTTACCGGGTAAGTGTGTGTTTATTCCTCAAAACAATGCATTATGGGGGAATTCACTTCGTGGAATGAGAAAGCTAGAAGCCATTTGAGTCCAGATCTGTCTCTAAAGTCTTCATTCTTTCTAAGACGAGTTTTAAGTCCAGTTTTCTAGGATTTTGCTTTGTTTATTGTTTTGCTTCCAAAATAATACTGACCATTATTTAATAATTCAAACAATGCAAAAATGTATAATGTTCAAAGTCCTCTACAATCCTATAGGTCACCAATTTTGAACCAATGAATATATAAATATGTATGTGGGTTGTATGTGTGTGACATATGCATATATGCTATTCATGCACATGCAAGCGTCTGTATGTATGAGTGGGTACATATGTGAAGGTCAAAAGACCAACGTTGGTGTTGGTCCTTGTCTTCCAATTTGTTGGAGATCCTAACAAAGCATCTACAATTAATTTCATATATGAAAATACTGAAATGAAGAGTGAGCAAAAGTTCACCTGGGGAGTGAGTTCTCGGGCTGTCTTCACTGATGCCTGAATGCCTTCTACTGTTGACTTATTGGCAGTACCAACAGCAGCTGCCTTCTCCGCTGTGGCTCCAAGCCTTCCTGAATGGTTTTCAAAGTTGGCTGCCCTCTCATCAAATACCTTGAGAAAAAAATAAAGACATCAAGAAAATTTACTTCAATACAATGAATCTGGAAGCCTGAGAAAAGCTCCTTTTCCAAATAAACAAACAAACAAACAAACAAACAAACAGGGTTTCTCTGTAACTTTGGCTGTCCTAGACTAGACCAGGGTGGCCTTGCACTCACAGATCTGCCCGCCCCTGCCTCCCTGAATACTGGGATTAAAGGCATGCGCCACCTCACCCATCTGAGAAAAGCACCTTTTAATCTCATTCTGCACCTGCTCAAAGATGTTTAGAGATGACATCAAATCTTAATAAAACAGAAGTCACATGGCAAATCTTGACCTTTATGTGTCGCCTCAGAGGTCCAACCTTAAGCACCATGTGCACACAGGAAGAGGCGTAGCCTTGGATCTCCCATCAGACCTACTTTCCAAGAGCAAGCAGGACACACACAGGACTATATACTGAGTGTGAAGACTAAATAATCCCTTTACCCAAAGGCTTTTTCTCTTAGTTTGATTAAGAGACAAGCTCTACTGTGGGCAGCTGGGTGCATTACAAGCCCTGAGTATCCAAAGAACCCTCACCTAGCTCCATCCTCCTCTCATGTATCCCATTACCATTAATGTTGTAGAAACTCTGCCTTTGACCTCAATGGGAAAAATGATAGCTGGTGCTCATACTAGATCTAACACAGGCAAGGATGGGTGATTTGATTAGTTCCAAATGCAAAAACATCTGCTTAGCTGTTTAGTTGGTTCTCTGAATCCTAATATGTTAACATTTCCTTCCCTCATGGATATCATGAGAGGCTGTGCATCACCAAAGAAACTATGTAACTTAAAATGACAAAATGCTTTCTATTTGTTTAAGTGACATTAGGATCGATAGCTGGCATATCTCTTTTTCACATCCTTCTGAGGGTATCACTTCCATAGGTTATATCCAATTCTGACTCAAGTCAGACAATCTCCAAAGGTTTCCTAGTTCCACAGCAAGCTCCATTCTCAGTCCAATGTTCTACATCCACCATTTGACATCTATGTGACCTTGATCTATCCTGACCTTTTGCTTTGATTCAGCTTCCTAGTTGGGCAGTGGTGGTTCACACCTTTAATCCACCTCTGGTATTTGTGAGTTCAAGGCCAGCCTGGTCTACAAAGCCAGTCCAGGAGAGCCAGGAGTACCCTGTCCGAAAAGAAAGAGACAGAGACAGAGAGGGAGGAGGAGGAGAAAAAGAGAAAGGAGGAGGAGGAGAAGAGAAAGAGGAGGAAGAAGAGAAGACAAAAATCTGCATCTAAAGGGGTTCATGACCTAGTGGGAAACCCAGAAACAGGTACATACCCACTGAATGGTTTAACCAGAAGATCAGGCTTAGAACTTTCCCTCTTCCCCAATTGGTGGCTTAAGGAATAATTCAAACTTAACAGTACTAAACAATCATTTAGGGAATGGAGAACAAGAATCAGAATTAAAACTTGGCAACATGATAGGATTCAAAATTATTTGTGATATAAAATTAATAAGTCTGGCTTATCTGCTGTGTGAGGGCGAGGAAAAGACAACAAAATCACAATTTCAAAGAGAAACTCAGCATATGCTGAGGAACCTATGAGGCATCTAGGATCTAGAAGGACAAGACAGGCAGATAGCTGAGGTTTATGGGTCTGAAATTTAGAAGCCTGGGATAAGAAAGTAGCAAAGTGCCCTAGTGTAAGGAGACATGAACTGAGCTACCTCCTAACCTAGGCCAAAAAGAGAAAGGTGAATCTCTAGGAAGCAAGAAAACATTTACCCCAAATGGCAAATCTTGAGTGGCCCTCCAAAATTTTCTCCTCCACTATTAATTAATGGCTAGGAAAAGCACACACTTCTGTCCTAAGTTCTTTCACATTCCTTCCAAGAGTTCCTGAAAAATCCTCACATTGTCCATACAGCACCAATTACGTGACTGACACTGCTTTGGAAACTAGGCCTCAAGTACTGACAAAGCAAAGATCCTGCCCACACGGGTCCTTCATGATGATGTGAGCCAAACAGACCAGCAAAGAGACAAAGAAAATACAACAAATGCTGTGTGTCTGTTTTGTTCTGTTTGAAACAAAATCTCAGCCTACACTGACTGACCTTGACCTTCTTTCTGATCCTTCTGTGCCCACCTCCTGAGTGCTGGGACTACAGGCATACACAGCCTGTCACCAGCTTTGCATGGGGTCTTTGCGCAAGTACTTGACCAATTGAGCTATAACCCCAGCCCATCAAACATCAATAAATCCTAAGGAGAAAAGTAAGATATGGATATTAAGAAATTCTTGGGGTAACAGGGTGAGGATTTTATGTATAGTCACAGAAAAGTCAGATTTCAGTAGAAAGGTAAAGAAAGTGAATAAATATAATTTGTGCAAAGAAAAGCAAGTGCCAAGGCCTTAAGAGTAGAACATAAACATATTCAAGGAACTCTAAAGGTTGAAGATCAGTGTGAATAGAGGAATATGAGGAGGATAAATAGTAGCATTGTGAGGTCAAAGAAGTAGCTAGGGACCAGACTTCAGTAGTAAAGCCGCTTTACAGAGCTCCACTAATTTACAGGAGCCAAATATGCGCCCATCTCTTAGTAGTTTTGCTTTCAATGGCTTTATATTAAAACAGCTATAGTAGCTGGGTACCGTGGTACACATCTGTAATATCAATACTTGGGATACAGAGAGACGAGGATTAAACAGAAGTTCAAGGCCAGCCTGGAGTCTCTCAGCAAAACCTTGTCTCGAGAAACAAAAAATACAACACATTGAGACACATTGAGATACGTTTATTACATAATAAAAGCCCGTGCAATGTTTATTTACAAACCAGGCCTTTTCTCCCCTACAGAGTGAGCTTAGCAGCACATCCCTGGCCTGCTAGTCATTGTAATGACTCTGGCTTCACTCGGGGGCAGGGAGGAGTCACCAGAAGGGTTTGCACAGAATTATTACATCAAATGAGTTTAAAGAAGACTTGTACTGAGTCTAAAATGCCCTGCTCAGAAAGCTATGGCTGGAGCCATCCTCACCCCTCATTTCTTCCTGCCTGGAGTGATGCCAGTTTTGACCTTCTTTGCTTCTTGATATGTAATGAAAAGCAATTCCACTTGCTCTAGTCTAATGGGCAAGATAGGCTACAGCTTTCACTTAAAGACAGACCTGCTGGTACACTTGGTGGACTAGAAAGTTGCCCCTTTGACCCTTCCATCCTTCACCCACAAGCATCCTCTGTACGTCAAATACCTACCTCTTCCCTATTCGGTGCATCAGGAGGAGCAGTGGCTGCCACTGCCAAGAGCTTGATGGGAGTTGTAGTATCGCTGAAAACATCGGACACTTCTTGAGTCATAGCTTCCTGCATCTGGGCTTTAAGATCCTTAAAAATATGGTTTACAGGTGAAAATGTGTAGCAACATCCACAAGGCTATCTGCTATAACACCCTTACCTCACTGACACATGCACTCTTTCTTTCATTCATTTACTTTCAAACTATTTCTTGAATATCAGTGTGCACAGAGCACAGAGCTAGCAAGGACCCGGCTGTGAACTATTCTCTAAGACATCAAAGGGGGCAGATAGGATTCCTTTCTTGGTGGATACTATGAAATGCCAGAACCACAGGGCTGAGCCGAAAGCAGGCTCTAAGGTGAGACGAGCTCCTCACCACTCCCAGCTCTAGCCAGGCCTGGTGATGACTGTACTATTTGGAAGATTCAGTACCAAATTTCTAAATAGTTCATTATCTTAAAACAAATAAAAAGTGGGAATAAGGTTTATAGAAAAATAACGCTAACCTCCAGGTGTATGCTTATAATCACTGCACTCAGAAGGTGACGCCATGAAGACTGTCAATCAAGAGTTCAAGGCCAGCCTGGGCTACAGAGCGAAACACCCTATCTAAGTAAACACTGACTAAATAACAGAAAATTCACATATGTGTAGAGCAAAATCATGAAAGCTCTCTTAATTAGATGGGAGTTAGAAAACCAGTGTCATTTGCTGCCACTTATGCTTTTTCATAATAAGCTCTGATTTCCTTATATACTTGTTTTATTTTTTCCTAAGCCCAAGAATCTCAAGCCTCAGGCCAACGTGAAGCAGCTCAGTGACTAAAGTCCTTGTCGTATGAGAGCCTGCATGTGAGCTCCAAAACCCACATTAAAAATGCTGGCACTGGAGAAGTGCTGACAGACAGACCCCTGGGGCTCACTGGCTGCCCAACCCGCCCTACTCGGCAAGTTCCAGAACAGTGAGGTGCCCTGTCTCAAAACCTAAGAGTAGATGGTGCCTGGCCCCTGAGTTATCCTCCAACCACCACGTGCATGCGCACACAACATGCAAAAGTCTCCTCTGTTCGTTATTTCTCACTATTAGACATCAAAAATATGCCGAGGTCTACCTTTAAGGAGTCCTGAAGCTGGGATGCCAGCGCTCTCGCCTGAGGACTCTCGCCTTCCCCTCGGGCAGCCAGATCAGCCAGCTGAGCTGTTAGCTGGTCTACACGGTCACACTTGGCAAGAAGATCTTGGCGATAAGGCCCCATCATCACATTGGCCAGCCGATGCCCTTCAGCCACAAGCCCACGGATGGCAGCCTGACCTAAGCCAAGAGAAAAACACTCAAGTTTACCCAGACCCAGGCCAGGCAACTGTGGTGCCACTCTAGTTTTTTTCATTGTTGTTGTTTGGTTTGGTGTTTTCATTTTGTTTTGTTTTTTGAATAGCATTTAATAGGGGTACAAGGTTTTCTGGCAAAATACAACTCCTTAGAAATACAGAAAAGTACAAAAAGCACACACTATACATTAACTCTTTTGGTGGGGAGGAATGCTGGGGTTGGACCCAGAGCCTCATGGTATCTAACAGACCTACCCAGGCCTGCCTTCTGTTCTTTGACTCCTATTCTTTACAGTGAGCAGCTTCTATTTACTAAGTATCTTTTTAAAGCATGGTCTTGGGATGCAGTGTGTAACATGTGTAACATAAGGGCAGACTACCTGCCCAACACACACATATATCTTACCGTTTGGTCCCTAGCACTATAAAAGCACTTTAAAAAAAAAAAAAACTAAAAAATGTAGGTTGCTTTTTAAAAATGATTTATTTATTTTTAGTTTATGTGCACTGGTGTTTTGCCTGCATGTCTATCTGTGTGAGAGTGTCAGATCTCCTGAATCTGGAGTTCCAGGCAGTTGTGAGCTGTCATGTGGGTGGGAATTGAACCTGGGACCTCTGGAAGAGCAGCCCGCACTCTTAACCACTGAGCCATCTCTCCAGCCGCGAGATTATAGTTTATTATATTAGTCATAACTATCTTACTGCTTGCTGAGTATTACTGAATATTCACATTGCTTATGTGTATTCTGATAGTAACTCCTTAGAAATGAATTAATATAAAGGAAAAAAAGATCTCCTAAAAATCACATTGCAGACCCAATGAGTACGAATCCTTTAACAGCACTGCGCATAAAACAACAAATGCAGAATGTTTGCGTTATTTCATGCCAATACTCAGTTATGCGTCTGGCCAACTCTCAAGCTCTCACTTGCTCCAGACATCACTAGTTTATAAGCAGCCATCTTACCCTAAGAATGTAGGCAAGGAGAGCATATCTTTCTCTCTGCCTCAGCAGATGTGCTAAGCAATCATGAAACAAAATCATAAAAATCTATTCCTGAGTCTTCTTGAAATCAAACTCTCAGGATATAAAATTTTCAGCTTTCAGCTAGGCTTTATAGTGTGCGCCTTTAGTCTAGCACTGGGGCCAGAGGCAGATGGACCTCAGTTCAAAGCCAACCTGGTCTAGACAGTAAGGTCCAGGATAGCTAGAGCTACATAGAGACCATGTCTCAAACAAACAAAAACAACAACAAAGTATAAACTTTTACAGGATGCTGTGAGGACAGTAAATGCCTTATATTTTCACTTTCCAAAAAAAACATATTTAGTTGGATACTTGATAAGGACTATAAAAATAGAAATACTACAGAATGAAAACATACATAGGATTGACAGCAATTAGTTTAAAGTTAAAATTAAGAAGCTCTTTCTGTTTGTACACAGCAAAATCATCTACTCTAATACTTCTCCAATAAATCACAGAGATTTTATTGGCCACATTTAAAATGGAACCATCTTGTAAAGTGTCTTCTCAGTGGCTGAAGAACCTTTTCAGCACCGTATTACTGATCACTAAGGACACGTGGCACTGAGACCAGCCCTTACCAACTCCACGGTCATCTACTGTAGGATTATCAATCCACCGCTGCGCTTGCTCAATCTTGCCCTCGAGGTGGACAGCTGCCTTGGCAGGTCTGCTGTTTGCCACAGCCCTGTTGGTTTTGGTCTGCAGGTTCTGCAGGGCCGTTGCCACTTGTTTAGCCAAAGCTCGAGCCTCTGGGGAGTCTCCTTTCCCTCTAAAGAAGTAAAAACAACCATCCAGTTATAATTTACATTGTATATACAATTTATGTTGAGATAATTCAACTGTTAATAACATGCTAATGAGAATGAAAATTGCTAATGATTATTAAATTGCTTAGAAATGAACGGTTTATTTAGCCTATAAATATGAAAATAATTTAAATTCACATTATTTCCTCCTAGTTTGAGTCAGTCTATACAGTTATACCAGGCTATGTTAGCTGGGCTTGCTCACTCACCACTAGATTGTCTGCACTCTCTCCCTCTCACATGTAAAATCACAAGCTTCCCATGGAAGTAAATGTGCCTAGTCAACCGCTTTAGTGGTAGACGCAGTATTAGTAATAACACAACTAGTAATGATGCTGTATTTGAGTCCTGAGTTTTCCAGGTATGCTATAAGCTCTAGCTCTCCCCTTCTATCATTTAATCCTCACATCAACCCTATGAGGTAAAGAACAATATTAACCAAAACACAAAACTGATGCACAACGGTGAATAAGGTCCCATTATTTAATTCGATGGAATTAGGGTTCACATCTGGCCCTCTGAATCTTGAGGGCTCCTTTGTTTGCTTTTTGTTTTCAATACAGTGTTTCTCTGTGTAGCCTTGGCTGTCCTGGAACTCGCTCTCTAAACCAGGCTGGTCTCCAACTCACAGAAACTTGCCTGCCTCTGCCTCCCAAGTGCCGGGATTAAAGGTGTGCGCCACCATCCCTTCTAAACCAGCCTGTCCTACCGTCGGTCACTATCATATACCCCTATTCCCTGCCATAACTGAACTGGGTGGTTTCCTACCAGGACAACACAACTGCAGTCACGAATTACATTTAATTAGATTCTAGTTTTTCTCTAAGTACAGTGTGAATAAAAGTCACCTGGGGCTTTATTTTTAGATACAGTTAAATCCACCATCAAAAGAGACCCTGATAAGCTATGTCTAGGATGAGGTAAGGGTCCACATTTTAAACAAAATTTGCAGGTAATCCTTGGTCCATACTTCAAAAACATTTTCAAAGTCAGCCAGTCTCAGAGGCTCCAGAGCTGGAAAACTATGTTAGGCCTGGGGCATGGCAGGGCAAGCCAAAGGAAGAATCCCCAAGTAAAGTGAACAAAAGAGTAACAGACACACAGGATCCTCTGGCTACTAAGGTGCTACAGGGTGTCACGGGCCTTCTAGCCACTACTCGCCCTGGCCACAGGTCAAGCCTGGCTTCTGTCAGATGCCTCGGTACATTTTCAATAACCCTTCACTTTTTACTTGATCCAGTGTCTTGAGGCCAATGAACCTGAACAAGTGTATTGACACAGAAATTTAAAAATAACCACATTATGTCTCAAGAGTAGAATCTGTCCCGAAAGAACTAATTGCAAAGCCGAGACACTAATCAGTAAGAAACTGAGACCACGAGGCTGCGTGGATGGTGCCGTGGTTACGAGCACTCGCTGCCCTTTCAGGACTCAGCTTCGGTTCCTAGCACCCACGTGGTGCTCACAGCCATCTGTGACTCCAGTTCCAGAGGCTCAACACCTTCTGATCTCTGCGAGCACCCGGCATGCATGTGGTACACAGACACATATGCAGACAAAGCTCCCATGCAACATAAAGTAAATAGCAATTTAAGTAAGAAAAAAAAATAAAAAAGAATCTGGTCATTTTGTATCTTGAAATTACTCAGTCACAGAAAAGTACTTTTTTTTTTTAATCAAAACTCATGATTTATTGTGTTCATAACAACATCGCCTTAGAACTGGATCACTTGGCCCTTTCTCATCTTATCGCCTCCCAGTTCAACATGCTCGCATCTCTTAACAGCCAGCATTCTCTTGGATCTGCCGTTGGGCTCCACACACTCCAGTCTCAGCCCAATCCTTTGTAGTTTTAGCGTTTTTTGCTCAAAACAGGCGTAGTCTGCCCACCATAGCCACTCTGGTTCCTGTCGTAATGCCCTGTTCCCTGGGCATAGAAAGAATTCTTGCTCTTCTTGTACTGTGTCACTTTGTGGGGTTGGTGCTTGCCACATTTCTTGCAGAATGTCCAACGGGTCTTATGAGCGCACCATGTTCTTGGGAGCATTACTGGCTCAGAAAGAAAGAGGGAAGGCCAGCAATGGAAGTTCATAGGAGGTGTCTGGGTGTTTCCTCCCAGAAAAGTACTGTTATCTGCCTCATCTACAAAGATGAGAATATCTCACTGGGGGGTAGTGGCTCACACTTTTAATCCTAGCATGTGGGCGGCAGAAGAAAGCAGATCTCTGAGTTTGAAGCCAACCTGGTCTACAGAATGTTCCAGGATAGACAAGGCTGCCCAGAGAAACCGTGTGGTGGTGGTGGTGAAGGTGGGGATGGAGGAGGAGGTTAAAGAAAACACCAACCCATCTGGCAGAATGGCTGACTTTACAAACATCTTCTTTTTTTTTTTTTAAGATTTATTTATTTTATTTATTGCATATGAGTGTTTTATCTGCAGAAGAGGGCATCAGATCACATTATAGATGGTTGTGAGCCACCATGTGGTTGCTGGGAATTGAACTCAGGACCTCTGGAAGAGCAGGCGGTGCTCTTAACCACTGAGCCATCTCTCCAGCCCCAAACATCTTCTTTTAAACTTTCTCTAACCTCCCTTCTTTATCTTGCCCTTACAAAGCAAGACAAAGGTGTTTACTAAGGTGTTCACATGACTAGTCCTGCTGCCGGGCTCTGTACATATCTGTTTCTGTTACAGTCCTAAGTATTATGGCGGCATTAGCAGCCACACATGAAGTTCCACTGTTATCACTATTACTAGCAGCTATCTCTCTGTCACCTGTGTAATGGATTGTGTTACGTCCCAGGAATTCATAGTCTCTGTCTGCCTTTTTGCTTTCATAGCCAGCAATGCCCTCTTTGTCAGAGGATTTTAATGATTCTCTTATTTTGGGAGGATAAAAATAGGTATTTTCTCACAGAAGAACAGAAATAGAACATATAAGTTAAGTGGAAGAAGTGGAATTTTCCAGATATTTGACTTTGGTTATCCTTAGAAAACAGTGCTGCAGGACTGCAGTGGAAAAAGGAGACATTTCTTCTGTGTCATCATTCCCCACTTTAGCACTCCCGAGAGCACGCTGAGAGGCTCTGGCAGGGAGTGCAGCCACTCTAGCACACACTTGACCAAGATCGGTCCCCCTCTAGCTATCAGAGAAGACCATCCTCCTGGACAGAGCAACTGCTCTGGAGAGAAACATACAGAGCTCTCCTCCCATCCCACTGTAGAACATTTTAGGACATGGTGCTGATCTTGTTTGGCTTGGCTTGGTTTCTTCAAATAGGGTCTCACATATCCCAGGCTGGCCTCAAATTCATGATGGATGTAGGGGAGAGCTTGAATTTCTGATCTTCCTGTCCCTACCCCCTCATTTCTGGGATTATACGCATCTTCCACCGGGCCTTGTTTTATGCAATGCTGGCTCTGCACAAGAACTCTACCAATTAAGCTATATTCCCAGCCCATGGTGCTCTTGTTACTGTCATTTTAAAGAGAGCAATATATTTGTCAGAACAAAGGAATAACTCTTTTCCACATAATCAAAGTAAGTACAATGAAAGCCTTTAGGAAAGGGAGCTATGGCAAGGATGTTATTATAGGAACAATCATCCAGGAAATGTAATTTAAGAATTCTTTATATAATTGCTACTCAAGAAATAACACTGCTAGGAAGGCAGAAAACACCTTCTTATGCTTCCTGTCTCACACAGACACACAGGAGTCTTTTCATAGCTAACAACAAAATTTTTTTCCTTGTCTCCAGGACAGACATGTAACAAACATAATATAGCAAGGAAAGCCCTAGTTTAGAAATGAGCTCTCACCAGGCTAAATGTATTCAATTAAAACCATATGATCGAGCCGGGCGTGGTGGCGCATGCCTTTAGTCCCAGCACTCGGGAGGCAGAGGCAGGCGGATCGCTGTGAGTTCGAGGACAGCCTGGTCTACAAAGCGAGTCCAGGACAGCCAAGGCTACACATAGAAACCCTGTCTCAAAAGACAAAAAAAAAAAAAAAAAAAAAACCATATGATCAGCAACAAATTACAATGGTCCAGTTACATCACTGGTACACAGAGGTAACATCTGAAATAGCTATGTCACAAACCTATTTAGCCTACGGGGATCCAACACGCATTTAACATTCACTATGCCTAAGGTAGGGCCCAAGGACCTGCATTTTGGGGATTAGCTATGCATTTAACCTGTGGAAATTCAACCTGACATACTCCCAGAGGAAAAGAAGAAAGGGAAAGCGAGTGAGCGGGAGGTGAGGTGAAGAGATACCAATGTGAGACTAAGAAATTAAATACGTACTGTCTTCGCAAATCTCCTAATTTAGATGTCAGAGCAGCTATCTCTCCGAGGGAGCGTAGGATGTCATCTCTCTCCTTAGGATCATCACATAATTCTGCAATCTTCCGAGCTTCAGCCAAAGCCCCTCGAATCTGTTCTTCTCCTTCAGGTCCACCATTTGGATCCGCGAGCCAATTCTACACACCAAAGCAGACAAAGTAATCTCCCCACAAGCCACATTTACACTCAACAGAGCTAGCAGCAATGCCTCCAAAGTGGTCACCCAGCATCCTGGCAACCATTTTAGAGTAGTCACTGCAATTGTTCTACACAGGTTCTTAGGTCAGATCAAATCGCTCCATCGTTTCCTGTCTGGGTACTATCATGTCTATTCCCCCACTACCCCAAATACCGAGGCTCATACCTAGCCACACACTCTTACCCCTGAGCTATGTTACTCTATGCTCTTCTGCGCCATGTTGGTTTCCACTAGGATAACATTCTCAGGCTGGGGTTTAAGCTCACTAACTAGAACAGTGTTTGACTAACGCGTCAAGGCACTGCATTTGATACCCAAACTGAAAGAAAAAAGATCAACAAAAACAACAAGGAATACAATATCTTCATAAGTTTTATCCCATCTTTGAATTAATCAGACTTTCCAAGTTTTTCAAGCATGTACATATGTTAAATGCCCAAAGGATGTTTTGTACAGAGCAGAATCTGAAACTTCAATATCTAATATAGTTGTGAATTCTAAGAGAGGGAACAGCTTCAAAATCTAGGATTCTATCCTACACAGATCTTCTAACTAGTTGAAGTACTGAAAATTAAGACCTTTAGCTCAAAATATAGACAAACATGAATCTATACCTATAAAGGTGTGGGAGGTGCCACCACTGGATATTGCTGGGAGTCAGTCACCACTAAAGACCATCTGTTATCCACTCACAGAGGACAAGAGCAAAGAACAGTGCAGGAAGAGACGTGGGATAGTCAAGAACCCTTCTCTTCCTCTTCTCCTTCCTGTCCATCCTGGGAGCCAGCCTTACCTGGGCAGCGTCAATCTTCTTTGCAATGCTCTGCTTTGAGTTCGTCATGGCTTCCAGCTTCCGAGCTGCATTTTCCACTTTTGCAGTGAGCACGTCGAGCCCCTGAGACACCTGCTGAGCCTTCTGCATGGCCACTGGTGAGGCTCCTTGTCCTCTACTCAGAATAACAGGCACGGTCATTATATCCCGTCAAATACTTAATAACAAACATTCCTTTACCCAGAAGGTGCAATTTTTATCAATATGTGCATCTCTCTCTGTTTCCCCAGTGCGCTCAGACAGCACAAGAGAACGGAACAAAGGAAACATCCAAACCAGCCACTTTCTCTTCTGCTGTCAAAAACACATGGTTTTGTTTTGTTTTGTTTTCTGAGGCCAGGTCTTATCTAACTGTAGCTGGCTCTGAACGCCTCAGCTTCCAGCTTCTTCTTCCCAAGTGCTAAAATTATAAGTGTGTACTGCAATCTCCAACTCATAGTGGCTTCAGGGAACTATTTAGCCACTTGGATGCCAGGCCAGCAAAATATGATGATAATTATTCTTGATTATATAGAACCAAACATGAACTTTTGCTTTTGGGAAATTTTTCTGGAGATCTTACTGTGATAGAGGGCTTTGTTACTATAGTACTGTGTGCTTTAGAAATGAGTAACCCATTAGCTTGTCTTATTTATGGGGAACCGTACATTGAAAGTATTTCAGAACATAGCGTACATAGTATGAGAGAGAATACCATATTGAAACCAATTAGATCTATGTTTCTAATTCTGGCCCCTTTGGAATTTTTTTCTAATGTTTAACTTTCTTCGGCTTCAGAGTTTGTTTGGTTTGGGGTTTTAGGTTTTTGTTGTTGTTGCTGTTTTCTTTTGTTGTGTTTGTTTGTTTGTTAGATAAGGTCTGCCTACCACGTGCTGGCAGGAACCCACTCTTTGGACGAGGCTGGCCTCAAACTCTCTAATACCCATGTGTCTGCGCCTCGCAAGCACTGCGATTAAAGCCGTGCGCCCCACACACGCAGCTTCTCTTTCTCCCTCATAACCTTACAGTAACATCAATTAAAGGTAAGTAGCAATACAGCCCTTGCCCTGCTTAGTTGACAGACTGCCAAGTAGCAAGATAACACACTTGGGGGCTGGAGAGATGGCTCAGAGGTTAAGAGCACTGACTACTCTTCCAAATGTCCTGAGTTCAATTCCCAGCAACCACATGGTGGCTCACAACCACCTACAATGAAATCTGGTGCCCTCTTCTGGTGTGCAGGTATACGTGAGGGCAGAACACTGTATATGTAATAAATATATACAACTTTTTAAAAAAAGATAATATACTTAGGAATACACTATTAGTTCACTATTAGACTGCTTGTCTATTAGACTGCATAAGGGCTTTATCCCCAGCACTGGGAATGGGAAAAAAGGGATTGTAAAGATAATATATGTTGGGATGAAGTATAGCTCTCAGTTGCAGACAGCGTGCCTAAATTTGTGAGGTCAGGAGTTCAATCCCCAGGCCAGGAATGGACAGGAAGGAAAGGAAAAAATGGGAAAGAAAGCAAACAGAGAATAGACTTGAAAGCACTTTGAGAACACAAGCTCATAAAGTCCTGATGTAGCTAAGCTATCAGAGTATCTGAACCTAGTGGTAATCTTAACATGTACCTCCCGATACCGTGCAAGCTACCCAAGACAGCACAGTTGGTGGTGAGGAACAAAGTGAGCAGCACAGCACGTCCCAGTAAAGAGCAGTGTTTGCCTCGCTCAGAAACGGTATTCCACTACTGCAAAAAATGATGGCACTGAGTAGGGACTCCCTCCCTGGACAGCCTTGCCACCCACCTCTTTACTAACTCGGATTATTTTAAGCCACCTGTACTACTAATTCAATCACAAGTGTGGCAATGTCATCATTTTAAAGAATGGCATGATTGAATCTGAGCTTCCAACTTTAGGAAAAACTTCAACTTGCTTCACATTAAAATGGACCTATCAGTACCTGTCTTTAAAACAAGATATCATTGAGCTGGCATGTATCCTAATTTGCTGTGTGAGTATTTTGTGTGTGTGCACTGTGTGCATGCAGTGCCTACAGGGGGCATCGAATCCTCTGAAACTAGAACCCGCCTACAATTGTAAAGGACCACGTGGCTGCTGGGGACTGAACCCAGGTCCTCTGGAAGAGCAGCCAGTGCTCTTACCCACTGAGCCATCCCTCCAGCCCCACATCTGTCTTTCCTGTGTGTATGTGTACATGTGCATGTTTGTACGCATGTGTATATGCCAGCGTACGAGTGCTGCTTCTCTGCTGTCATTCCCTTTGTTTTATGAAACAGGTCTCTCACTGGTCTGGAACTTGCTGATTAGGCTAGGCTAGCCGGACAGTGAGCTCCAGGAACATGCCTGTCTCTACCTCAGCGGCACTGGAGTGACAGACCCCAGGCGCCATGTGATCTGACTTATTTTACATAGATTCTAAGGATCTGCCCACTTGTTCGGCAAGTACTTTACCAACTGAACAATCTGCCCAAACCCTCTGCCCTCTTTCTAAAATCCATCTATACCAGCGCTATAGGCAGTGAACTCCAGAAGCCTACGCCAGTCTCCTACAACCTGCAGGAGAATGGAAGACTGAGGAAGCACTGTCCCTGGTTTCTTTTATTTCCTTCAACTACAGTTATTAATCATGAGGAATATTTCTGATATACACATCTAACTGTGAAAAGTTTAGAATGTATATGGGCCAAATTCAAACTAAGAAATTTACTGAGTCTCATGGGGATAAAAACATATTCTTAAAACCTAGAAGCCTGAATATCAATTTAAAGCAAAAGTGTTACTGTGTTTCAGCCACCAAATGTTAAGACTGCTGGGTACACTTATGAAGAAACAATGGGAAGATGGCTTTCTACTCTCTTATCATGGAAGGATAAGGCAGGCTCCAGTGTGAAGCAGGGCCAGCTACTCACCTTTGTTCTAGACTTCTCTCTTAACAAATTAATGGTCTCTCCCATATAACTGCCTCATTCTTTTGTGTATATTCACAACTGTGCTTTTCAGAATCCCAAGTAACAACTGCCTGCCACACTATGAAAGAGCTGCAGACCAAAGAGGCAGCCATGAAAAATTAGAAGAGCCAAGAATCTTGTCAAACTGCATTGGCATTTTCCCGAAAGGGAACAAAACTTCTTTTTGTCCCTTCTGCGAAATTCTTGCCAGGCTTGTGAAGGAAGGCTGCTTCTCAACAGGAAGCAGGCTCAGCGAGAGCCATGAGACTGCATCTAAGCTGTTCCCCCTCAGACACACACTCTGAAGGCCTTGGGGCAGCATGGCTACAACACACCTACAACTCCATAAAAAGGATGCTGAATATGGTACGGGGGTCTGTATTGTTTTAGGTGATCATGAATAGTTTCATAAGAATAAAAACTCATTTTGATCCAAAACAAGGACTTTTGCAATCTACAGCTGGAAGTGAGCACTCTGAACCAAATGGAATGATGCAGGATGCTGAGGCTTGCTTCTGTGCTCTCATGTATGCGGTATGCTCGCCACCCCAATGACCGGGGAGTGTCAGGATGTTCTCTAAGCAAAATTGAACTTCATCTACACTAGGTAGTTCAGCACACTTCAATCCTCTCAATGTCTGTAAGATATCCATTAACTCCATAGATGATTTTTTTTTAATCTACATTCTACTGAGTTTTTTCAATAGCAAACTAAGTGTACTTATTTAGGGGTAGGAGGATCTAAAAACCAAGACCTGAGAAGAGTAAAAGGGGGCTGGAGAGATGGCTCAGCCATTAAAGTCTAGGCTCACAACCAAATATGTAAGAGAAGAGTAAAAGGAAGGTTAAAACAAATTCTAAGAGCCTGGAAGATAGCTTAGAGTATAGGTGTGCACACAGAACATCACCAATTTTAAAGATAAATTTGAACACAGAATGAAAAAGCAGTATGTCAGGGAACGCAGGCTGGCCTTCAGCTCAGTGGGTAGCGGAGGATGACACTGGACTCTGAGCCTCCTCCTGCCTCCACCTCCTGAGCTCTAGGACTCAGGCATACATTCCTTGCCTGGTTAATGGGGCTAGGTACTACTAAGCAAGCATGCTATCAGTTGGGCTACATCTCCAGCCCTGTTACTCTCTGCTGTTTCAATCTACCCATCCATCTTTTATAAAAGATAACTAATTTGGTCAGATGTCAACTCTGCCTCGTATTCTTCATAAAACTCTAGCTAGAAAAGCTTTTTTAAAAAGCAATTACATAATAAGTTCTAACTTTATTAGGCTTTGAATGTCTTAAAGCTCTATTATTAGCAAAAGACAACTCAGTAAAATTGGCATGGACTTGCATTAGGAATCCCCTTACTAGGAGTGAGCTGCTCACTGCTGGATCGAGAAAGCAGAGGACCCGTACCTGGCTCGGAGGTCAGCCACTTGGTCAGCCATCTGCCCCAGCGTCTTGCAGGTCCCCAGGATTTCCCTACGTTCTTTGCCTGCACAAAGTTCACCAACTTTCCCAGCTTCATCTAAGATCTGCCTGATGGCTTGCTCACCAGCGTCCCCTAAAACAGAGAGATATTCAATATCTACATTGTGGGCACATCAATTATTCAGAGAGGTTACTTTACAAGTCAGTTTATTCATGAACGAATAGATGACTTTAAAAGACAGGTGAACAGGAGGCATTCCATCTGCTGGCTAACAGCCACACAGTGCCTCACCACCATGAAGTGAGGTTTGACCATAGGCCCTGATGAAGAAGACTATTTGGCACCACATTTCTCAGAGATATGAAGTGGCCCTGCCATAAGAATGTGGATGATGAGAAGAGAGTCTAATAACTCAGCTTCCATTGGGCTCAAACAGTCTAAAATGGAATAAACATTAAATTAGAAAAATCATAAAGCCAAGCTCAATAGCCTAGTAGGTCTCATCTCTATATAGTCAACTTCACTTTCCAATTCTTTTTGACATCAGTATGCAATCCACTTAACTAAATACATTGCTGACATAAATGGTCGTCTACCCAAATGCAACTAGCAAAAAAGAGCTTTTATTCAAAATAATAACCTTTCTGATTCAGGAAATGGGTAAAGAGTAACTTTTCAAAGACTGCAGCTTAGCTTGGTTTATTTATTCATGATGAGAGATGCTAAGGACTGTGGATGTTTCAGTTACTGGGAAATGTGATGGGATGCTACAGTTATCTCAGGATGATGGAAGGATTTCTTCCTTCCCTTCATTTGCTTGTATTTTAGCTATGTATTGTTCAGAAAAGAACAGCAAAGTTACCTGGGGAGGCATTGGGGTCACGGAGCCAACCTTTGGCCTGGTTCAGTTTGGAGTCTATGGATGCCAGTGCTCTCTTCATGGCTTCAGTGTCCTTTGGAAGAGAAATGCCACAGTTACTGTCTGTTTTGTGTTACTGTCTCTCAGTTTTACAGAGAGGTAGTTACAGCACTAACACACAACAGCTCAGGTAGTTCTACAACAGCCTTAAGTAATCTCATCACACCACAAGTCCTGTATCTGTCAAAATGCAACATCTTGCATGCAAATCTTCAGTTAATTCTATCCTGCCTCCTGGTGTCTCCATTGGGAAAATTGAAAAAAACTTTAAAAACTGATCAAGCCAAAAAAAAAAAATGTGTAATGTTTTCAGCGGGAAGAAGCCCTGCTGCCCCATGCTTCATTACCAGCCTTTCCACTAGTCAGCATCCATCGGCAAAGCCTTGCCAGAGCCCTCCCTGCTTTGGGCGAGCCTCATTAGTATGTGGTGCCACAAAGCACAGTTCTTTTATCTCTTGTTTTGGAATGCTCCACATACACTGGTTGATATTTCGTTATATTTAATTAATCAAAAAAAACAAAACTGGAGCTACTTCTTGGAAAAAACAAATAGAAGGTGCTAATGTAACTGTTTTGTTTCAGTTTTCAAAGTTAACCACTAAAAGTTTTACAAGAAGAAAGCATACTGCTGGCCTTCCTGCTCTTCCTTACTTCCTTCTCATCCTTACAGTCCTCACCATCCCTTGTAAAATGGATCCCAATATACTGCTTATAACCAGGATTCATGATGAGAACATAAAACTAACATAGAATATTCTATATTAGAACCAGGATATGGCTAGAAAACAACCAATAAAGAAAAAATTTTTTGAGATATGGTCTTATTATGTAGCTCTGGCTGGACAAAACTTGTTATGTTGACCAGGCTGGCTTTCCTGACATAAAAAATCTCCTGACTAAAGGTCTATGCCATGGCTCCCAGCTTAATCTTTAATATGTAAAAATGCAAAGAATAATAAAACAAATATCCATGTGCTAATCCTTAGAATAGGGAAATTGAGTTCCTTCTCTCTCTCTCTCTCTCTCTCTCTCTCTCTCTCTCTCTCTCTCTCTCTCTAGCTCTGTCTCCTCTCTTCTCTGTCTCTCAGTCCTGTCCTCCCTCCTCTCCCCGAGGGGTATAACTGTGTAGCCCTAGTTCCCTGGAACCAGGCTGACTTCACAGTGATCTGCCTGCCTCTGTGTCTGCCTCACAAATTCTCGGATTAAAGGTATGTGCTGCTACAACTGACCCTAGACTGACCATCTCTTAAGTTTCTACTTAACATCTTAAAAAACAGTCTCTCTCCTTTTTTCACTAGAGGCCTCTCAGAGTGTCAACCCATCAAAACATAATGGTAACCTCTAAAATTCTAGGCAATGAATGCACCATCCCTAAACTTTACTCAATTTCCAGTCCTACAGGTGTTGTACCATGGAGCTTCCACAAGGGAGCGCCAAGCGCATCCCTACTTCCAATTCAAAGAGCCACCACTGTAACATAAGAAACAGGCAACATTCACAAGGCTTAAAATCAGAGGCAGCTGGACCCCAGTATTTTCAAAATACCTACTCAAATGATACACTCTCTGCTTTAGGATTAACTTCTCTCCCAACTGAGGAGATAAGAGAGTCCTCTCATCCTAACTGCTCTCAGTGAACTAAGCTACTGGGGGCAAGAGCAGGAGATAGCTACCAAGATCTGGGCCAAAGTCCACTTATAACCAGTAAAACAGGAGAGTAGATCTTTTGGTGATTTGATAATATAGTTTAAATCTGCTTCTCTGCCCCACCCACCATCCCCCTCACCCTGGGAAGTAACACAGAGCTGAATTCCAAAGGAGAAGGGCCCAATTGGATATCTTCTTAAGGCTCTCGGTAACCGTAAGGAATCGGAAAGCTTTCAGTGTTAACATAAGTTACAAGATTTAACAAGTTGTCTAGGTGTAGGTTTCTTGGGGAATATGTGCATACCTTAGAAAAGAAGAATTGTGTTAATGTAAAATCTAAAACTCTGTTAATAAACATTTCAATAATACTCTTATTTCTGGTTGAGAAAACTAATAAGACACCTACATTTCCAAATCTAAATTCCAAAGAAAAGGACTTTTCAGAAAGTTAGGTGTGTTTTGGCAGTGTGTGTGTGTATAAAAATAGTAAAGGCTACTAGTTAGAAAACTAGTTTTAATTGAATTTCCTGCATGGTAAATTCTGTTTTAGCCACTTTTCCCTTCAATTATTTCATTGAATCTCAAGCTGAAATGTAATCATTTGATCTTAAGCTTGCTGATTCTAACCTCTTATTTTATATCACATGAAACTTGATTTTTCTTTTTCTTTTCTCTTTTTTTCCAAAGAGAGTTACCAAATATGTCACAAGCCTACTGGAGTAGTCAGCAGCGCTCCCTCCACCGTGTCAGTACGCACTTCTCAAAAGAGACGCTCCAGAAAGCAAACGACTGCGTTTATTCTCCACGTCCCAAAATGGGAGGAGGCACAGTGGGAAAACAAGCTCTGCTCTACTCAGCATCCTTGAAAAATCATTTCTTTTTCTCAAATAAGCTCAATGGCCCCTTCACTATGAAGAAAGATTATGAGTCTCAGAAAGAGAGTCATTTTCTTTTGAGTAGCCCTGACACCACCAGGAAATTAAAATTAGCAGATGTTCGTTTCCCCTACACTTAACCAATGGCAAATGTGGAATGAAGCTGCAAACTTCTAAGATGTATGTTTGTGCACTGTGTTCATGTCTGGTGCCTGCGGAGACCAGAAGAGGGTATCAGAGGTACAGACAGCTGTGAGCCATCATATGGGTGCTGGGAACTGAAGCCTGGGTCTTCTGGAAGAGCAGCCAGTGCTCTTAACCATTGAGGCTTCTCTCCAGCCCTGAAGCTGTGTTTTAAATGCTGGAAATTTCAGTTAGTATCTAATGTGGTTTGTTGTTATTATATTTTCATTTATTTACTATTTTTGTTTTTTTGAGACAGGGTTTCTCTTGTAGTCCTAGCTGTGCCAGACTCACTTTGTAGACCAGGCTGGCCTCAAATGCACAGAGATCTGTCTGCCTCCCAGGTGCTGGGATTAAAGGCATACGCCACCATGCCCAGCTGATTATTTATTATTTTGTGGGGGGAAGAGGGTGAGAATGTGCCATGGCAAACATGTGATGGTCACAGGACAGTTTACTGGAGTCAACTCTGACAATGTGGGTCTCAGGGATCAAACTTATATCATAAGGCTAGGTGACAGGTGCCTTTACCTGTCATTTCTCTGTGCCTCTTGTTTCAAAGCATGTAATTTAGACTGTTATAAAATTTATAACAATTATTTAAGACAGCCTTAAATTCTTTTTGGAGCAGAAGAGCTAACAATCATTTGAACACATTATAGTTTAGTCATGGCTATTAAAAACAAAAGTGTTTCTTGGGCCATATATTCTTGTCTCCAAAAAATCTTAAATGTATTTTTTAAAGGGCAGTATTTACTATGAAATCAGGAGAAATCCTGTCATGAGCAACAAAAGTACACTAACTGTAGACATGCTATAAACAGATTCCATAAGCACTAAGACTAGAAATCAGTTTGGAGATATAAATGTATATATGTGATAAAAATAATTACAATCTGTGGTAAGCCATACCATGTGTCACAAAGCCTGTCTTTTAAGTATTCAGAATAGGAAAGGAAATATTGCACCTTTATTCTTCTCCATAAAAAATCAAATTTTGAAAAAGAAAAAAGTCAACACAAATTCCTCTTGTGGTTATTATTGTTGTAACTTGGGGTCTTTATTTTGTTTTTGTTTTATTGAAACAATGACTAGCAAAGTAGCCTAGGCTGGACTGGAATGCACTGTGTAGCCCAGGCTGGCCTCAAACTTAAGATCCTCTCTGAACAAAGGTTTCACCACCCTGAGCTCCTGTGAGCACACTCCCAGATGGACCTGCTGAAGACGACCGAGAGCAGATGGGAAGCATCAACTCTTCTAGCATTCGACGATTTCCTCCTTGAGAGGTAAACCAAACCACGAATGCCTGAGTTTACTAGTTAGCCCAACTTCTATAAATTTCTTACTCTTTTGATGATTAAAACAAAACCTGAGCACACTCAAAAAATGTTTTAAGCTTATATACAACCTGATCTTTTTAAAATAATCAAAACTTAATTTGACCCAGTGGTCTGCAGTGAGGGTGGTTACAGAACAGCCCAATCTAGCCAGTATTTCTTTCTGTGTTGAAGAGTACAGTAATCCCATGTGAAAGAAATCCTATCAGTCACGACTGCCCATCACCAGCCTCAGCCCCAGCAGGAGCACACTCACCTCAGTAAGCAATCGTGAATCACAACATCTAATGACTCTACATCAAAAGCTCCCTCTGTAATGCTCAAGAAATCTGAGCAATGAAATGCTTTCATTTTTCCCAACTCCCAACATGTATCAAGGTACAAGTAATTGAGAAAAAAAATTTTAAGAGACTAAGTATAGAGTTCTACATTTGCAGAGTAGAGTAAGAGTTGCATTTAACTCAGGTTCTTTTTCTTTTTTTTTAAGATTTACTTATTATGATACAGTATGCATCAGATCTCATATAGATGGTTGTGAGCCCCTTGTGGTTGCTGGGAATTGAACTCAGGACCTCTGGAAGAGCAGCCAGTGCTCCTAACCACAGAGCCATCTCTCCAGCCCCTATCTCAGGTTCTTTTGATTCACAATGTTGTCCCAGGGGAAAATGCTTTACCCATCACGGTAGTGACTGTTGCCTGAAAGGATGGGTCTTACTTTCTTTTTTTGTTTGTTTGTTTGTTTCAAGACAGGGTTTCTCTGTGTAGCCTTGGCTGTCCCAGACTCACTGTGTAGGCCAGGCTGGCCTCGAACTCATAGCGATGCTCCTGCCTCTGCCTCCCAAGTACTGGGATTAAAGGCGTGCGCCACCCCGCCCAGCCAAGTGTTTACAGTCACTGTTAAAGGTGTGAATCTGAAAGTAGAACGTGGTATAACAGGTACACTGCTCAGCGAGGCATTGCCTTGTCAAAACCTGAACTTATTCAGAAGACACATTTACCAAGAATTTGTTCCACTTACTTTCTCCCCCACTTTCCTAGAGGAACCTTCACTTTCCAGGAGAATACTGCACCAGTGGGGAAGCATGAAACAAGCACGGGAGACAACGTTAATCACTCACTGGCAGGGCAAGAGGTGGTGACAGACACTGCACTGAACAGAATGGGAACCAGGGGACAACAGACGGAGCAGGATCTGAGTAATTTACTGCTCACAGGTCAGGAGAGAGAGGTTTGGGATCCTACTTCTTAAAATATTTATATATATTATATATATATATTTTTTTTTTTAAACCAATACCGTAGTTACCACTGCCCACTCCTTTTTCTAAATATTCTTTAACTACTGACGAGTTTACACATCGGGTTAGGAAGAGGTAAAGCAGGAAGGCAGCAGGGCTGGGAGTGACTCGTCATGTGCATTTCTTTACATTATTTTAATTTTTGAACGTCGTTAAGTGTATAACAAAATACGGGACAGCTACAAGATAGCTGATGAGGAGCAGGTCTACCTCCCTTGTCCAGTCTCTGGGGCTGAAAACCAAGCTCACAAGGTTTTGCTTGCTGTTTTGTTTTGGTGGGCTTTTTTGTTTGTTTGTTTTTTCTAGGCAGAGTTTCTTTGTGTAACAGCCCTGGCTGTCCTGGACTCCCTTTGTAGACCAGGCTGGCCTCGAACTCACAGAGATCCGCCTGCCTGAGTGTAAGGAGCCAGCCACAGTCGTGCCAGCTGCACCCAATAATGGCGCTGGTCTGTGTGCTGCTATCGGTAAACAATTGCCAGTACGCATGCGTTTGCTAGAGCTATCTCTAGTTGCCCCTCCCATCAGGGGGATTATGCTAATTGCAACTACGCTTGTGTAGCTGTTGACCTATCTGCATTCATATGTTAATTAGGCATTCTGCCTGAACCTGTGAGGTGTTAACACGCCGCTTTAGATGGTATTTAAGTTCAAGCTCTAGGGGGGTTCGGGGTCTTTCGCTTCAGCTTCAAGGGGCGCTCCCAATAAAACATGTTTGAGAAGGATCCTGTGTCAAGCGTCTTTCCTGCTGGCAGGAGGTCGCGGCACCTGAGTGCTGGGATTACAGGCGTGTGATTGTTTTTTAAGAAGCATTTCTTGAAGGCAGTTGCCCCAAATAAATTCAATAACATGTATTCACTAAATGAGAGATTACTTTTCCCTCCAAAACAGAGAAATGTTTATGATTAAATGCCTGCTCTTCCTTTCCAATTTTTCATCTGCTAGAAGCAAAGGAAAGAGCTTTGGTTAGGGAAACATGAAACCACTGAATTATGGCTGATTCACAGCCTAGGCAATGGAACATGCAGAAAGAAAGCCACCAACTCAAGCTAAGAAAAAAGGAAAACCACTCTTCTTTACTTCTTGAACTCTTAGACTTTGCTAGTGTAAGCAGGACGACTCTCTAGCTTACCCCACTGCGGGGAAACCCTCAACAATACATCTCCAAAAGCAAAATGTCATGGTCCCCAGAGATGACTTAGGAGAGCAGAGACAGCATCACCTCAAGTCGTCTTTCCCAAGAGCTGGGTCCACAGGTAACTGACCTAGCCACTTAAGGGAATGTGTCCTTCTAGTGAGCTCAGTGGGGACGAGTGAGAAAAACATATTCTTAAGGGCCTTGCTCGAGGAGATAAAAGCAGCCACCAAATACAGAAAGCCTGATACACCACAGCAATCTTTTCTCCTTTGTCCCACCCACCCAAAATACCAATCAGTAAGAGCCAAAGTCAATCTGCTCAACACAGCCCAGAATTCCACATTAAGTCATATCCTGACACGTATCCGAGCACAGTGTTACACACCGGCACACGAAAAAAGACACGGCACACGGCACGAGAAAACCTCACAGACATGCTTTTTCTCTTGTTAAGCGAAAAAGGAACTGAAGGGCAAGAGAAAGCTTACCTTCTAAGCTCGGGAAAAAGAGTAAAACAAACAAGAGAACACAACAAAAAGAAGATGCACAAAGACGTCATTGGGAAGTAAAGTTATCAAGCAAAAGCAAAATTAAATCAAACAGCAAAGATTCAAGATGATTTTATCATAAAAACTTAAAATACAATTTTAGAGCCCGTTAGAGAACATACTTTCAATGAGGAAACACCTCTGTAAATAAATCTATAGCTAAACGTAAACTAATAATGCATAATTAAATTAGCTTTCTGAGCACAGGAGGACTGGACGTATCAGGTCCCAGATCTGACCTTACCTTCTATGTGGTTCTGCAGGAAAAGCAGCTCTAATGAGTACTCAACAGAAGCCAAATGTAAAATCATTGTCTGTCAACAGCCAGTTGGATGACCGTGGGATGACATTTGGGTCATACATGGGAAAGCTAGACCCTGGGGACAGATGCTCTCCCCACTGCCTGCATCCTGGCCCTCTCAAACCAAAAGGTCTTGGCTTCTCCAGACCTCAAAGTGCTGCCATTGCATAGAAAAACGTAGACCAGAGTGGCAACAACAGCAAACCACTACCAATGGGCTCTAAAAGAAGTCAATATTAATGGATTCTCTTTGGAGTCTAAGGAGTTTCTAGAGAAAGCAAAGGAATCGGTAAACTAACCAGCAAATTCAAAGACCAATATTTTAATCACACTTTCCTCAGGAGAAAACAGGGTGATCAGGTAACACATCTAAAAACCCTGAGAGTCTCCTCTGTGCACTGATCTTAACAAAGGCTGGCTAAGGACAAGCCTTCCATAAAGCACATAACTATAGACATAGTCCCTGTTTTTCTTAAGTCACTAGGCTCCCACCCAGGGAAGTATGATACCCCAAGTCCTTACCAGCCCAGCCAATGAGAACTGAGCCTGAAGGAAAGCTA